>NC_044406.1:120099195-120419195 GCF_006542625.1 Nomascus leucogenys | reverse complement strand
ATGGTCTCACTTCCTCACATCATCTGGGTTCCTCTTTGAGGAAGGCATCATGAAACTGAAATATAAAAACACTTCTGAAAGAAAACTCATTCTGAAATTGTAGGGAGGTCAGAGAATACAGGACCCAAAGGATATCCACTCTGTGCTACCTGCCTAAGACAGAACTAAGGAAAGAGAGATGGCTACAGGGAACCATGCAGGCTCATGGTGGTGCTAGGAAAAGGTAATGGACTGATGCTGCCAGGCAGCCTATCTCAGTCTTTTCTTTCTTCTTTCTTCTTCTTCTTTTTTTTGTGGAGATGGGATCTCACTATGTTGCCCAGGCTGGAGTACAGTGGTGTGATCATAGCTCACTGGAGCCTCAAACTCCTGAGTTCAGTCATCTTCCCACCTCAACCTTCTGAGTATCTGGGATTACAGGCATGTGCCACCATGTCCAGCTAATTAGGTTTTTATTTTTTTTATTTTGGAGAGATGGGGTCTCACTATGTTGCCCAGGCTAGGCAAACTCTTGGCCTCAATCAATCCTCTCATCTCAGTTTCCAGAGTAGCTAGGCCTACAGGCACATGCCACCATTGACAGCTAATTTTGTATTTCTTTGTAGAGACAGGGTCTCACTACGTTGCCCAGGCTGGTCTCGAACTCCTGGGCTCAAGTGATCCTCCCACCTCAGCCTCCCAAACCTTTGGGATTACAAGTGTGAGCCACTGCACCTGGCCCCCTACTTCAGACCTTTCTAAGGTTGCTTTGCTGACAGCAAATGTGCTCCAGGCACTGTGCTGGGCTCTAGGGATATAGCAAAGAACAGGACACAGTTACTGCCTTGAGGAGCTTATAGTCTGGTGTCTGTGTGGGACACAGTGTCCACATTTGGAACTTCCCTGGCTACTATGCTCTCTGGCACCTTGACTTGAATATGTACCATCTCTTCAGCATTTTCAGTGGCCCCAGAGACAGAAACTGCATCTCATTTATCTGTACCCCCAACATCTAGCACACTACTTAAAATATGGTAGGTACCCAATAAACATTTGTTAGATGAATAAAGGAAGGAAAGAAAGGAGAAGGGAAGGACGGAAGGAAAAAGGGCTAGATGAGGTGTCCCAGAAATGTTTCATATTGACTGGAGATGATGTTGAGTAACTTTCATAGGAGCCAATCTCAGGGAAATGCTTGAGTCCCCGATGATCATTGATTGGACCCCCCAGAAACAACCCTCCCAGTCAAGATGTCTCTGAAGCAACTAGAATCCTGAAGCAGTTCCCAAAGTCATGGGACAAAAGCTCAGGCATACCTAGGTCAGCTTCACAGATGCTAGTGACTTTGAATTGGTCACTTTTATTGTAGTGTTTATTCATCCTTGAAGGTATTAAAATAATAGGGTAGAAAAAATAGTTTGATGGTTCCTCAAAAAGTTAAACATGGAATTACCATATGACCCCACAATTCCACTTCTAGGTATATACTCCCCAAAAATTGAAAACAGGGACTCAAACGAGTACAAGCACATGTGTGTTCACAACAGCACTACTCGCAATAGCCAAAAGGTGAAAATAACCCAAGCATCCATCACATGGTGAATAGATAAACAAAAAATATTGTATATCTATACAGTGGAATATTATTCGGCTATAAAAAGGAATGAACTTACTGATGTGGGTTACAATGTGGATGAACCTTGAAAACATTATGCTAAAGGACAGAAGCCAGACACTGAGGCCTCACATTGTATGATTTTATTTACATGAAATATCCAGGATAGGTAAATTTGTAGAGTTGGGGCACTGATGATTTCCAGAGTCTGGGAGAAATGAGAAGAATCTGCTTAATGGGTAAGAGGTTTTACTTTGGAATGATGGAAATGTTTTGGAACTAGATAGAGGTGATGGTTATACAACATGTGAATATACTAAATGCCACTGAATTATTCAGTTTAAAATGTTTAATTTTATGTGAATTTCACCTCAGTCAATTATTTTACCTTGGAAAAAGTCACAGTAGAACAGCCTCAATTCTGTGGACAAACTGGGTAGTTGTGGGAAGGGTAGACTAGCTGGGTGTAGAGTGGGAACTATTTCCTTCCCTACCCACCACCCCACCACGCCCCAATGCTTGTTCCTTTCTTCAGCTAAGTCACGTGTTTATTCCTATCTCCATTCCTGTTCATATCCAAGAATCATCTGGAATTATTCTTAAGAATATTCTACTTCTCTAAGGACTGTTCATCAGAAAAAGGCAGTTGTAATTTATTGGGAGCCCTTCTAAGAAACCCCAAATATCAAAGATTTTAGGAATATGGAAGCCAGCATGTAGACATGTCAGCTTAAGAAGATGGCCTTTTGAGGACAGTCGTCAGAAAATGTTGATGTAGTCAAGGTGATGGGTGCATACAAAATGCTGGGTACCTGGGGGATGCTAGGAAATGCTTGTTGATTGACTGATTCTTTGATTGAGTAAAAAAAGACATTTGCATTATCCTAAGTGAACTAACACAGGCACAGGAAACCAAATACTGCATGTTCTCACTGATAAGTACGAGCTAAACTTTGAGTACACATGGACACAAAGAAGGGAACAGCAGACACTGGGGCCTAACTGAGGGTGGACGGTGGGAGGAGGGTGAGGGTCAAAAAAGTACATATTGGGTACTATGCTTATTACCTGGGTGGTGAAATAATCTGTACGCCAAACTCCCGTGACACAAAGTTTACTTATATAACAAAACTACACATGTACTCCTGAACCTAAAATAAAAGGTTTTGTTTGTTTGTTTGCTTTTTTTTTTTTAAGAGCCAGCAATGGCAATAGCCAGGAAGGCACACCCAGCAGAGGGAATGGCAAGAGTAAGAGCAGGACCAAAGAATTATACCATCCAGAATTATGCTGCAGATGTTGACACAGCAGAGAGCTTCAAGAGAAATAGAGGATGGGAATCTTTCTTTATGTAACTCTGCTACTGAGATCCTTTGCAAAAGTAGTGATGAAATGAAAAATACAAATACCAAGACAACAAAATCTGAAAAAAATAGAATTAGTGCTGAAATATAATTAACTGATTTTCTATTTGAATCGTCATATGACATTCATAGAATACTTGCATCATGGAACTATTTATAAGATGTTTCTGCTAATAGTCAACACCCCAACAACTATCAGCTCACTTTTTGCTCATTCACAAAAAATTATCTTAGAAAACTTATTAAGGAGAACAACTCTTTAGTCTAAATGGCAAGTCTTGTTTTATAAAATAATATCTCAACACAGCTGCATGTGAAAAATGGTCATTTTTTAAGCAGTCTTTGTAAAAGTAACAATGAATTTTGAAGTAGAAGCTGATGCTTTGTGTCTTCTGTTACTTGTGTGGTCAATGACACGGCTACTGCTCCCAGAGTAAATGATACGTGCCAATGAATATTTTGTGTGAGTTAAATGTTCATCATCCTCTTTCTGAGAAATAAAAATGCATTACTTTAAAAACAACCAAAAAAGGACATTTAAACAAAGGATTCCACTCCAGTAGAATCTCGTTCATGGGCTTCAGACCACATTTTGTGTAAGAGTCAGTCATCCATTTTTTTCTTTCATTCCACGAAAATTTATTGAGCACCTGCTGTGTTCCAGGAAATACAGTAATAGGGATGCGCCATCATAGGCATGGATAAAGGAAATTCACATACAATCCCCCCAATTTTTTTTTCTTTTGAGACAGAGTGTCACTCTGTTGCCCAGGCTGGAGTGCAGTGGTATGATCTCAGCTCACTGCAACCTCTGCCTCCCGGGTTCAAGCGATTCTCCTGCCTCAACCTCCCAAGTAGCTGGGATTACAGGCATGTGTCACCATGCCTGGCTAATTTTTGTATTTTTAGTAGAAACAGGGTTAGACCATGTTGGCCAGGCTGGTCTTGAACTCATGACTTCAAGTGATCCACCTGCCTTGGCTTCCCAAAATGCTGGGATTACAGGTATGAGCCACTGCACCCAGCCTACAATCCCCCAAATTCTTTGTAAACATAATTTCAACCCTTTACTATCTCTAAACTTTGAGCTTGAGTAGGCCGATGGGCAAGAACAGGGCAAGTTATGATGATGATAGTGGTGTGTCCACAAACTGGAATATGTGATCCAATAAGTATGGTTAATGGACAACAGAGAAGAATACTTGAAAATAGGGCTATTGAAGGAAATGGCCCTTTGACAAGGGAGGTGGAACAGTTGGGGGAAAGCCTGGTCAATGTCTTCTTCCTTCTGTCCTGTCCCCTTCCCCATGCCTGGACCACCTGGAAACTATGGATTAAAGCAGTACTCTCTTGCACCGCTATGGCTACACACACCTCTGGGTGCAGCGGCTGCTTTCCCCTATCTCCAGCATAGTTCATGAGGGACTCCATGTGAGCACTGGGTTGCCTGAAATTGAGGGAAAGCAATCTGGTCAGAACTAAGTAGGGCCTGCTTCTTGTTGCCTATGCTACAGTTAATCCATTGCCATCTGTCTTTATTTTGCTGACTCACTGCTTTCATTTGGGTTGGCAGTTCTTTTGCTGTTGGCTGCAGTCTTTAACTGTTTACAGAGGACTGAGATGGATGGAGAATTAGGGGCTTTGCATTCATTCGCTGAATGAAATCCTACCCAGGTACTGTGGGCCTCTTGTCGAGGGGCTGAGGCCAAGGCCCCTGGATTTTGATGGATGGTGGAGATTAAGTGTAGGGTAACACATCATTTAGTCTGATTGCAAGGCCAGATTTCTCCCAAGCATTGCCAAATGAGCTGGGAGGTCATGCGAATTGTCTGCCCGAGCACAAGGGAGCGCGATATCTTTTAATTAGAGTAAGGATGAAGGATATTAGGGACCTTGGTCTGTCAGAGAACTTGGAACACCCAAATGCTATACTTCATTCAAATTTCTCTTTAAGTTTCACCTTATCCATGGAAGCTTTTCTGCATAAACTTCCATCCCCACTCAGCACCCCATCCCTCCTCCTAAATGCACTTCCCTGCACTTTGAATCTCATCAGCATTTGGTTTCAACTGTGTACAATCTTGGCTCCCACAGCCATTTTGAAGCTGTCCTTCAGCAGATTTGAGACCCATTCTTTATCCTGTGAGATAGAACCTCAACAAGATGTGAAACTCTGTAGCCTTTATAGCTCATTTTGTTATATGGCAATTGGATCCTGGGAAAAGGTGACTTGGAGGAAGCCATCATTGGTCTTTGAGACCTATAGGAATTCAGTAGAAACACTTTCAGGATGCTTTTGTCAAATGACTTGTGTTAAGATGCCAAGGGTTTGTCGTGGGCTCATGTAAGTTTTAACCCTTTTCAAGGCTACTTTCTGTAAGCATTGTATCGTTTCTGGGGTAGAGGGAGTTGAGGGTTTTTTGGCATATCTGCCTACTCAGCCTTGGTGTCAACCAGTACTTCCTGGGATTTGGGGTAGGAACAATAGAAGTTAAAGAGGAACTTTGTATTTTAGGTAGGGGGAACGTAGGTACTGGCTTGCTCAGGATAGTCCTGTTTTACACCTGCCGTCCTAGTGTCATTATTTTTTTTTTTTTTGAGACGGAGTCTCGCTTTGTCGCCCAGGCTGGAGTGCAGTGGCGCGATCTCGGCTCACTGCAAGCTCCACCTCCCAGGTTCCCGCCATTCTCCTGCCTCAGCCTCCCAAGAAGCTGGGACTACAGGCGCCCGCTACCGCGCCCGGCTAATTTTTTTTGTATTTTTAGTAGAGACGGGGTTTCACCGTGTTAGCCAGGATGGTCTCGATCTCCTGACCTCGTGATCCGCCCGCCTCGGCCTCCCAAAGTGCTGGGATTACAAGCGTGAGCCACCACGCCCGGCCTCTAGTGTCATTATTGAAGCATTGCCCTTCACCCACAAAAGTGTTCCAGTTTGTACAATAAACTTAGCTTTAGGCAGCACCTTAGCTTTAGGCAGCAAATATGTAATGTACGGAATCACACTCAGAGCTAGAAAGACTACAGAGTTTTGCAGTTGATGAGCTTCTATCTCACTGGGATAAAGAACGGCCTTTCAAATCTGCTGAAGGACAGCTTCAAAATGGCTGTGGGAGCCAGGATTGCACACAGTGGAAACAAAATCCTGATGAGATTCAAAGTGCAGGGAAGTGCATTTCGGAGGAGGGGTGAGGTGCAGTGAGGGGATGGAAGTTTATGCAGAAAAGCTTCCACGGATAAGGTGAAGTTTAAAGAGAAACTTGGCTGGGTGAGGTGGCTCATGCCTGTAATCCCAGCACTTTGGGAGGCCGAGGCAGGGGAATTGCTTGGGTCCAGGAGTTCAAGACCAGCCTGGGCAACACAGTGAGACCCTGTCTGTATGATTTTTTAAATTAGCTAGCCAGGTGTAGTGGATCACAACTGTGGTCCCAACTACTCGGGAGGCTGAGGTGGGAGGTTTGCTTGACCCCAGGAGACTGAGGCTGCAGTGAGCCATGATCATACCACTACACTCCAGTCTGGGCAACAGAGTGAGACCCTGTCTCCAGAGAGAGAGAGAGAGAGAGAAATGTGAATGAAATATAGCATTTGGGTGTTCCAAGTTCTCTGACAGACCAAGGTTCTGAATATCCTTCATCCTTATTCTAATTAAGAAACACCACACTCCCTTTTGCTTGGGCAGACAATTCACATGACCTCCCAGCTTGTTTGGCAGCAATATGTTTTATAATTATATATTTTATAAGCAAATATAAAAAATACTTGCTTATAAAAGTTGTTCCCTTAACAACTTAAGATTGTATGGTCAGACTATCCCAGGGAAGTGGCTTCTCCAAGCCACCAACCCTAGAAAGTATCCTCTACCAATCGGACAGGATCAAAACGTAGCCTCCAGGAATTGGAGCTCTCAGACACTGCTGGCAGGACTGTAAAATGGTGCAGACACTTTGCAAAACTGTTTGGAAATTCTCAAACAATTCAACATAGAGTTACCATATGACTCAGCAATTCCACTCCTACACATATACCCAAGAGAAGTGAAAACATATGTCTACATAATAGCTTGTACATGAATGTTCATGGCGGTATTATTCATAATAGCTAAGAAGAGGAAACAACTCAAACGTCTATCAACTGATGAATGGATAAACAAAATGTAGTATATCCATATAAGGGAATATTATTTAACCATGAAAAGGAGTAGAGAACTGATATACGCCACAACACGGATGAACTTTGTATACATAATGCTAAGTGAAAGATGCCATCACAAAAGACTGCATCATATTATTCCATTTCTAGGAAATGTCAAAACAGGCAAATCCATACAAATAGAAATTAGATTACTGGTTCCCTAGGACTGAGCAGGGTGGGGATTCGGG
Organism: Nomascus leucogenys; assembly: GCF_006542625.1. Classification (NCBI taxonomy): domain Eukaryota; kingdom Metazoa; phylum Chordata; class Mammalia; order Primates; family Hylobatidae; genus Nomascus; species Nomascus leucogenys. Next base: position 120,411,859 of record NC_044406.1, on the reverse strand, counting down.
GATGGAAGAGTGACAGCTTAATGGTACAGAGTTTCTTTTGGGGGTGATGAAAATGTTCTAAAATTGGTTGTGGTGATGGTTGCAGAACTCCATGAACAACTGAAAACCACTGAATTGTGCCATTTAAATGGGTGAATTGTGTGGAATGTAATTTAGATCTCAATAAAGCCATTAAACGTGTGGCCTCCAGGCATAACTCAGACTCAGTACCAGCTACCCAGTTAGGCTTGCACTCCTTTAGCAAGGACATGGGTACTGTCTTCCAGAGAGCTCTTCTCAGGCTTCAAAATGGGCAAGCATGAACTTGGGCAAATGCCTCATAAGGGCAAACCAGTGGGAAGAAGCCTTGTTAATACCCATAAGCCTTTGGGTTTTTTTTTCCCCCTTTATAGAAACATCCAACCCAAAGCCACAGAGTCCAATAATAATTGACAGACAAGAAACTTAGAGCTTGCCTACTCCAATCCCTCTGTGTAGATGCTCAGAAAGAGGAAGTGACTTGCTCAAGTCACACAGCTAGTCAGTGGCAGAACATGGACCAGAACCTGATGCTCCTAACTCCCACTCCAGTGCTCTTTCTCCTGTCCTGGCTTCTCCACTACTTCCCTTTTCCCTGCCTTGCCCAAATCAGCCCCTTTGGCCCTTCATGCTAAAATCTAGGAGTCAAGTCTGAGAATCCAAGCACAAAATCAGGGTGAATTTACAATTTTGGAAATACGGTACAACTTTCCTAAGTAGTAGATCAGAAGATCTGTATTATAGGTCTTCCAACATCAGGATGTGGATGGAGTACAGGATTTGACCCCTGGTACAACTAAATTTGTGGAATAATCACATGCTTCTTTTTATACTGTATTTGGCAGTATTAGAAGAGAAAAATAATATTCATCTTAGGAAAACCTTGGTAACTGCAAATTTGCTGGCAACCTTATTTCCTCTTGCTTTCTTGGAAGAAATCAAACGAAAAAGCAGCTGTACAAATTAGCCCTGACCAACAGGCTCAGGACCAAAACAAAACAAAACAAAAAATAATAAAGCCAAAAACAAATTAAGCTTAATATTTAAATCAGAATGGAAAATATATCCAACTATACGCCTACTGGAGCCCTTGAAACTGCTAATCTCTACTTGATTATTCACAACCTGACCTTTGCAGGAGGTCAGGACAAAGCTGGGGACAGTCTGACCGAAATGTATCAGCAATTTTCCAAACTCCTTCATCTGCATTCACAGATTTTCCTGATAACCCTAAGAGCAGCAAAACCATTGATCATGCTTGTTGGAGTCCTATTAGTACCACAGTGAAAAGAAAATGTGCTTAGTAGGCCATCAGTCAACAGACCCTGTGTGCCAGGTACAATGCCAGTGCTAGGGGGAGACAAGACAGGGGGAAGAAATGATGCCTACCAACAGGAGCCATACACCCCCAAAATAGGGTGAACCAGGCATGGTGTAGGGCAAGGGCACGGGGCAAGAGCAAAGCTGAAGGGGTAGGAGAGTTGATGTATGTTGAATAACACTGAGGGGACTAGTCTTTCTGGAATAGAGATTTCTTTTGAGGGAATTAATGGGATGTTTGATTGAAAAAGAAGGTTGGAGACAGATTGTGGAGGCAAAATGGAGCATTTTGAAGAGGTAAGTGGCCAGATGAAAACCACATCAGGGGAGCCTTCTCTTCACCCTCCCCTCAACACTGGTTTTGGTGTTCTCTGGGCTCCCACAACCCCCTGGGCCTTATCCTAGCACTTTACACATTTTCCTGTAATTCACTGCTTCCTTGTACTTCTTCCCTCAAACTGATTTCCTTGCGGGAACAGCTTACATCTGGTTGATGCATATATCCCTAATGCCTAACAAAGGGTTTAACACGTGGTCAGCACTCAGGAAATGTGTGTTGATGGGATGGGACTTGATAGAAGGTTAGATCTGTGGAGGAGCCATCTGGAAGAGAAGGCAGGAAGAGAAGATCAGTTAGAAAGATGTTGCCCTGGGAGATATGAGGAAATATGGCCCTGACCCAAAGCAGTAGCGATGGTGACAGAGAAGAAGGGAGGATGTCTGATGTATTTTGAAAGAAGAATAGACAGGACTTGGGAACCTTAGTTAACACTGACCTGAGGAAACAATGCAAAACGACTGTGGAACCAAAGTAGGTTCCTCATGAGGCAGTGTGGTAGGTCCTACAGACCCCAGTAGGATTAACCAGCCTCCATTTGCACTTTGTGGACAATTGGTTATGAGCACAGCTGTACTTTTCATGTCTAGAGGTGACAGGGACTAGACCATTGCTGAGGGGACTTTGCCCAGCTGTCTCTGTGCCGGCTGTGCTAAGTCCCCAGGGAGCTCATGCTGACCAATAAGGCAAAGCTCAAGAGTGATGAACCACCGTTTGGCTGTCTTAATCCTGAGGCCTCAACTCAGCTCCCACCACCTGGAGGTGTCACACAAAGAAGTCCAAAATAAAGAAGAGTGTCAGCCCAAGAAACAAGAGTCTCCTTTTCCTAGCCATGCCTGTTTCGTTCCACCCTCAGTCTTTCTGCAGCTCAGGAAGGGAGGGGTGAGAGAAAACCACGGAACTTTTCAAAATCCCATTTTCCAAAAGCTAAATCAGATTCATTCTGTGTCTCCTGCGCAGACTGCATTAGTCTGGGTAATGTAAACACTGTGAGGCCACAGCTGTCTGCCAGCTGCAACGTTAAAGCCCGTTTTGGGGGGCATGAAAAAACCTGTCTGTAACTATCACAGATGAGAAGTGTTAGTTAATGAATGGTCCCTGCTGAGTCCAGAGCCCAGCTGAGTTATTTCAGTCTTGAGCCTTAGCAGAGATTTTTATTGGGTAACAAATTTCAAATGCTCCAGTCACCCCTAGACCCCAGATTGGAGCTCGTTGCTCAATCCAACCCCCACCCCCCAGCCAAAACTAATTCACTCCAGGGACATTCCTGATTGCAGCTCAAGAATCTTGGTGTTTGGAGTGTTGGGTGATTGCTCAAGGAGGATTCGGTAAGGGCTTAATAATAACATCAGCCTCCTTGTGCTCCCTGCAGAAGTGTGGAGAGTGACCTTTTTCAAGAGTAGGGCAATCCGTGGCTTCCACCAGGGCTGGTCAGCTTGGAGCAGCCTAAGGAATGGTGGCTTTGAGTTGGACACCACTGTTTCTGCTGGGCCTTGGCTTAAAGCTCTGGGTTTTGCTGGCACCTTTCCACTCCTACTATTCTTTCTCCTCCTATGTGGGCTCAAGTCAGGGGCAAGGCCAAGAGGGCCAACAAACCACCAGCTACATTGAGACAGGGGCTAGGGCCCAGGCCTTTGCGTGCATAATACAGTGGCATTTTGTACGTTCACAATGTTATGCCATCATGACCTTTGTTTAGTTCTGGAACATTTTTATCATCGCCAAAGAAGATCCCCATACCTGTTAAGCACTCATTTCCCATCCCCTCCCGGCACCGGCTCCCGGAAACCACTAATCTGCTATCTGTCTCTGTGGATTTGCCTATTCTGGACGTTTCATACAAACGGAATCATACAGTATGTGGTCTTTGTTGTCAAGCCAGCATTCTTTGAGTACCCACTGTAATAGACATGAGGATTCCTCCTCAGGTGCAGCAGCTACTGCTTTTTAGAATACTTAGGTTAATCAAGGCACATGCTGGGTGATTGATTTGCACCATTCTATTTAATCTTCACAACAACTCTCTAAAGTAGATAATAATAATGTTCCCATTTCAAAGATGAGTAGTCCAAGACTAAGAGAAATTGAGTAATTTGGCCAAGATCGCACTATTAGTTAAGATTCCAACTCAAGTCCTTCCATTATTTATCATGTATTCAGCCCTACTTAGAGCCAGTCTGCTTACTTAGAGGCAACATACTCTCTTCGTGGTATGTGCTGCCTGCCCCATCTTGCCCGCCCTTAAATCCCCACTGTGATAGACCCCATAGGCAAGGGAATAATCTCATGAGCCCCTTGTGAAAATACCCATGTGTTGGCAGGGCTAGTAGCCTGGCATGAGTGCCCCTAGTATTCATATGCCCTTGGGCACACCCAGAGTTTTCTTTAGTTCCCAGAGAGCTGAATATAACCCCACCCCCTTCTCTCCCACTCATGAAAGCATATGGGTATGTTAGTGAGAGTTATTTATAGAGAAATCCTTGAATCTGCTCAAATTTATTTTTAAGTAAATCATACGCAAGCTTTGGTATTTGATTACTAGAAATAAATAATAAGTGAGGCCAGGCATGGTGGCTCACACCTGTAATCCCAGCACTTTGGGAGGCCGAGGGGGGCAGATCACCCGAGGTCGGGAGTTTGAGACCAGCCTGACCAACATGGAGAAACCGCGTCTCTACTAAAAATACAAAATTAGCCGGGTATAGTGGCGCATGCCCGTAATCCCAGCTACTCAGGAGTCTGAGGCAGGAGAATGGCTTGAACCTGGGAGGCGGAGGTTGCAGTGAGCTTAGATCGCGCCATTGCACTCCAGCCTGGGCAACAAGAGCGAAACTCTGTCTCAAAAAAAAAAAAAAAAGGAAGAAGAAGAAGAAGAAAGAAAGAAATAATAACTGATTGTCAAACACCAATGTGTCCTGACATCAAAGGTGAGACCTTTTGGTCCAAACACATCTAGAGGCTGCAGAGAGCTACAACTCAGCTCAGTTACCTCCAGTTTGCAGGTGAATTCCCAGATCAGTGAAGTTCTCCCTGAAGACTGAAGATCGGATTATGTCAAACAAAGGTCTGGGCTGGCCTTCATGAGGCAGCCTCAAAGGCTGTGCACCTCATGTCTGGACTTTTGAGCAGTGACTCTGGCTGCATCTGACAGGGACTCTCGTGTCCCAACCACATGTACAAGAAATCACAAGGGCTTGACCCAAGTTCTGCAACAAAACTCAAGAAAAAGGAAAAGGAAAATGTGAGTTGTTCCACTGTTTTAAAGACTTCAGGATATATGTTTTAAAAATTCACAAATGGGAGCGGCACTCAGGAAAGTTCAATGGAACTGAAAGAGACAAATATTGATACTCAACAGTCAGCTTCTATAATAATAATAATAATAATAATAATAATAATGGGACCGCCTGAATTCAAATAAATGGAACAGATGTTCCTCATGTGTTCTGAGTTGAAAATCATTCCTTCATGTGGGATCAGTTAAAAATCAAGCTTGGGACTTACTGTATGTTTAATATAAAAACTCTCAATAAAAATACTTTAGAGGCAAAATCCAAGTGAGGACATGCTGCAGTCATCAGTGCAAATAATCAACCAGTCAGCATTTGCCTGTAAGAGACCAAGGGATGTACATGTGTGAGGATGAGAATTACTGAGGATAGAGGTGGTGATAGAAAGTTATTTGCCATCACGTCTAACCGGAGCTCAGCATGCAGGAGTTTTCTCAATGTAAGTGGGACTTGGAAGTTGAAGCTGTGGTGAGCCCTGGAAAAATGGAAAAATCAATTATTTGATATCAAGTGGACATTAGAGGAATTTTCAAAAGATGCGCTCTTAGAAATAAATGAAACTGTCCCACAGAATAGCTAATTTCAACTTGAACCAGCCCAGCCCCAGTATGGGGGTATATAATGGGAGGACTTTAGTACTTTAGTCTGCCATCAGTACTCCATCCACACCTAACATCAGAGCTAGAAGACATACTAGAAACTATGATCCAACATTCTCACTTCACTGATAAGGAAGCAGGCACAGGAGTCTCTTACACATGCCCAGGGTCATAGAGGAAATTCATCTCCAGGCAGAATTCAGGGAACCCACTAAATGAAAGAGGCAGAATCAAAATGGAATATAGAAAACATTGTTGCCCTTTCACAATACAGGCATAACATTAGGATTCTACAAGAAACACCAAACTGGCATGCCCTTTCATTCCACAGTACCAGCTAACAGCCCTCTTCCTTTTAAAGAATTAGTGGAGTAAAACAGTCACCCAATCCAAAAAAGAGAAACACCAAACAGGCAGCCACAAAGAAGGTCTTGACGAAACCAGGAAAGGGTCGAGGGCATTGGGAAGCTGCCTTACAAGGCCAGGCAGGAAAGATTAAAGCAAAATAGTTGGGGAAGATGAAGGCATAGAAGGGATGTCATATAATCAAAGTATATAGAGAAACTCCTGAAGGTCGTGGATCCAGGGGAGTTAGACACATTCACCAGATTCTGGAGTACAAGAGAGGTGCACAGCCTTTGCAGTGATTATCAGGAAAAACAGACTGAAAAAAGCAGCTTTACTATACACAGTGGATATGGGATGCCCAGTAAATGTGAAGGAAGTGTGCAAACCTTATTCTGAAGGTGTTGTGAAGTTAAAAAGCATTTTAATGCTTCCAGTAAACCAATTCTTGGTTTAATAATAACAATAATAGCTACCATTTATTGAGCACTTACTATGTGCCAGGCACCATGCTGAGCTCTTTACATGGTTTTCTTATTTCCTCCTTTTACCTTTATTTCATACTTTTTTATTTCATCCTACAGTTGTGATGTAGGCACTACCTCCATTTTTCAGATGAGGAAACTGAGGCTCAGAGAGGTTAACTCATCTTCCCTAAGTTAGACAGCTAGTCAGTGGTAGAACCTCCCCTCAAATCCAGGTCTCCCTTAACTCCAGAGCACAGAAACACTCCCCCATCCTGCCTCTGTAATTGGGACAGCTTGGTTGCTTGAGACTCTCCCTCTGACAAAAGAGAGATCTGACAAAATTGGTATTTTAGAATGTTCATTCTGGCTGGTGGAAAAAGTGAACTGGAAATATAGGCCCCAGGACCAAGGAACCGGTTAGGAGGCAGAACCAATGAAAAGGAATGAAAATAAAGAATTCTGTGAAATAGAACTGGAAGGAGAAACTGACAGACTCCAAAGACGAATAGGATCTTACTGTGCCAGGATCTGCTTTTGCCATTTAGGATATCATGGAGCTCTTCCTATGACAAGACATATAAATCTGCCTTGTACCTTTTGTGACTGCTTAGGCATTCATTCTGTGGGAGTACTACTATGACAAACACTGTTCTAGTGAGCATGCTGGATATACATATATCTTTGTATACTGGTATGTATATAGGATCAATTCCAATCAGTGGAATTTCTGGCCTGAAAGAAACATATTTTAAATTTTGATAGACTTTTTCGGGAAGATTTTCATAGTTGAGTGATTATTATTTTAAATTAGAGGTGTGGGAGGGAACCTTCCTTGGTAGATATACTATAGCAGGAATAAATTAGTTGGTCATCATTCAAAAGTGTAATCGAAAAGCACAAGGCCTTTCATACCATTCCTACCAACAACATCAATGTTGTCGAAGCTAATTACAGGAAGAAAGGGAACAGAAGACACAGTAATCCTTTTGGGAACCATTTTCAAATGGAGAACTGGGAACTCATCTCTCTTCATTACTTAATTTTGAGGGAAGGGGAACTATGCTGAAGTGTTGAGGAGCTGGATAGCTGTGGCTGTCATTTTTTTTTTAAGGGACAGGGTCTCACTCTGTCACCCAGGCTGGAGTGCAGTGGTGTGATCATATCTCACTGCAGCCTCCAACTCCTGTGCTCAAGCGATCCTCCTGTGTGGCTGTCATTTAATAGCCTATTGAGAGGCTTCTAGGAGGAAGATTGGCAAACTGAATACAGGGCAATTTTTAGATATAATAACAACTTGATTTTGTTTGTAGTTGAGAAGATTGGCTATTGTTTTTAGTTAGGGAATTTAAATAACTTCTTTAAAACAGTTCCCAAAGGGAAGGGAAGGTAAACTCAAGTGTTATTATGAAGTATAATGGTCTGTCCCTCCAAGTGATAAGTTTGATTCACTGCTAGTAGAGCCAGTTCTGCTTGGCACCTCCCCAGTACTAACTGCCTCTGGCCAAAAAGCTACCAGGCCCTGGTGCCAGATCCTGGGTGTCATGAGCCAAGTAAGAAGAAGGGAGTAGATGGGGAGAGAAGGTAGCTGAGGCAAGCTGTCTCTCCCAGAGAGATGGGTTACAACAGAATCCAATGCAAGCTTTTATGGAGAGACCTATGTGTGGAGACAATAGGCCTGCTTTTTAAATTTCCACAAAATGAGCTAGGTACAGAATACCACTATTTTATTCATTCACTTGGCAAATATTTACTGAGCATCTACTATGTGCCAGGTCCTTTGATAAACACTGGGAGTAAAGTGTTGAACAAAACAGAAGTGTCCCCTGCCCTCAGGGAGCTTACTGTTTCATAGGCGAGGTGAGTGAAAAGCAAGTAAACACACAAATATAGAATTACAAATGGCAAAAGAAAAAATACAGGTGGGGCATGGACTAAGGGTCAGGATGGTGTTGCCATGGTGGCCTGGCATTTAGAGTGAGTTCTGAATAAAGAGAAGGGGGCCACCTTTCAGGCTGAAGGGAACGTGTGTGAAAGCACTTTTGGGATTCAGGCTCTTGAAGTAGCTGGTCAGGCAGGAGGCTCCCTGAAATCTGCTCCACATTTTGCTCCTCACTGTGCAAACCAAGGTGCTCTAGGCTTTGTAGTTGCTCGGGGCACAGAGGACCAGGTGGGTTCCAGAGACTAGCCTGAAAGTTCCCCAGTGAGGATGCATGGTGATAGCCTGCAAGTTTCAGCCAGTTGGATGAGGTGAACTTCCAAAATATTCTTAAACCCTACAGCCTCCGAGACCCATTTCCCAGTGATTTCCATTCCTGGTCATCACTTTCTTTCTGCAGGGGACACTTGCCTGCGGAAAAGCGGTGCCTCGCCTTGGTTAGGGTTAAAGATTGAGGCAGTGCTGGCCTTCAGGAAAAGTGCAAGCAGCAATGGAGAGAGAGCAAAAACTGAAGCCAAGGAAGCAGCCCCTGCCAACAACTTCCGTTCTTTCCCTTTCCTTCGGCATGGCTGCCCAAGGAGCCCCCAGTGACTGTTCATGGTGATCTGTTTGTTTCACAATTGACAAAGAAGGAGGGAGCCCTTTCTGACATTTTTGCCCAGAGGCCCCAGATTTCTCAGTTTGAAACTGCCAAATACGCAACTTTGGGTGGATATTTGGCTGAATCACTTTGAAGGGCTTGTCAGTGCCTAAAATGGAAATTGTTAGAAAGCAAAGGAGGGTGGTTGCCAGCAACCATGAAATGGTAATGACCAAATCATTTATTTTTGCAATGAAATGTCATCCCCTAACACTACAAAGGCAGGTTTTTTCTAGCTTAGAAGTACTGACTACCTATAAAAATCTTCAAAAGTGGTTCTGTGTGCCATGCACATGTACACATAAACCCCATTTCTCTCTCAACCTCTGCCTTCCCTCCTTAACCAAGCTTCTTCCATGTTCCTGGAGCCCAGCCGCAACCTGGGATGAATTAAGATATTGGCTGATTATGAAAAGTAATCAGGCTTCAGCTATCATATAAAATGAAGGGGAGTTCATTTGGTTATTTGTAAGATGGTATGTGGCTCACTTTCCATGTGGGAAAGTCAGTAGGCTATAATAGATCATGCCCCAAAATACGATGTGGGTCTTTTAAAGATCTGTTCAAGTCTAGCTGTAGTTGCACCTGAGAGACATAATACTTAATAAGGTTTCTCCTATCTATCTATCTATCTATCATCTATCTATCTATCTATCATCTATCTGTCTGTCTATCTATCTATCATCTATCTGCTTCATTAGCAGGCAAATCAGGCAAGATCTCCCGTTGTGTACTTTGTATCTTTAAACGCTGACACTTTTTTTTCTCAGTTTAGGAGGAAGAGACTGGAAAATACATTGTGGGTTGACACTGGGGAATGCAAGAGGATCTTTCTTTGAAAACAGCCATTAAGATACTGTTCCCTTGGGCCAATTCCTGGGCAGTTTTAACCACATACAAAGCCCCAGGTTCTTCTTCTAGCTTTTCTGTATTGACTCCTGTGTTAAGATCAGTGAAAATGTATACTATCATATAATTTATTTTAAAGTAATACTTTACAAGCCTTGGCTTGAAAATATTTCAATAACATCTGCACATTCAATACTGAAAAGTAAGATGGCTCCATTCTGCTCTCATTGTAGTAGGCTTTGAGAGGTATCTTTTCTTTGTATCACAGCCATTAGTTCAGTGGTTGATCAGGTTCTTTTTCAACAGAAGTGGCTTTTCCCAAAGTCCTTTGTGATTGTTGGTGTGGGATCTATTTTGTAAGCAGGTTTGCTGTTAAGGAAGGTTATAGGAACATTACCGTTTAGCCATGGACCTTGATCATCTGAATGTGGTAGCCGGGTGGTATCTCAGTGCATTTGAAGCTCATGCTTATGGAATCCCTGTTATGCAAGGGGTTGGGGCAGCCCACTGGAAAAAGTGGCACCAGCGTGGATGAATCCGTCCTTCAGATTCCTTTGTAGGGTTGGCTTAAAGGGCAATTATAAATTAGTCTGTGTCATTTCTGTCCATTGCCCAACCTTTTAAGAGCTCTCCTGGACCTCGATCTGCATGTATCTAATACCACTTTCTCAGCCTCAGTTTCCTTATATGTAACACGAAGGACTTGGACTAGACAAGCTACAAGTTCTCCCCAAACTCTGACACTTGATAAATCTAATGCACTTATCAGCAGAGAGGAATGTGGCTATTTTCCAACACTTTCTTTAGTTTGGGGAAACTAATTTTATATAATGTTCTTTCCCTGTGTTTCCCTTTTAAAAGGAAAACATGACCCATTTCCGGTGTTGTAAAGTTAATACTTTGCAGCTCTGCACGAGGAAGCTTCTTTCTTTGTAGAAGGGGCACGGAATGCCATGGGAACCAGGGCAGGAACCAACACCTGACAAGAGATGCAAGGCACATACGGCATATGGGGCGGGCTGTCCCTCACGGGAGCCAGAATCATCAGTACTAGCCTCAGTCCTCCCATGCAGCTGGCCCCACTCAGAAGCATAATGGTGCGGAGCAGAGATCCCTGAGCCAGCATTCCTGGATTAGAATGCTTACTAGCTGTTTACCTCCAGTGAGTTAATTAACCTTTCTGTGCCTCAGGTTCCTAATCTATAAAATACAAATAATAATCACACTACTGCAGAGTACAGTTGCAAGGACTAGATAAGATCACGTGGCCATGTAAAGTGCTTAGAACAACGTGTAGCACACACATATTAACTGCTCGGCAAATGTTAACTATTTGTCCATTGGGCTCAAATGTCCAAGTATGGATCCAGGAGTTGAAAGGTTGGATTCCACAGGGCCATCCTCCCTCTTGTGTCCAAGACTCTTTGTGGTCTAGGACAACTTTTGTAAGAACAACTTGTATCTGCTCTGGAATAGATGACTTTCGCTTTTCTATAGAGCTACTGTCCAACTAGCCCAGCCTTAGTGTCCCTGGGTTCACAAGTCAGTGATAATGACCAAAAATATGAAAAACTATCTGACGAGAGGGAAAGTGTGCTCACTGAGACCCAAGTAATTGTCTGCCATTTCAGAGGATTTAACAGAGCTCAGACGTGAAGGCTCTTGTAGTTGACAAAGGATCTTTAGAAAAGAATGTTCCCTGAGGGTGCTCCATGTCTACGGAGGCCCAAACAAGAGAAAACAGATTGTGGTTAGACCCAGGGAAGACATTTTTACCACACACAGATAAAATGCTGGGCCACATTCCCAAAACAGGTTATGTAGTGTCTTCCCCTGGTAAATTGGGAAAAGAGTGGCTGGCCATCTGTCCTAGATTGTTTCATAGACCACCAGAGCAGGAAGAACCCTTAGAGGTCATCATATCCAAACCTCTATTTTAAGGATTGAGAATGCTAATACACAGAGGGAGGAGATAATTGCCCTATAGTCATATAGCAAATTATTAGCAGGACCACGATTTAAATCTTAGGCCAACACAGCTTGCCACTGCACCTTAGTTATCTCTTAAGGCACTCAAAGTGCTGTCCCTTCTAGTTCTGGAATGCTCCATGGTATCAATGTACTAAAAAAGTAGCTGAGGCCCACCCAGAAGGACTCAAAGGTATTGAGCAGTATCCAAATTGCAATTCCTCTAGTTTACCCATCCGATTTTGGAGCTCCAGCTGTCAAAGTGTTTCAGCCAAGCCTCCTCATTCAACTAACTGGTCTTAACTTACCATTTGAAAGCAGCTGTGGTTAAAGCAGAGCTTGCTGACTCAGCCCATGTAGTAAGGATGACTAAACACAAGAATTTCCTGTGGAGGGGGGAGGCGGGGGATGGAAAATATCTTTCAAATGCATTTGTTTCAGGGAACCCTTCTGATAAGTCAGGAGGTAGCCCACCGTGGGCCCATGAGGAAAAGCAGCAGGCTGTCCCTGCTCAGCACCAAGGCAGGATTTGCAGATGTTTCCTTTCTTTTTTCTAAACAACATTGTGGCTGTCTCGGCACCATTTTGGTCTGGCCAGCATTTGCACAGAGCTTCATCTGCCAACTGATACAGCCCAAAGCCAAGTGGAGCAGAAGCCTTCCCTGACTGGAGGGGCCTTTCACATTCCTCTGCTCAGAGCCCTTCCCCCAGGGGTGAATTGGGGCTGATCTGCTTTATCTCAAGACAGTTCCAATTCTGAGCCCACCTTGAACTCAAAAGAGAGGATCATTTACGCTGACCGATCAGAAAATACTGTGGGCTGGCTTCCATCTCCAGGATGCACCCTGGGGAGTTTGCAATCTGGAGTAACGTTATCATTTTCGGGTCTGAGTACCACACAGACATTGGACAACTTTAGGAGACAAACATTGACCTTCAGTTGGGTTGCTCACCAGCTTAAAGCGGTAATCCAGTGAACCCAAAATTTGGGTAAATATTTTAAGACTGTTGGCTGGAAAAGAGTCTGCCTGGCTCAATTAGAAAGTGGAAGACACCTGGTGCATTTGGGGGTGACACATTTTATTTACAACTTGCAAGACAGAAAAGGGCAGCAGGGAAAAAGAGAGAGTGAACATACTCAGCCATCTTCTGAAAGCCATATACAACTCAAACAGTTCAGTCATTGAGGATTCAAGTCCAAGGGGTCTGCCTCACCCTCATGCTCACAAGGAGAAAACAGGACTAACTGCCTCCGAGGTCTCAAACAAGACCAAGGATTTTTTTTTTTTTTTTTTTTTTTTTGAGACAGAGACTGCTCTGTTGCCCGGGCTGGAGTGCAGTGGCATGATCTCGGCTCGCGGCAACCTCCGCCTCCCGGGTTCAAGCGATTCTCCTGCCTCAGCCTCTCAAGTAGCTGGGATCACAGGTGCACACCACCACACCTGGCTAATTTTTGTAGTTTTAGTAGAGATGGGATTTCACCATGTTGGCCAGGCTGGTCTTGAACTCCAGACCTCAAGTGATCCGCCAGACTCGGCCTCCCAAAGTGCTGGGATTACAGGCATGAGCCACTGCGCCTGGCCAAGGATCTATTTTTCATAAGCAAGTAAAAATTTCTTAATCTAATGTGGGAAATGTTCTGGAACAGGCAATGTGGAGTAATGGAAAACAAACTGGTCTGGCAGGGGGAGAGGGGAGAAGGAAGGAGGGAGTGTCCTAGTTCCCTTGGGTGTGAAGGGTGACCCAAGAAGTGTAAGCTTTGAAGTGTTATTTTACTTTTCTAAGCCTGTTTCTGATTCAGTAAATACTTTAGCTACACACAGTGCCTAGTAATAATATGTTTTCTGAATAAGTGAGAGTGAGAGAGAAAAAGAAAGCAATGAATATATGAATGAATATGTCAAGAAAGTGAATTAATATATGACAGAATGGTAAGGATTTGCGTAGTTCATGGAGTTGGTTTGAAGCTTAAATGAAGTAATGGTTATGAGTTCTCATTTTCTAACACTACATTTAATAGTTTATCTTTATACTCACTATCTTATTTGAATCTTTCGAGGCTCCTGTGAGATAAGCAGGGTAAGGACTGTCACCTGTCTGATAGAGGGAATTGAGTATCGGAGAGGTGGAGAGGCAATAGATGATGGAACTAGGGGCTCCCCATCCAGTGCTCCTTCTAACGTACCACACAACCTCTTACTTTCAGATGAAAAAGGTTTTTAAAGAAGAAAGTTCTATAGGACCACCACATAGGATCTATGACTTACAACTAAGCACCTTTTATATGAGGGCTTAAACACTGGAAGTGGGCTTAGAAGAAGAAATATCAGGCTAGGACTAACAATGCTATTGAAGATTATGGTAAGAATTTGTCAACTCAAAATACAAGAGGCCAGGGGGAAATGGTGTTGGAATGACTTGGGTTTGGATTATCTAATATTTTTGTAAAAGAACAATGGGACCTCTAGTTGGCAAGGAACTAACAGTTGCTATTTGAAATAACATGGGCCAGTACAAGAAGGCTGACTGTAGACTCAAGTGAGTCAGCCAATATCTACTTAGTTTGTCCCATCAGGTGCCTGGCCTTTCATGAAGCCATCAGCTGTTTAGCAGGAACAGACTTGTGGTCTGAGTCTTCTCGAGGTTTACATGGGTCTTACAACCTTTGACTCATGATACTGAATGGTGCTGTTTAATAAAGTCGTATAGTCTAGTCCCCATCCAGTAAAGCTAGTCCTATCTGATGAGTCACTGTCCACCCTCCAGTGACAAAACAAATGAACAGACAAACAAACAAAAAACTTACTGCCTACTGTACCTGTAGTTTCCAGCTTTGTGTTCTGGACAGTTCTGATGACGGTCGTCTGTGCCATCATCATTTCTAACTGCATGGAGCACTAGGGAAATAGAGATATGTTCATTGTAAGTGTACCTCATGCAGGCAATTAGACATTGAAAACAAAATTTTCATAAAGCAAATCCTTATTTTTGTGCCCTAGATCGGCTTGTTATTTAAAGAAATAATTGATCTCTAGTTTATCATTTTCTAAAACATAGAATTAGGTTTTCTTTTTCTTTTCTTTTCTTTTCTTTTTTTTTTTTTTTTGAGATGGAGTCTTGCTTTGTCGCCCAGGCTCGAGTGCAGTGGTGCAATCTCAGCTCACTGCAACCTCCGCCTCCTAGGTTCAAACAATTCTCCTGCCTCAGCCTCCCGAGTAGCTGGGATTGCCACCATGCCTGGCTAATTTTTGTATTTTCGATGGAGATGGGGTTTCACCATGTTGGCCAGGCTGGTCTTGAACTCCTGACCTCATGATCTGCTTGCCTCGCCCTCCCAAAGTGCTGGGATTACAGACATGAGCCACCGCGTCCAGCCAGAATTAGGTTTTCTTAATGCAGGAGTTTTAAATGTGGGGTCTGTTGCTCTTGGACTAGCTACAGGAAGCTGGGTGAATTTTTCTGAAACTATGTGCAGAATTGTGTTTTTGCTTTTACACACTTTTCTGAGAGGATCTACAGCTTTCCTCAAATTCTCAAAAGGGTTAACACCCAAAAAGATGAAGAAAAACTGAGTGAAAAAAATGGTGGAACTATAATTGTGTTTGTGAGTCCTAAAGTATGCAGCTTCAACTGCAATTTATTAAGAAGGTGGCTTTGTCTCTGTCAATTGCATGGTCTGGTTCTCTTCCTTCTGCTGCCTCTGAAGGATACGTACCCATGGGACATAGTGCCAAGCTTTCACTTTTTCTCTGTCGTATTTGCAGGGTATTAACCATACTAATAGGAGTTAAGTGGCAATTGTTGTAGACTGAAATAAGGTATTATTTGACAACATTTCCAATTCCTTGTCCTCAGTTGTCAACCCCAGAGTACAGCCTATAAGGCAGACATCTTTGTTGCATGACTTCAGCTTCAGAATCAGAGAGCTCTGTGACCTTGGGAAAGTCACTTAATCTCTCTGAGCCTTAGTTTTCATCTGGCAGATGGTAATAATAACAGGGTTGTTGTGAGGATTATAAGTGAGATGATGAGGCTGGGCATGGTGGCTCACGCCTATAATCACAGCCCTTTGGGAGGCTGAGGTGGGCAGATCGCTGGAGCCCAGGAATTCAAGACCAGCCTAGGCAACATAACGAAAACACGTCTCTACTAAGATAAAAATAAAAGATTAGCCAGGCATGGTGGTGCACACCTGTAGTCCCAGCAACTGAGGAAGCTAAGGTGGGAGGATCCCTTGAGCCTGGGAGGTTGAGGCTACTGTGAGCCGTGATTGCACCACTGCACTCCAGCCTGGGCAACAGAGTGAGAACCTGTCTCAAAAAAAAAAAAAGTGAGATGATGTATATAATGTGCTGGAAACATAGTAAGTGCTTAATAAATAGCAATGCCAATGGTACCTGTGCTGATAAGCAAGTTCCTAAGAAGATCCAAAGCTCTTTCCTGAGGATATAGATAGCTCTGTCTGGGAGCTACCTTGCTGCCCGGGGTCATGCTCAGTGGTCCATCCATGGGCATGGGAGCAAAACCAGTCGGACCTTTGTCACTTTATTCAAAACATAGGGTTTGGCCTGTTCAACACTTGTCCTCTGCTAGAAACTGTTGAGGAGCCCTGAAACCATGTTTGACTATTAAACCCAGAAGTTCTATGTAGGGAAAAGGGAGGAACAATTGGTGCAGTCAAATCAACTCAAAAGCTCCAGTCGATGCTTTGACCCAGTAGCAATAATAGTGTCCAAAGGGCCTTCCCATCCCTGTTCTCATTTTATCCTCAAAACAGCCATATGAGGTAAGCAGAGCAGGTGCTGGAGAAGCCACTTATTGCAGCAATGATACAAGCAGGTCCAGAAGTTTTAAGGACTTTGTGAAAATGCTGTGGTTTGTAAATAAGTAAAATTCGTGTGTTAGCAAGAAATGTTTATTGGGTATTCGTTTTTGAATATTGAGTTTATTGAGTATAACTTAATATAGCACAGAGCTGGGCACATGAAAAGGCTTATATAGTCAGATTGGACTGGCAAGAATTTCATGACAACGCATCAAAAAGATTATATATCATGACCAAGTGGGATTTATCCCTGGGATGCAAGGTGAGTTTAACATACACACATCAGTCAATGTGATACACCACATTAACAAAATGAGGCTAAAAACCACCTGATCATCTTAATAGATGCAGACAAAGTATTTGACAAGGTTCAACATCCTTTGTTGATACAAACTCTCAACAAATTAAGTATAGAAGGAACTTCCCTCAACACAGTAAAGACTGTTTGTGAAAAGCCTGCAGCTAACATCATAATCAATGGGGAAAAACTGGAAGCTTTTCCTCCTCTAAGATCCAGTACTAGGCAAGGATCCTAATCTCGCCACTTCTATTCAACACAGTATTGGAAGTACTAGCCAGAGCAACCACACACTTTTTTTGAAAGGCATCCAAATAAGAAAGGAAGAAGTAGGCCGGGCATGGTGGCTCATGCCTGTAATGCCAGCACTTTGGGAGGCCGAGGCAGGCAGATCACTTGAGTTCAGGAGTTCGAGGCCAGCCTGGCCAACATGACGAAACCCTGCCTGTACTAGAAATACAAAAATAAGCTGGGCATGGTGGCTTGCACCTGTAGTCCCAGCTGCTTGGGAGGCTGAGGCACGAGAATCGCTTGAACCCGGGAGGTGGAGGTTGCAGTGAGCCAAGATCGTGCCAGTGCACTCCTGACTGGGCAAAAGAGCCAGACCCAGTCTCCCCGCCGCCAAAAGAAAAAAAAAGAAAGAAAGAAAAGAAAGGAAGAAGTAAAATTATCCCTTTGTAGATGATGTGATCCTATATGTAGAAAATAGATCCCACTAAAAAATCCTGTTAGACCTAACAAATGAATTCAGTAAAGTTGACAATACAAAACCAACACACAAAAATAAGTGGTGTTTCTATACACTAACTACAAACTATACCAAAAAGGAATCAAAACAATCCCATTTACAGTGGCATCAAAAAGAACAAAATATTTAGGAATAAATTTAACCAAGGAGGAGAAAGATCTGTGACACTGAAAACTAAAAACACTGATGAAAGAAATTAAAGAAGATACAAATAAATGGAAAGATATCTTGTGTTTATGGACTGGAAGAATTAATATTGTTAAAATGTCCCTACTACCTAAAGTGATATTCAGGCTGGGCGTGGTGGCTTACACCTGTAATCCCAGCACTTTGGGAGGCCGAGGCAGGTGGATCACTGGAGGTCAGGAGTTTCAGACCAGCTTGGCTAACATGGTGAAATTCTGTCTCTACTAAAAAAATACAAAAATTGGCCAGGCGTGCTGGCGGCTGCCTATAATCCCAGCTACTTGGGAGGCTGAGGCAGGAGAATAGCTTGAACTAAGGAGGCGAAGGCTGCAGTGAGTCAAGATCGCACCACTGCACTCCAGCCTGGGTGACAGAGCGAGACTCTGTCTTAAAAAAAAAAAAAAGTGATATTCAGATTTGATGTAACCCCCATCAAAATTCCAGCAGCATTTTTCACAGAAAGAGAAGAAACAATTCTAAAATTTGTGTGGAACCACAAAAGACCCCAGATAGCTGAAGCAATTTTTTTTGTTTTTGTCTTGTTTTGTTTTGTTTTGTTTTGAGATGGAGTCTTGCTCTGTCGCCCAGGCTGGAGTGCAGTGGCGCGATCTCGGCTCACTGCAAGCTCTGCCTCCCGGGTTCACGCCATTCTCCTGCCTCAGCCTCCTGAGTAGCTGGGACTACAGGCGCCCGCCACCATGCCCAGCTAATTTTTTGTATTTTTAATAGAGACGGGGTTTCACCATGTTAGCCAGGATGGTCTCCATCTCCTGACCTCGTGATCTGCCTGCCTCGGCCTCCCAAAGTGCTGGGATTACAGGCGTGAGCCACTGTGCCCAGCCAAGGTGAAGCAATCTTGAGAGGGAAAAAAAGAGAAAGTTGGGGGCATCACACTTCCTGATTTCAAATTATATTACAGGCAGGTGGTCCAGTGGCTCATGCCTGTAACTCCAGCGCTTTGGGAAGCCAAGTTGGGAGGGTAGCTTGAGTCCAGAAGTTTGAAACCAGCCTCAGAAACACAGCAAGATCCTGTCTCTACAAAATAATTTTTTTTTAATTAGCTGGGCATGGTGGTGCATGCCTGTAGTTCTAGCTACTCGGGAAGCTGAGGTAGGAGGATTGCTTGAGCCCAAGAGTTCAAGGTTACAGTGAGCTATGATTTTGCCACTGCTCTCTAGCCTGAGCAATGAGCAAGACCCTCTCTCTTAAAAAAATTATATTAAAAATCTATAGTAATCAAAACAGTATAACTCTGGCATTAAAAAAGACACATAGACCAATAGAATAGAATAGAAAGCCCATAAATAAACCCAAGCATACACAGTCAACTAATTTTTAACAAGGGTGCCAAGAAGACACCATGGAGAAAGGGCATCTTTTCAACAAATGGTGTTGGGAAAACTGGATATCCACATGCAAAAGAATGAGATTAGACTTTTATACCATACATAAAAATCAACTCAAAATTGATTAAAGGCCTACATGTAAGACCTGAAACCATAAAGCTAGAAGAAAACCTAGCAGAAAAGCACCTTGACATTAGCTTTGGCAATGATATTTCAGATATCACACCAAAAGCTCAGATTACAAAAGCAAAAATAAAGAAGCGAGACTACATCAAGCTAAAAGCTTCTGTACAGCAAGGAAAATAATCAACAAAATGAAAAGGCAGCCTACAGATTGGGGGAAAATATTTGCAAATAATATATCTAATAAGGGGCTAATATCCAAAATATGTAAGGAACATACACAACTCAATGGCAAAATAAATCAATAAATAACCTGATTTAAAAATGGGCAAAGGGGCCAGGAGCGGTGGCTCATGCTTGTAATCCCAGCACTTTGGAAGGCCGAGGTGGGCGGATCACGAGGTCAGGAGATCGAGGCCACGGTGAAACCCCGTCTCTACTAAAAATACAAAAAAATTAGCCGGACGTGGTGGCGGGCACCTGTAGTCCCAGCTACTTGGAGAGGCTGAGGCAGGAGAATGGCGTGAACCCGGGAGGCGGAGCTTGCAGTGAGCCGAGATTGCGCCACTGCACTCCAGCCTGGGTGACAAAGCGAGACTCTGTCTCAAAAAAAAAAAAAAAAAAAAATGGGCAAAGGATCTGAATAGACGTTTATCTAAAGAAAACATACAAATGGCCAACAAGTATATGAAAAGGTGCACGATATCACTAATCATTAGGGAGATGCAAATCAAAATCACAATGAGATATCCCGTACATCTGTTAGGTTGGCTATTGTCAACAAGTCAAAAGATAACAAGTGTTGGCAAAGATGTGGAGAAAAAGGGACCCACCTGTACACTGCTGGTGGGAATGTAAATGAGTAAAGCCATTACGGAAAACAGGATAGAGGTTCCTGAAAAAATTAAAAGTGGAATTACCATATGGCCTATCAATTCCCCTTCTGGATATATACCCAAAGGAAATGAAATCAGCACCTCGTGGAGATATCTGTCCTCCCATGTTCACTGCAGCATTATTCACAATAGCCAAGATTCAGAAACAATTTGTGTCCATGGATGGATGCATAGATAAAGAAATTGTGGTGGCCGGGCACAGTGGTTCACGCCTGTAATCCCAATGCTTTGGGAGGCCGAGGCAGGAGGATAGTTTGAAGCCAGGAGTTCGAGACCAGCCTGTGCAATTATAGTGACACCCTGTCTTTACAAAAGTAAAAAAAATTAGCTGGGCGTGATAATGCACATCTGTAGTGCCAGCTACTCTGGAGGTGGAGGTGGGAGGATAGCTTGAGCCCAAGAGTTTGAGGCTACAATGAGCTATGATGGCACCACTGCACTCCAGCCTGGGCAACAAAGTGAGACTCTATATAAAAAATGAAATTGTGGTATGTATGTATATTTGTGTGTGTGTGTGTGTGTCTGTGTGTGTATCATATATACGGAATATTATTCAGCCTAAAAGAGAGGGTGATCCTGCCATTTGTGACAACATGGCTGAACCTGGAAGACATTAGGCTAAGTGAAATAAACCAGGCACAGAAAGAAAATACTGAATGATCTCACTTATATGTAGAATGTAGAATTTTTAAAAAGAGCTGATGATGTACAGCATGAGGACTATAGTTAATGACATTGTATGTAATTTCCTAAGAGAGTGGAGTTTAGGTGCTCTTACCACACAAAAAAGTACTTATGTGAAGTGATGGATATATTAATTTGCTTGATTGTATTATTTTACTATATATATATACACACATCTTGTTATACACCTCAAATATATATGCAATAAACATTTTAAAAGAATATGTGAAAGTAAAATCATAAGAAAGTATAACTAGACACTGGGTGGTCTGGTACAGCTAAGAGCTGTGAGACTGTAGCAAAGGGAGATGTAGGTCGGTTGCAGGATCCAGGGAAGGCTTCCTGGAGGAGGTGGACCCTGGGCTGCTAGGGAGGCGGAGGGAAGCAGTGTGCCAGGCAGATAAGCAGGAGCATAGAGGCTGGGATGAGCAGGTTGGGGGAATGGAGGGGCTCACACAGTGGTCAGCCAGGGGGGTCGCTTTGGGAAATAGTGGGAATTTTGATTAAAGAGGTTATGGAAGGCATCGATTGCTCAAACAAGGGAAGGGGACTGGACTTGATTTGGTCGGCGGTGAGGGGCAGTGAGGTGTGGCAACAGAGCGGCAAGAAAAGGGAGTGGAGTCAGAGAGTCCAGCTGGGAGCCAGGAGTAAGAATCTAGCCATCAATGATCAGAGTCTGGCTAGGATGAAGCCATAGAAACAGAGAAAGGGGAAGGATGAAAGCGCTCACTGGTCTCTAGAGCCTTTGCTTGGAGTAACACAAAGACCTTTCTCTCTGTAAGGAGCAAGCCCATTTTTGGTCTTTATATTTCTACAGCATGAGAAATGCCTCTTTCATCCAGGAGCACGTGCCCTGCTTGAAGAAAACCAGGCAAGACAGCTTGCAAAGGAGAGAGCCTGAGAGATGACTTTTCATGTTGCACAATGGTTCTTCACCAAAGGAGTCACAGAGGGTCTTTTGACATAGACACTGCCCTAACTTATGTGCAAGTTACTGCCCTGCATCCTAGGGAGGCTTTGGGGTGTGGGATGACAAAGTACCTCCACAGTCCCCTTCCTCCGCCTCTGCCCAGAGTTCTACTTGATGTAACATGTCTTGTGAGGCTTTTCAGGTGGGAAAATGCTCTCTCAGCCTTCACAGGTCAGTCATGAACCTGGTCCCACATGGACACAATTCTGTTGACATTTTAGCATGAAAGGTACAAAAGGGAGATCTGCAAAGGGGTCTCAGGATTCAGTTCCCTGGATCGTCCTGTGTCTTTCTCAGATTTGAGGTTTTTCCTTTTATTTTGGAGATGGGGCCTCACTATGTTGTTCAGGCTGATCTGGAATTCCCAGGCTCAAGCGATCCTCCCAAGTCAGCCTCCCGAGTTGCTGGGGTTACCAGTGTTAGCCACCCAACCCATCTCAGATTTGAGCATTTCTTTCAGAAATATGAATGAGGTGCTTTCATGTGGAGACCCCTCTGAGGCTCTGAAGCATCATTTCTACCTGCTATATGTGCCTGAGAAACCCATGCCTGGCCCAATCCCCATATACCCTCAAGTACAAATGGGATAATAGGACCCCCCGGGTGTCCATGCACTTGACCAAGGTTGCTCTTAGAGGCTGGATTCAGCACAGATTCAGCTACTCCAGCTCAGGGGCAGGGCAAAGCAAAGGTACCAACACATTCATCTGGCTGGAAAAGGAGGATTTTGTTTTTACTAACTTTAAAGGAATATAAAAATGACTTTGTTGTGATTGAATTGCCTTGCTGGATGAAGTGCCCTGTGGCTCCAGGGCTTAGAGAGGATTGTATGGAGACTGTGTATTTCCTTATGTATGTTTCTATATAGATATATTTCCTTATATACAAACATCTGCACAGTTGTGTTTGGGAGCCCCAGGCTAAAACTAAGACCCTGACATTTTTGAAACTTTGTTGGATAGAAACTAGGGGTGGAGAAATCCTGTTTAATGGCTGCAAGTAGTTTTTAGCTCATAAGAGATGAAACATTTGATATTCATTTAGGACAAACTCTTCCTGTTTTAATGATAGCATCTCCTATGTATTGAGAGCTTCCTATGTGTCCGGCACTGTGCTAAACGCTTTACATACATAATCTCATTTAATCTTCACAGTGTCCTTAAAAGTGAGGTACTATTGTTGTCCTCCATTTTACAGAGAAGTAAAGTGATGGAAAGAGAGGTTTAGGGACTTGATTAAGGCAAGGTGGCTAATAGGTGGAAAGCTGGGGTTTGAACTATAGTCTTAATGACTGTGCAAAACGTCCTGGTGAGAACTACTTAAGTTTCTTCTCTCTGCAAATTTAAAGCAAATACTTTCTAATGAAATCAGATGTGGTACAAGAAGCAAAAATGGTTTTGCAAGGAGGAAGATATACAAAGTCATCTACCAGGGAGGCAGAGTAGCATTTCTGCAAACTAGTTTGCTATTGGAGCAATTACATCTCGGCTGAAGAGAGAACAAGTACGGTGAGGTGATGGAGTGGAGTTTGACTTTGAGTGCCTTGAGTGCAAGAAGCCAAGAGCCAGAGGCTGACAGGCCTGAGAAACCATAGCACCCATGGAGCTGCTTCTAAGCCCAGGGGTTCAAGTGTGACCTAGAGTTGGGCAGAGCAGACAACCAGCTCATTGCACTAAACCTACACCTGCCTTGTGTCTCGTGCCTTTTTATCACGGTAGTTTTTAACTCGTTATTTCTGGCACACTGGAAAGTTTTCATTTTTGGGTTGTCCACTGTGAATCTAACTACCGTATTGAACTATTATTCATTCTTTTGTGAAATTTTAATTCAGTTACACCTCTTGGGTTTCTAGATATGCAAGCATATCATTGCAAATATATATGCATATATATATATACATATGTGTATATGCATATATATGCATATATATACATATGTGTATATGCATATATATGCATATATATACATGCATATATATGCATATATATACATATGTGTATATGCATATATATATACATATGTGTATATGCATATATATGCATATATATACATATGTGTATATGCATATATATGCATATATATATACATATGTGTATATGCATATATATACATATGTATATGCATATATATACATATGTGTATATGCATATATACATATGTATATATACATATATACATATGTGTATATGCATATATATACATATGTATATACATATATATACATATGTGTATGTGCATATATATACATATGTGTATACATATATATACATATGTATATGTATGTGTGTGTGTGTGTGTTTATATATATATATATCTACTTTACAGATAAAGATTAACTAAGGCACTCAGAGAGGTTTAGAAATTACTCTAGGTCAGACAGCTAATACGTGATAGTGCACAGATTTAAAAATAGGCCTACCTTCAGATCTGGAGCTGTAAATTACTATACAATATCTCTCATACATAAATTACATTTTTATAAAAATGAGATGATACTGTATACATTCTTTGTAATGTCCTTTCACTTAATAACTTTCTTATATGTCTAGATATATTCAATAACATAATTTTAAGGATGTATAAAATAACTTTATCATAAAAGTATAGGCCAAGAGTGGTGGCTGATGCCTGTAATCCCAGCACTTTGGGAGGTCAAGGTGGGCAGATCACTTGAGCCCAGGAGTTCGAGACCACCCTGGGCAACATGGCAAAATCCCATCTCTACAAAAAAACACAAAAATTAGCCAGGCATGGTGGTGCATACCTATAATCCTATAAGCTACTCAGAAGGCTGGGGTAGGAGGAACACTTGAGCCCTGGAGGTGGAGGTTTGCATGAGCCTTGATCATGCCACTGTACTCTATCCGGGGCAACAGAGTGAGACCCTGTCTCAACAAAAGTAAAATAATTAACTTATTGAGTGCTTAAGATGGATGAGACATCTTAACATGTATTATTTCAAATAAATTTGTTTACACGAGGCAGGATTACTGGTTGCTGTAGTCACATCAGTTCAGAAACTCCAGCTTGTCACTCTCCTACTTGCTGGCACCCCAGCCTGTCACCCTCGACCAGCTTTGGAGCTGTGGGATCTGCATGGATTGTTATGCTATCCAATGCAAAATGCCCTTGTCTTATTCATATGGGTAAGGAGCAAGCAGCAAGTATCTGGACTGAGCACAGGGCATGGCAAAGGCAGCCAGAGTGACCCTCCATGTTGACAAGGATTCCTGGGAGGATTTAATGTTACTAGTCTAAATTAGGGACCAAGGAAAACTGTTCTCATCTAGTTTCCTGGAAGCTTTGCAATGATACTGGAACCCTAGGAAAACCATAGACGAGAAGAGATTTTAGGAAGTACAGGAGCCAAAGGTGAACAGACACCATTGGTGGGTTGAGGGGGACCAGGTATAGTGAAAGCATCAACACTAACATCTTGCCCACAAATAAGATCCCTTCCAGCCAGGTGCGGTGGCTCACACCTGTAATCCCAGCACTTTGGGAGGCCAAGGCAGGTGGATCACGACGTCAGGAGTTCAAGACCAGCCTGGCCAACATGGTGAAACCCCATCTCTACTAAAAATATAAAAATTATCCAGGTGTGGTGGCACACGCCTGTAATCACAGCTACTCAGGAGGCTGAGGCATGAGGATCACTTGAACCTGGGAGGCAGAGGTTGCAGTGAGCTGAGATTACGCCATTGCACTCCAGCCTGGGTGACAGAGCGAGACTGTCTAAAAAAAAATTTTTTTCTTCTACTGATGCACAATGTCTATTTAATGCTGCTATGCTTATACTATAAACTGAACTGTGTCTCCTCAAAATTCATATACTGAAACCTGAACCTGCAATGTGATGGCATTTGGAGGTGGGGCTTCGGGGAGGTACTTAGATTTAGATGAGGTCATGAAGGTGGGTTCCCCATGTTGGGATTTGTGCCCTTATGGAAGAGGAAAAGACCAGAGCTTGGAACTCCCTCACTTTCTCTTCACCCAGATGCACCAAGGGAAGGCCATGTGAGGCAGGAAGAGGGCCTTCACCAGGAACTGAATTGGACAACACCTTGATCTTGGACTTTCCAGCTTCCAAAACTGGGAGAAATCAATGTCTGTTGTGTATATTTTTGCTATGGTGGCCTGAGCAGACTAAGACACTGGTCATTTACTTCAACTGATTGCCTACATTTTGAAAGTGTTAGAGAAGAATGGTTTATGCTTCTCAGATGGCTCTCAGAATTACGTTAGAAAATATATTTTATTCATTCTTTAAGAAAAACCCACAAACAATTACCGAGTACCTGCTATGTGCCAGGCACTCTTCTAAGCAGTGACCAAGGCAGACATGATCCCTGCCTTCATGTAGCTTACAATCTAATGGAAAAGGCAGACATTGAACAAATAATCTTATAAATAGTGATGTTATTTCCAGTTGCTATGTGGTGGTAATGAAGAAGTGAAGGAGCTATGAACAGATATAAGAGGGGACCATGACCTCAAGAGGGAGGATGAGATGGCTTCCCTGTATGTGTGCATGCGCTTTCCAGCACATGGTGGGAGATGACGATGACATTACTAGCAGAAAGAATGGCACCACAGGCCAGGTGTGGTGGCTCATGCCTATGATCCTAACACTTTGAGAGGCCGAGGAATGAGGATCATTTGAGCCCAGGAGGTCAAGGCTACGGTGAGCTATGATTGCACCACTGCACTCCAGCCTGGGTGGGAGAATGAGACCACTGTCTCTAAAAAAAAGAAAAAGAGGCCGGGCACGGTGGCTCACTCCTGTAATCCCAGCATTTTAAGAGGCCGAGGTGGGCGAATCATGAGGTCAGGAGGTACAGACCATCCTGACCAACATGGTGAAACCCCATCTCTACTAAAATACAAAAAATTAGCCGGACGTGGTGGTGGGCGCCTGTAGTCCTAGCTACTCGGGAGGCTGAGGCAGGGGAATCGCTTGAACCTGGGAGGCGGAGATTGCAGTGAGTGGAGATGGCGCCACTGCACTCCAGCCTGGTGACAGAGCAAGACTCCATCTCAAAAAAAAAAAAAAGAAAGAAAGAAAGAAAGAAAAAGAAGAGTGATACAATTTGATGGAATAAAGCACATTTACAGTGTTGTCCAACCACCACCACTATCTATTTCCAGAACATTTTCATCATCCCAAAAGAAAATCCTATGCCCCTTTAAGTACTCACTCCCTGTTGTTTCCTCCCCCTTGCCCTACATAACCACTGATCTATTTTCTGTATCTGTGGATGTGAACATTCTGGATATTTCATGTAGCTGGGATCATATAGCAGTGTTTTTGTGTCTGGCTGCTTTCACTTAGCATAATGTTCTCAAGGTTTATCCAAACTGTAGCACGTATCAGCACTTCATTCCTTTTTATGGCTGAATAATATTCCATTGTACTGATAGACTACATTTTGCTTGTCTGTTGATCAGCTGATGAACATTTAGATTGTTTCAACCTCTTGGCTATTATCAATAGTGCTGCTAAACATTTGGGATACAAGTTTTTGTTTGAACACCTATTTCCAATTCTACTGGATATGTATCTAGGAATAGATTTGCTGGGTCATATGGTAATTCTGTGTTTAACTTACTGAGGAACAAGAAAATAGCACTACTTTTATTGTTGTAAAGAAAAACTCAACAACCAAAACATAATCATATGGAGATATGTATTTTTGTATTTTTCTTTTGCAGCTTGAAGGAATACACATTTGTTGTCTCCATTTTCATGGTTCAGTCCGGGCACAGCTTAGCTGGGTCCTCTGCTCAGTGTGTCATGAGCCTGCAGTCCAGGTGTTGTCTAGGATGCATTCTCATCTGGAGATCTGGAGCTTGGGGTCCGCATCCAAGCTTGTTGAGGTTGTTGACAGAATTGAGTTCCTTGCTGCTCTAGAGCCGAGGCTCTCACTTCCCGGAGGCTGCCCCTCTCTCCACAACCTTGTTTGCTTCTTCATGTCCAGCAGGAAATGCTGTCTCTCTTCAGGGAGGGCTAATAGCTTTCACTTGATTACATCAGCCCCACCCAAGATAATGTTTTTTGTTTTGTTTTGTTTTGTTACAGTCCTGAGGCCTTTTTTTTTTTTTTTTTACATATATACCTATTATGCCATGAATTCATGCGGAGTAGTTTCCAGCAGCTCCGGCTCCTCCCCCTTGGTTCTCGCACAGTGTGCTTCTCTGGGTGGAGCAGGCTAGTGCTTCAGTTGAACCCAGGTACCTTTCTCTTTGGCTTCCTTTTTTTCTGAACAGTTTCCTTCATGCGATTCAGGATGCTATTTTTTGGCTCTTAATAAAGTGCTTAATATGCTCAATATGCACATTAATTCTCTTGGCAAGAATCTTACCCTTGTGTTTTTAAAACAATGCCAACAGCACACTGGGTAACAATGTAGGCTCTTCCAGTTTTGCCATGAAAACGTTTGTGGGGTATTCCTTTCTGAACAGTGCCCATTCCCTTGATGTCTACAATATCACCTTTCTTGTAGATTCACAGGTATGTGGCCAAAGGAACAAACCCATGTTCTCTAAAAGGCCTAGAGAACACATATTGGGTGCCTCTTCTCTTTCTCTTTGTGTTCATTATTTTGGCAAAATACTAGAAGATGGTGGTTCTGGCCAAAAGTGATCATCTGTCTTTTTTGTTAACTCAAAATCAGCTGATATGTGACTTTAATTACATCTTGAAGCTATATTTTAAAATATTTTGTACAGATGTAGAGGGTACAAGTGCAGACTTCCTACATGCATATATTGTACCATGGTGGAGTTTGGGCTTTTGATGTATTTATCACTCGAATAGTGAACATTGTATCCAATAGGAAATTTTCTGCAAAAGACATGATTTCATTCTTTTTTATGGCTGGGTAGTGTTCCATGATGTATAGCTACCACATTTTCTTTATCCAATCCACCACTGATGGACACTTAGGTTGATTCCATTATCTTTGCTATTGTGAATAGTGCAGTGATAAACATGAGTGCAGGTATCTTTGTGATATAATGATTTCTTTCCCTGTGGGTAGATACCCAGTAGGGGACTCTTGGATCGAATGATATTTCTAATTTTAGTTCTTTGAGAATGGATCAAATGATATTTCTATTTTTTGTTCTTTCAGAACTATCCCTACTGTTTTCCATAAGTTGTGCTAACTTACATTCTAACCAACAGTACATAGCATTCCCTTTTCTCCACATCCTCACCAACATCTATTTTTCTTTTTAATTATAGCCATTCTGACTGGTGTAAGATGGTATCTCATTGTGGTTTTAATTTGTGTTTCTCTGATTAGTGATGTTGAGTATTTTTTCACGTTTATCGTCCACTTGTATGTTTAAAGCTATATTTTTAAGCATTATGATAAGCAATCTAGCCAGATTAGTGAAAAAATGAACCCTACTCTCAAGGAGGAGAATCCATGTGAGTAATTCAGCACACGCACATCACTACAGTTAGAAAAACTACACAAATACAACTTTTTTTTTATTTTGAGATGGAATCTCACTCTGTCACCCAAGCTGGAGTGCAGTGGTGCGATTTCGGCTCACTGCAGCCTCCGCCTCCCAGGTTCAAGCGATTCTCCTGCCTCAGCCTCCTGAGTAGCTGGGACTACAGGTGCATGCCACCATGCCCAGCTAATTTTTTTGTATCTCTAGTAGAGACCGGGTTTCACCATGTTGGCCAGGATGGTCTTGATCTCTTGACCTCGTGATCCACCCGCCTCGGCTTCCCAAAGTTCTGGGATTACAAGCGTGAGCCACCATGCCCAGCCACAAATACCACTTTCTATTGGCCAACCCAGGAAGAAACATGAACTTCCTTCCTCAAGTTTGAGGCTGGAGTCTTTGTCATAGCCTTCAGTCACTAGTGAGACTGGTGTTCTCCTCATCCAACCATGAACACATTGAGGACAAGGGCACATCTGAGTCATCTCTGTCATCCCAGTGCATGGCACAGTCAACATTTGTTGGTGGAAGGAAGGCAGGAATGCCACCCATCCCCCCCGGGGAGATGGTCTTGGGCACAGTCTCTCTTTGCATTGCTCCTGCAGGGTGCTGAGCCACCTCTGCCCTCACAGCAACCTCCTCTCCATCATCCATCACTTCAGGTCACTTGATGAGCAAGCCAGATGATAGCACTTTTCAGCTACACAAATGGATAAATCACAGAAACCAACATTTGTCAGACTCAGCTATCCTGATTCTTCTTGTGAACAAAATGATCATTAATTCCTTTGGACGAGTCCCCTAGTCTCCAGCCATTTGTCTCCTTTCCCCATGGGCAAATAAAAATGGGAATCTTATTAGTGGTCTCTAGTCATCTCATAGCATTGCGGGGAGAGCTGAAGCTGGATGAATGGACATCCCTGAGCTTGTGGAGTTCTCATCAAGTGGGCAGTGACTGGGTATGATCCCCTTTGGAGCCTGTCACTGCTGTTGACATTGAAAATACCGGTGTGGAAACAAATGCTGTCTTTGTCACAGGCTCAACTACAGGGGCCTCTCCTTCCCTAAGCTGGCAGCTGAGGCTAAGTACTTGAGATCCCTGGGCCAGCTGTTGTGAAGTAAACGCCAGGCAGTAGGTAAGGCAAGATTCAGAACTGGGCAGAAAGCCAGGCTGGAGAGGGAGCATTGATAGGAGGGGAGCACAAAAGTTGGCAAACAAATGCTTTCCAAGTAGATTTTAAAAAACACAATCTGGCCTCTAAAGTAGACAAAGCACCAATGGGGGGTGCAGGGGTGGGGGTGCTGCCTGAAAATGCCTGCTCTATCAGCTCAAGAAGATTCTAGAACTGGAAAGGCACTGTGAGCAATGTTTCCCGAGGAGGCTTCCCTTGGAGCACAGAAAGATAGCCACACCCTTTGAAGTTAGCTGGGAGCTTACAAAGGGCCGTGTTGTTTCCACTAAGGAAGAATGATAGCCCTGCATAATGGTGTCCTTATTCTGTAAACCCCAGACCTTGTGCGATGAGGGGCAAAGGGGGAGGAAATGGTTGGCAAAACACATACTTTTAGCTTGCTTACTGGTCAATATGGAAGGTCTTCCCTAGGAAGATGGTGTGGTCAAAGTCAGGGGTCTGTTTCAACTCTCTTCCAAGGATGATTGCTAAATCATATCAAGATACCTTTTTAATTTGATGATGGCTGATGTAAGTTTCCAAATGCTCACATCTTCTGTCATATTTGATGTATTTCAGTGAATCATGCCACAAGCTGAGAGGCTCTAGAGATGAAAGGCTGATGAGAAAAAATGGATGAGCCCATTGTTTTACATCAGAATGTGAATGGTGATATTTCTGAGTAGTGGGATTCCTGTCACACAAAAGGGGAAGTCAGTAGGCTAGCAGTAGCTGCCAAGGGCAGCTTATTGGACAATTATTAGGGAACGGAATCCTAAAATTGAAATTTTAACATAGCCTTGATCAACTTTGGAATGCCTATGGTATTGCATCATACATGCTTATGTCAGGGACCACTTCCAAAATTCTGACTCAGCTCCCAGGCCAATGAAACCATTTCAGCATGTGAATTACACCCCTGGTGTCATCCAAGGGAATTTTTGTCAGCCCTGGTGCCCAGGACTGATTCCATTAGGCCTAGGAGAAGCTGTGTGGTGCAACAGAAAGAGCCATGAGGAGCCCTGAGCTCTAGTCCTAGCTCTGTTGCCAATTAACTGTCATTCCAAGTGAATCTTTTAGTGAATCTGTGTCTTGGTTTCTTCAGCAGTTAAAAAGAGACAGTTGAATTTGATGAGTTAGTCTCTTACAGCTTTAAAAATAAAAATACATGTTTCATAGCTTGGCATTCAACAAAGAATTGTGCCTATGTAAGTAATCTAATTTTATAATTTTCTTTAGGTATGAAAGGGACCTTAAACATCATATAGTCCAACTCCCTTATCATACAGATGTAGAAACCAAGGTCCAGAAATGGGAAGGGATTTGATCAATTAGTGCAGAATTAGGGTTAGAGATCAGGTTTCTGGATTCCCAGTCCAGTGCATTTTCCACTACATTTATTTTTAAATCAAGTAATACCTGAGCATGGTTTAAAAATATCAAATAGGCAGCTGGGTGCGGTGGCTCACACCTGTAATCCCAGCACTTTGGGAAGCTGAGGCGGGTGGATCACGAGGTCAGGGGATCGAGACCATCCTGGCTAACACGGTGAAACCCCATCTCTACTAAAAATACAAAAAAAATTACCCAGGCATGGTGGCGGGCACCTGTAGTCCCAGCTACTTGGGAGGCTGAGGCAGGAGAATGGCGTGAACCTGGGAGGTGGAGCTTGCAGTGAGTGGAGATCATGCCACTGCATTCCAGCCTGGGTGACAGAGCAAGACTCCGTCTCAAAAAAGAAGAAAAAAAATATATATATAATAATACAGAGAGCTGATAATAAAAAACAACAGTTCTCTGCCCCACTCCTCCCCATCCCCAGTCCCACTCCTCAGAGGCAACCATTTTTTAACAGATTCTGTTGGCAATTCATCTGACAGTTACTTCTGAATCTTTGAATATTACTCTGTTCCCATTCTTGATTTATCCATTTTGGATATTATCTATTAACTCCCTGTTATAAAGATGGAAGATTTAGCTCACATAACATTACTCCCAACTGCCTCTCTTTCTTCTGCCTCCCCATGGTTGATAGCGTTATTTTATGAGATTTTAAAAAATTCACTTTTTAAAATAGCATGCTATTTTAAAATTTACTTTTTTGGTGTACAGCTCTATGAGTTTAGGCAAATACATAAAGTCATGTAACTGCCACCGCAATCATGATATGGAACAGTTCCATTACCCCCCAAATCCCCTCATGCTACCCTTTGTAATTGGCTCCTCCCTTTACCCCCTACACTGATCTGTTTTGTTGCTACAATTTTATCTTTTCCAGAATGCCCAGAAATTGAATAATATGCTATATAACCCTTTGAGACTGACTTCTTTCACTAAGTATAACTATTCTGAGATTCATGTATGTGTTGTTCATTCTTTTGTATTGCTGAATAGTACTCCACTGCATGGATGTACCACAGCTTATCCATTCACAGGTTGCAGACCATTTCAGTTGTTTCCGGTTTGATAGCATTATTTTTAGTTATTCTATTGGTGACTTTTTAACTGAAAATCATACACTGAAACCTCTACTTCTTGCACCATCATCCACTATATAGTAAGTAGGGGTCTTCCTTTTCAGAATAGTAAATGCTTTGGACTGATTGAAAAACATAATACTTTCATTTCTTTAGTCACAGTTTTAGACGGATTTAATTTGAGGGTGTGATTTTTCCTGGGGGTGGGAAGGTTTGTTCAAATACTGTCCAGCAGCCCTATTCAAGGCTACAGCCATTCTAAATGCCTCCTGTCACATAGGGGGCCTTCTCTAGTAGCAGACATGCTTGTTGCTGGGAAGATACGCATGTACTTTCTGTTCTGACCGTTGCTAACTCAGGCAGTAGTTTTGGGAAAAAGACCTTTCTTCATGTGGATTTCAGCTTTTGTCTGTTATGCTTTTTCTGTTCCAGCTGCCTTCACCAGTGAGCACAAAGCCACATTTCAAAGGAAACTGACAAATTATCCCCAGCTGCCAGAAGGAGGTTAGTTTTCTGTGTGTTCAGTGTCCCCCTTCTCTGATAACCAACAGGTTAACTTTCTAAAGGGAACTGACAAAAGCAGAAATTGTCCTTTTACCCAAATGAGTTGTGATTGTTGATTTTTTAAAAGATGTGGATTTGTAATATTCCTCTCCATTCCTACTCTAATTTATACCAGGAAATAGAGTGTAAGTGATCACAACGGAACCTCTATTGTTTGCAAGATTCATATTAATGCATTCTGGTTTTTTCAGTGCTTACAAGATCTAAATTAATTTTTGAATTAGCTAGCATAGTGTCTTTACTCAATGAGTAGCCATTTAAAGGCTGAATGATGTCAGCCCTGGCCATAGAGATTTATGTGTTGTTACATTTCATTTGCATTTTTAACCATCTTTGTACGTGTGTTATGCATCTAGCACTTATGCTGTATAACAGGAGAGAGTCTAATGCCTAGCACAGTACACTACATATAGTAGGTGCTCACTAAATGCCATTTGAATTGAAATGATCCAGAAGAGTGTCATGTATATATGATAGTAAAATATTCTGTGTTAATGCAGTGAGCCAGGCATTCTCAAACACTAATAGGAATGCAAATT
Organism: Nomascus leucogenys; assembly: GCF_006542625.1. Taxonomy (NCBI): domain Eukaryota; kingdom Metazoa; phylum Chordata; class Mammalia; order Primates; family Hylobatidae; genus Nomascus; species Nomascus leucogenys. The sequence continues at coordinate 120,377,801 of NC_044406.1, read as the reverse complement.
GGTACAACTCTCCCACAGGGCAACTTGGCAAAAGCTCGAAAGCCTTAACAATGTTCTTATCCTTTCACCCAGTAATTCTCCTTCTAAGGATTTATCCTAAAAGGAAATAGAGATGCACAAAAAAATACAAATACATGGAAATTCACTGTGGCAATATTTAAAATAGAGAAAAAGTGGAAACAACTTAAATTGTCCATACTATGAAATCCTATGCAGTAATATTTATACTATGAAATGCAATGTAATTATTTAAAATCATGTTTAGAAGAATATTTAATGACATGAGTAAATGCTCACAGTCTAAGTTAAGTGGGGGAAAGGAGGATACACAAATATACAGTGAAATCCCAAGTGTGTTTGTGTGTGTGTGTGTGTGTGTGCAGAAAAAAAAATGACTAGGAAGAAATGATAGAAATATTAACAATGATTAGCCAGCCATGGTGGCACATGTCTGTGGTCCTAGCTACTCAGCAGGCTGAGATGTGAGGATCCCTTGGACCCAGAAGTTTGAGGCTGCAGTGAGCTGTGATCGCACCACTGTGCTCCAGCCTGGGTGACCAAGTCCCTAAACAACAAACCACAAAACTATAATTATCCCTATGTTGTGGGATTATGAGTCATTTTCATTTTCTTATTTTTGTAATGAGCTTATCTTACTTTAAAATCCAAATTTTTTTAATTTGAAGGAAGTAACTACTACTTATGCTAGAGGGCTGACATTCATAAAATCCTAGTAATGAGATGTAGAACCATTTCTCCAACTAGTGTCAAATCTTCATCCTTAAAAAAAAAAATGAGATAGAGTCTCACTGTGTTGCCCATGCTAGAGTGCAGTGGGCTGATCATAGCTCACTGTAGCCTCAAACTCTTGAACTCAGTATCAACTCTTCAGATGCCATGTGGATGGTAACGGCAGTGGTCAGTTTTTAGAAAAATTAAATAAAGCCCAGAAGTCATTTCAGATTTAAATGCTCTGAGGGGTGGGGTACAGTGGCTCATGCCTGTAATTCTACCACTTTGGGAGGCCAAGGTGGGTGGCTCACTTAAGCTTAGGTGTTCAAGACCAGCCTGGGCAACGTGGCAAAACCTCATTATACAAAAAAATTAAAAAATTAGCCAGGTCTGGTGACATGCACATGTAGTCCCAGCTACTCTGGAGGCTGAGGTGGGAGGATTGCTTGAGGCCAGAAGTTCCAGACCAGCCTAGGCAACATAGGAAGACCCCATTTCAACAAAGAAAAAACGTGAAAAATAAGCCAGACGTGGTGGTATATGCCTGTAGTCCAAGCTACTCAGGAGGCTGAGGCAGGAGGATCGCTTGAGCCCAGGAGTTCAAGGCTGCAGTGAGCTGTGATCACGCCACTGCACTCCAGCCTATTATTATTTTTGAGACCCTATCTCAAAAATAATAATAATAATAATAATAATGCTCTGAGCCTTAGTTTGATATTGAAAGGAAAATATGTTTATCCTTTCTCTAGGCCTAGTTAATTTTCATCCTTCTCTCTCCATCCCCACCCCTTTTTAAACTTTCCAGATCTGTGGAACAAATGTTGAGCAAACTGGAAATAAATAAAATCCAATGGCTTTAAGATACCACAAATCCCTCCCTTCCTGTGTACTAATGGCTACCTGCCCATTCTACTCCCCAGAGTGAAGGGCTAGAGTCAGCCAAAATGGAGGCTTTTCTGATTCAAGCATGAAAAATGCAAATGCTCAAAAGATAGAAAAACTTAGGAAGTCTGAAAAGATTGAGACACAACATGTACAACTCTCCCTCCCCTAGATTATTAGCTTCACGTGATATAAACTGTTTGGCTCTGCTGGGGGAAAAACCCAATCATAGAAGGCAGATATATTAGTCTGTTCTCATGCTGCTCTGAAGAAATACCCAAGCCTGGGTAATTTATAAAGGAAAAAGGTTTAATTGACTCACAGTTCCACATGGCTGGGGAGGCCTCAGGAAACTTATACTCATGGCGGAAGGGGAAGCAAACATGTCTTTCTTCACGTGGTGGCAGGAGAGAGAAGTGCTGAGTAAACGAGAGAAAAGCCTCTTATAAAACCATCAGATCCTGTAAGAACTCATTCACTATCACGAGAACAGCATGAGGGTAGGCACCCCCATGATTCAATTACCTCCCACCAGGTCCCTCCCACGACACTTGGAGATTATGAGAACTACAGTTCAAGATGAGATTTGGGCGGTGACACAGCCAAACCATATCAGCAGATGTATTAAGGACAGTTCATATTTCAAAGAAATCACACAATCCTAGACCTTTAGATCTGGAAGGAAAATATTCCAGCAAGTATAGGGCTCCTTCCAAATACCAGATACTATGCTAATCCAAATGTTATCTCATAAAAAACCACCTACCATCGCATCTCATTTTATACATGAGGAAACTAAAGCCCAGAGAGGGGTTATTAACTACCTTAGCTCACATCATTTGTTGGCTGCTAAGTTGTGATAGTTCCCATATCTTCTGGAGACTCTCAAGTGAAAAGATGGCTTTTTCTAGTATAATCTTTCCTTCAGCTCCAAATATTCCAAATTACTTACTGTGTACTTGTACTTGGATGTTTTGCTAACAGCTCAAGTTAATCAGGTACAAAGTCAAACTCATGGTGTTTCCCTCATTTTCCTGTCACCCAGGATCTGAACCAAAGTCTGTTTTGCTTTTTACTGAATTTCATCCCCCACAAACAGTCTGTTAATAAGTCCTGTCAAGTTTTTCCTTCAAAAACTACCTCCAAGGTCCTAACATACTGTCAAGGCAACTCAACCTCTACCTCCTTAAAGAAACAACCCTTCCCGACCACTTCAGCTATACTGCTGCCTCTCTTCTGGCTTCATACAGCACTTTTAATCTGCATCACACAGTTTAGTTTAGCACTTGTCATTCAGGGGCAATTAGCATGTGCTCAGCAGCATTCATTCATGCAACAAGCATGTATTGAATGTCTACTATATTCTACACCCTGAAATGGAGAATTCACTTTTCTTGTTTTCCCAAATAGACATCAAATACCCTAAGAGTCGAGGCCACATCTTTCTTCATAGTTTCTTAAACACCCAGTGCAGTTCTGTGCACATACTGAAGACTTGTTAGTTAAAGAGCAGTACAGACTCAAGGAATCTGTCACCAGTTCAGCAGCTGATGAGCTCAGCTCAGGGTACACTTTAGTCTATAGTTCTGCTTCAACATCTCACAAGCTACACAAGTATGATCCACTCATTCAACAAAGACAGCGTATTAAAATGTGAGTTTTTAACACCATACCTTCAGAGATAAGTAATGAGATTTAATAACTAATCAGAGATGTGGGATCCTAAAAGTCAACTTCTACTCTTAGAAAGATGGAGTAGATGTACTTTTCCCTATTCCTTTCACTAAGTACAACTATAAACCCTAGTTATTATATATACAATAAACATAAGACAATCAAGAAAGGTAGAGAGAAGATAGGCTGACTAAGGACCTTGAGACTCAAAGAGTGACATGAGTTCGTGAGTTCCCTGAGCTTTCTTTTTGCCTCAAATATCCCAGACTGGCTGCTAGAGAAGCTAGCAATTCAGAAACACCAGTGGGAACAGATTTTTCTAAAGTCCCAACAAAAGCCTACTCTCTCTAGCCAAAGGACCAGAAAAGGGGCATCCTAGAAAGATAGAAAACTTTTAGACCATTACTGCTCTACTGTAGCCAAACACCACAGGAAAAACTGTAACCCTCACTTCCAACTGTCCAAGCAAAGGCTGAGTGGCGAGCCTGAACTTCTACCCCAATTTGGCAGTAACAAGGCAACCCTTCCAGTTTTTTCTACTAGAGCAATGTCAGAAAAAAACCACTAAAACATAAGGTTTAAATAAGATCCAGAGTCTCATGACATAATATCCAAAATGAACAGTATTCAATTGAAAATCATTCATCATACCAAGAACCAGGAAGATTTCAAACTGAGTGAAAAAGACAGTCAATTCATGCCAACACTAAGATGACTGAGATAGAATTATCTGACAAAGATTTTGAAACAGCTATCATAAAAATGCTTCAATGAGCAATTACAAACACGCTTGGAACAAATAAAAAGACCAGAAAGTTTCAGTAAGCAAATAAGAATATATAAAGAACCAAATGTAGACTTCAGAACTGAAAAACACAATAACCAAAATGAAAATCTCAGTGAATAGGGTGAACAACAGAATGGAGGGGACAAAGGAAAAAAATCAGTGAACTTGAATATATAACAACAGAAATTATGCAGAGAGCAAATAGACTGGAAAAAAATAACAGTCTCAGGGACCTGTAGAATTATTACAAAAGATATAACATTCATGTCATTGGAGTCCCAGGATGAGAGGAGGAGACTAGGACTGAAAAGTATTTCAAGGAATAATGGCTGAAAATTTTCCAAATTTGCAAAAGACATACAGATTCAAAAAGCTTAGAGAATCTCAAACATGCTAAACCCAAAGAAATCCACACTAAGACATATCATAGTCAAACTTCTGAAAACTAAAGACAAAGAAAACAATCTTGAAAGCAGACAGAGGAAAAACAGTGATTTGGCCAAGCAGAGTGGCTCGTGCCTATAATCCTAGCACTTTTGGAGGCCAAGGCGGGTGGATTGCTTGAGCCCAGGAGTTTGAGACAAGCCTGGACGACATGGTGAAACCCCATCTCTGCAAAAAGTACAAAAATTAGCCAGGTGTGGTGGTGCACACCTGTAGTCCCAGCTACTCGAGAGGCTCAAGTAGGAGGATCACTGAGCCCAGGGAGGTAGAGGCTGCAGTGAGCCATGATCATGCCACACTGAACTCCAACCTGAGTCACAGAGTGAGGCTCTGTCTCAAAAAAGAAAAGAAAAACAATAATTTGACAGAGAAACTGATAAACAATTATTTAAATGGCAGTTGATTTCTCATCAGAAACCATGTGACCAGAAGGAATTGGCACATTTTTCAAATGCTGAAAGAAAAGAACTAAATCCTATATCCCACAAAAATATCCTTCAGGAATGAAGTATGAATCAAGACATTCTCAGATGAAGGAAAATTAAGAGAACCTGTCTCCATCAGAGCTACTCTAAAATAATAGCTAAAGGAAGTTATCTAAACAGAACAGAAATAATAAATCTTGGAACATCAAGAAGCAAGAAATAATACAATAAGCAAAAATATGATGAACACAATAGACTTTCCTTCCTCTTTGAGTCTTCAAAATTTTGTTTGATGGTTGAAGCAAAAATAATAATACTGTCTGATATAATTCTAATTGCATGTAGAGGAAATATTTAAGTTGATTATATCATAAACTAGGGAGATAAAGAGATATTAACAGAAGTAAGGTTTTTATACTTCACTCATACTGGCAAAATAACATTACCAGCAGACTGTGATAAGTTATGTATATACAATGTAATACCTAGAGCCACTCAAAATCTATACAAAGATATACACTCAAAACCACTACAGATAAATCAAAATGTTACAATATTCCCAAAAATATTCAAATACTCATAGGAAGGCAGGAAAAAGAAAAAATTAAAAATAAAATGGCAGACTTAGATCCTAACATATCAACAATTACATTTAATGTATATAAGGTCTAAATACACCAAATAGAGGCTGGCAGAGTGGATAAGAAAAAATGACCCAACAGTATGTACTCTACAAGAAACCCACCTTAAATATAATGATATAAGACGACTGAAAGTAAAAGGAAGGAAACACATTTATCATGCAAGCATTAGTCAAAACAAAGCATGAGTATCTATATTAATATCAGATAGACTTCAGAGAAAGAAATTATCAGAGACAGAGAGGAACATTATATATATATATGTATATTATATATATAAGTGGCTCAACCCACCAAAAAGATGTAGCGATCCTAAATGTTCATGCACCAAAAAACAGAGCTGCTTCTGAAGCAAAATATGTGAAGCGAAAACCAATAGAACTGAAAGAAGAAAATCCACAAAGCCACAATAGTTGGAAATTTCAACACTCCTCTCTTAACAGTTGATAGAACAACTAGACAGAAAATTAGCAAAGATATGGAACTCAATGATACCATCAATAACAGGATCTAATTAACATGTATAGAATACTCCATCCAACACAAGCAGAATACACATTCTGTAGAACATAGAACAAGATAGACCATATTCTGAGCCATAAAAGAAACTACAACAAATTTAGAAGAATTGCAATTGTACATAGTGTGTTCTCTGACAATAATGGAATCAAATTAGAAATTAATAACAGACAGATAACAGGAAAACATCCAAATGCTTGGAGAATAAACAACATTCTTCTAAATAATCTATGGGTCAAAGAGGAAGTCTCAGGAGAAATGTTTAAAATACATTGAACTGAATTGAAAAATAAAACTATAATATTTCAAAATTTGTGGGACACGGCAAAAGCCACATTGAAAGGGAAATTTATATCACTAAATTATACATTAGAAAAGAGGAAAGGCCTCAAGTCAGTAATCTAAGCTTCCACCTCAAGAACCTAGAAAAAGAACAAATAAACACAAGGCAAGCAGAAGGAAGGAAATAATAAAGATAAGAGTTGAAATTGAAAAAAAGGAAAACAATAGAGAAAATTAATGAAACAAAAACCTGTTCCTTTGTAAAAAAATAAAAAATTTAATAAAATTGACAGACCTCTAGCAAGACTGATCAAAAAGAGAGAGAGAGAGAGAAGAAACAAATTACCAGTATCAGAAACAAAACAGGGGATACTACTACAAACCCTGCAGACATCAAAAGGTTAACAACTTTATATACACAAATATAACAATGAACCAATTCCTTGAAAACCACAAACTACCACAATTCACCCAATATAAATACAGGTAGTAGCTCCATAACTATTAAAGAAATTAAATTCATAATTTAAAAACTCCCCAAACAGAGATCTCTAGGCTCAGGTGGTTTCACTGGAGAATAAACATTTAAAGAAAAAGTAATGCCAATTGTACATAATGTCTTCCAGAAAATCGAAGTAGAGGAAATATTTCCCAATTCATTTTATTAAGCTAATATTACCCTGATACTAAAATCAGACAAAAACAGTAAAAGAAAACTGCAGACCAATATCACTCATGAATGTAAATGCAAAAATTAATAACAAAATATTAGCAAACAGACTTCAGCAATATGAAGGAATTACACACCATGACCAAGAGAGGTTTATTCCGTGTATGCAAGTCTGGTTCAATATTTAAAAATCAATCAATGTGAACCACCATATTAACAGCTAAAGAAGAAAAATCACATGATTATATCATTTGATGCCAAAAAAAGTTTGACAAAATTCAGCATCCATTCATGATAAAATCTCTCAGCAAACAGGGAATAGAGAGGAATTTCCTCAACTTGATAAACAGCATCTGCAAAAAAAACCCTACAACTAACATTTTACTTAATGGTGAAAAACTGATTGTTTTCACCCTTAGATCAGGAAAAAGGCAAGGATGTGCACTTCCACTACTCTTATTCATCATAGTGCTGGACATTCTTGCTAGTACAGAAAGTCCAGAAAAGGAAATAAAAGGCATACAGATTAGAAAGGAAGAAAGAACATTTTCTTATTTTCAGATGATGTGATGGTCTGTATAGAGAATACCAAGAAAACTTTTTTTAAAAAAACTCCTAGAACTAATAAATGAGTTCAGCAAGGTCAGGAGATACATACATAAACAAAAGATAAGCATATACAAATCAATTGTATTTCTATATATTAATAATGAATACATAAACACCAAAGTTAAAAATACAACACCATTTATAATTGCTCAAAAAAGACTTAGGTGTATATCTAACAAAACACGAATAAGACTTGTATGTTGAAAACTACAAAATGCTGAGGAAAGAAATCAAATATCTAACTCAGTGGAGAAGCATACCATGTACTTTAAATGCTTTAAATCCATTTTAAAGATTAAGCATAAAGGTGTCAATTATTTCCAAATTGATATACATGTTTAACATAATTCCCATCAAAACAGCAACAAGATTTTTGTATAATTTTGTGTCAAATTTATACAGAAAGTCAAAGGAACACAAATAGCTAAAGCAAGTTTGAAAAAGAAGAATAAAGTGGGAGGAATCAGTTGACCCTATCATACATCTACAGTAATCAAGACTGTGTGGTATTGGTAGAAGGACAGACACATAAATCAATATAACATAACAGAACCCAGAAATAGTCCCATATAAATATGGCCAACTGACTTTTTAAAAGATACACACACAATTCAATGGAGGAAAGATAGCCTTTTAAACAAATGATGATGGAGAAATTGCACATCCGTGGTAGGGAAAAAAGAACCTTGTAGTACTCACGGTTCTCCAGAGAAACAGAACCAATAGGATGTGTGTGTGTTGGGGGGCGTGTTTAGAGAGAGAAAAAGAGACACAGCGCCGGGCGCGGTGGCTCACGCCTGTAATCCCAGCACTTTGGGAGGCTGAGGCGGGCGGATCACAAGGTCAGGAGATCGAGACCATCCTGGCTAACACGGTGAAACCCCGTCTCTACTAAAAAATACAGAAAATTAGCCGGGCGTGGTGGCGGGCGCCTGTAGTCCCAGCTACTCGGGAGGCTGAGGCAGGAGAATGGCATGAACCCGGGAGGCGGAGCTTGCAGTGAGCCGAGATCACACCACTGCACTCCAGCCTGGGCGACAGAGCGAGACTCTGTCTCAAAAAAAAAAAACAGACAGAGAGATTGATTGATTGATTGATTAAGGAATTGGCTCATGGAATTGTGGAAGCTGGCAAGTCCAAAATTTGCAGGGTAGGCCAGCAGCTGGAGACTCAGGGAAGAGTTAATGTTGCAACTTGAGTTCAAAGGCAGTCGGCTGACAGAATTCCCTCTTCCCCAGGGGAGGTCAGTCTTTTCCTTAAGGCCTTCAACTGATTGGATAAGGCCCACCCCCATTATGGAAGGTAACCTACTTTACTCAAAGTCTACTAATTTACATGTTAATCTCCTCTAAAAAACAAAATACCCTCACAGCGACATTCAGAGGTGTTTCACCAAATATCTGGGTACTGTGGCCTAGCCAAGTTGACACATAAAATTAACCAAAACAAAGCTCAATCTAAGACTCATACTTTATACAAAAAGTATCTGAAAATGGATGATGGAGTTAAACATAAAAACTATTTTAAAATGTTTAAATAAACAGTAGAAAATGTTTGGGATCTAGAGCTTAGGCAAAAAGGTCTTAGACTTGATACCAAAAGCACAATACATGAAAGGAAAAATCAATAAATTGGACCTGACCAAAATATAAAACATTTGCTCTGTGAAGGAAGATGAAAAGACAAGTTATATAACATAATGGGAGAAAATATTTGCAAACCATACATCTGACAACTGACGCATATCTAGAATACATTAAGAACTTTAAAAAACTCAACAGTAAAACAAAATCCAATTAGAAAATGGGCAAAGGACATAAAGATACGTTTCACCAAAGAGGAAACATGGATTGTAAAGACATGACAAGATGTTCACCATCATTAATCATTAGGGAAATGCAAATTAATACTTCAATGAGATGTCACTATATACCTATTAGAACAGCTGAAATAAAAAAAAAACAGTGACAATGCCAAATATGGGTGAGAATGTAGAGAAACTGGATCTCTCAGACATTGCTGGTGGGAATGTGAAATTCTACAGCCACTCTGGAAAACTCTTTGGCAGTTTCATATAAAACTAAACATGCAATTACCATAGGACCCAGCAATCACACTCCTGGGCATTTATCCCAGAGAAATGAAAACTTATGTCCACACAAATTCTCATACGTGATTGTTTACAACAGCATTATTTGTAACAGCAAAAAACTAGAAACAACCAACATGTCCTTCGATAGGTGAATAGTTAAACCATGCTACAATAAAAAAGAATGGACAATAACTTGGATGGACCTTAAGGGTATTACCTTGAGTGCCAAAATTGTTTGCACAAAGATCTCCACTCCTCGCTCCTCCGCCATTGCAAACATTCTAGCTTCGATTCATTGGGATTCAAAAGACAAATTGGCAAAAGAAGCACCCGAGTGATTTCAATTTTGTAGCAGTGTATAAGAAGTGGCCATCTCTAAGGCAATATTTCTTAAATATTATTATCCCATACCTGCAAGACACACGCATTCACACATGTGTACATGTACACACACGAACACACACACATTTACAAGATGACAGATTTTCATGCAATGAGATTTTTGCCTGTATTGATTCATTTTCAAAGATGAAAGACAGAGACCTACCTGAGCTGTGCTTGAATGAGGGGAAAGGGTGATGGTTGGTAGTGGCATAGGGAAAATAGCAGGGAAGAAAGGAAGATAACACAGAGTTGCATGAAGAGGATTGTGCTGACCTGGGCTCCAGCTCTGTAGTGCTGGTCTTGGACATGTGCTATCTTCCCCATCTGCAGCCCCAACTCTTTGTCTGACAACTGATGTTAAAATGTCTCTTCTGGCGAGGTGTGGGGGTTCATGCCTGTAATCCCAGCACTGTGAAAGGCTAAGGGGTTGGGGAGGCGGGTGGATCACTTGAGGTCAGGAGTTCGAGACCAGCCTGGCCAACATGGTGAAACCCGGTCTCTACTAAAAATACAAAAAACTAGCTGGGCGTCCTGGCTTGCGCCTGTAGTTCCAGCTACCCAGGAGGCTGGTGGGAAAATCGCTTCAACCTGGGAGGCAGAGGTTGCTGTGAGCCAAGATCACACCACTGCACTCCAGCCTGGGCGACAGAGTGGGACTCTGTCTCAAAAAAACAAAAAAGTCTCTTCTTCAGGGAGGCCTTGCCAGATCCCGAGAATAGGTTAGATCCCTCTGTTATGCATTCTTTATTATAACACTTGCATATAACCCTTGTATCATTTATCTCAAATGTAATTACACATTTTTTAGATCAACTATCTAATACTAAGTAATGATGTATGAGTTTATCTATTACTTCGTGTCTCCCATTTGGGACTGTAAACTCCATTAATTTAGAAACCCTCTGTTAGTTCCCTTTTTGATATTCCCAGCACCTAACACAATACTGGTCCAAAGAAGGTGCTCAGTACATATATGTTGGATGAATGAAGCCAGGTAACAAGACCCTGACTGACAAACATAGTCATTCAAAATCATGTTAAGGAAAAATAAACTTTCATTTTGTATTTATTTATTATTTATTTATTTATTTATTTTTGAGATGGAGTCTCACTCTGTCGCCCAGGCTGGAGTGCAGTGGTGTGATCTCGGCTCACTGCAACTTCTGCCTCCCGGGTGGAAGCAATTCTCCTGCCTCAGCCTCCTGAGTAGCTGGGACTACAGGCACGTGCCACCACGCCCAGCTAATTTTTTGTATTTTTTAGTACAGATAGGGTTTCACCATGTTAGCCAGAATGGTCTTGATCTCCTGACCTTGTGATCTGCCCGCCTCAGCCTCCCAAAGTGCTGGGATTACAGGCGTGAGCCACCGTGCCCGGCCCATTTGTATTTATTTTCTTTCTTACAAAAGAGGAAAAACATCCCTATCCCACATTGGATAAGACTGAATACCTACAGGGATGCCCTGGAATAAAAAGTACTGTTTGACTACATGGACCAATGATAGGAAAGCAATGGTTTCCTACCCTTTGAGTCTGGGGGTCCACTGTACTTTTTGTTGTTGTTGTTGTTGTTGTTGTTGTTGAGACAGAGTCTTGCTCTGTCACCCAGGCTGGAGTGCAGTGGTGTGATCTCGGCTCACTGAAACCTCTGCCTCCCTGGTTCAAGCAATTCTCCTGCCTCAGCCTCCCAAGTAGCTGGGAGTAGAGGCATGCCCCACCACGCCCGGCTAATTTTTCTATTTTTAGTAAAGATGGGGTTTCACCATGTTGGCCAGGCTGGTCTCGAACTCCTGACCTCAAGTGATCCACTCCCAAAGTGCTGGGATTGCCAGCATGAGCCACTGCGCCCGGCCCCACTGTATGTTCTTTGAAGTACAGAATCCCAAGCCCTGAATCTTCTGCACATGAAAATGCAGACATCAGTACTCATGTATCCATCATTGGAGGGGTTTCTTTCCACCCACCAAATATCCCTTGAAATCATCCAGTAGAGCCCAGGGGTTGATGGAACCATTTGCTACCCAAGCTAAAAATTACGATTTTCTTCCCCTATACTTATTTTCCCCAAGGGAACAAACGAATTAGGCAAGCACAAAGGATTTGAGAGGAGGCTGCACTTTAAGACTTTGACTTTAGGACCCCAATATTCTTCCTCAGGCTTCTCCAGGTTTCCAATTTCCTGTCACTCACATTGGAGCCCCCCCTGCTAGCCAGTTAGGAAACAGAGATTCCACCAGTGGGAGAAACTGGAGGGGTGGGGGAACATGCTCAAGGTCGGAATACTTCAGGGACAAGTCCAACCTGTTTAGCCTCTCGCACATAAGCTTGCCTTTTCTTCTCAACATACCATGATTTAGTGCCAGGCCACCTAGGTTCCCCGCATCTCCTCCACCCAGTCCCTTCAGGGAAACAGGGTCCTTTCTGGCTGAGTTCCATGTTCAGTATCCAGTGCTCTCGTCATAGCCACCTGACACCAGAGCTGTTGCTCAACCCCTCCCTTGATCGGATGCCCTGTATTGCTTGAATTCATTTTTCTCCCTGGGCCCCTAAGTCAGTCAAATTTTGCCCCAGCTGTTCTTCTGCTCTCTGCTACTCTTGATTGAATTCATCCCTTCTCTCAAATGTCTCCTTCTCACTTCCTCCAGCTCGTGTTTTCTCCATCCTTCAGTATTCTCCAGGCTCCTCTCTCTCCTGGCCAGTGGTGCTCTGGTGAGATCATTTTCTTCACAGCACCCTCACCCCACATCCATCCTGGGCCTGCTCCCCAGCTGTAGATGCGGTCATTTATTCACCAGCATTTTGCAATCACCAAACAACCACAGGTTCCTGTGGGTTCCCCACACAAGGAGGGTCTAACTCCAGCACACACAGAACAGAAAAGAGGGTTCTACGGGAGGCAGAGGTTGCAGTGAGCCAAGATCACGCCACTGCACTCCAGCCTGGGCAACAGAGCAAGACTCCGTCTCACAAAAAATAAATAAATTAATTAATTAATTAAATAAAGGCTTCTAGAAAAAAAGGGTGTGGCCAGGCGCGGTGGCTCACGCCTGTAATCCCAGCACTTTGGGAGGCCGAGGTGGGCGGATCACGAGGTCGGGAGATCGAGACCATCCTGGCTACACGGTGAAACCCCGTCTCTACTAAATATACAAAAAAAAATTAGCCGGGTGTGGTGGCGGGCGCCTGTAGTCCCAGCTACTCGGGAGGCTGAGGCAGGAGAATGGCGTGAACCCAGGAGGCGGAGCTTGCGGTGAGCCGAGATTGCGCCACTGCACTCCAGCCTGGGAGACAGCGAGACTCCGTCTCAAAAAAAAAAAAAAAAAAAAAGGTGCATGATTTAGATGTTACCGAGTTTGAAGATGAGAGTATTTTTCAGCAAAACAGCTAGAAAATCGCTAGCTTTCCCCCTAAAGAGGGGGTAAGCTAATCAAATCATAGTTAAAGAAAATCTATTCAAGGGTGTTTTTATGTCACTTTCCTATATGCATCCTCTTTGTATATAAACCTTCTTCAAAATGTTGTGAGAAAGAATACAAGTACCAGAACCTTATAAATTGGGCTTTTCTAGGGTCAATCACATTTTTTAAGTTGGGGTAAAACTGTACCAGTTCATAAAAATAAGAAATATCTTGACAGTTGTTTTATTCTGCATGAAACGTGCCCTTTTTTTATAGTTTGGAGGTTATGAAGGGAGGCAACAGAACAACATCGATTTTAATCCCTGTCCCCTTCCCTCGCTGCCTGCCTCATTGAAAGCTAGTGGGTCTTATGAACAACCTTAAGATGCCTGCGAGCCACGGCAGAGGCCACCATGAATAGCACTTGAATGAAGTGAGAGAAAAAGGAAAATTGGGAAGCATCTTACTGGTGCCATCTCCCCTACTTACTATTTTCTGTGATGTACCTGGGCCCTCTCTTCATGAAATTGTTCTGGAGAACTGAGGGATTTAAAGGGCTACACCTCCCTAGAGCAGTCTGCATCTTAACAGGATCCACAAGTGGAGGCTTTTTTTTTTTTTTTGAAACAGGGTCTCGCTCTGTCACCCAGGCTGGAGTGCAGTGGCACAATCATAGCTCACTGCAGCCTCAAAATCCCAGGCTCAAGCGATCCTCCCAGCTCAACCTCCCAAGTAGCTAGGATTATAGGTGCCAACAACCATGACCGGCTATTTTTATTTATTTATTTATTTATTTATTTATTTATTTATTTGCAAAGACAGGGGTCTCATTTTGTTGCCCAAGCTGGTCTCAAACTCCTGGCCTCTAGTGATCCATCCTTCCTCCTCGGCTTCACAAAGTGCTGGCATTACAGGCCCCAGCCCCCACACCCAGCCCATAAAGGGAGGCTTAAGGAAATGTCTGACTTCTGTGGGGAGAGAACCAGCTGTGGAGTGAGCTCAGCTTGGCCTTGACTCCTGGTCACTTACTAGGATGTGACCTGCATGAGCAAGTCATCCAAAGTCTTTAGGCCTCAGTTTCCTCCTCTCTCACATGGGAATAATAACAGTCCCTACCTCAGAACACTGTGAAGCCTACATGAAGCAAGGCTCACAAAGCCCTAAGTGCAGTGCCTGGCATGTTGTTAGTACTCCATAAATGTTAATGAGGGCTGGGCGCGGTGGTTCATGCCTATAATCCCAGCACTTTGGGAGGCTTAAGGCGGGCAGGTCACTTGAGGTCAGGAGTTCGAGGCCAGCCTGGCTAACACGGTGAAACCCCATCTCTACCAAAAAAAAAAAAAAAAACCACAAAAATTAGCTGGGCGTGGTAGTGCACACCTGTAGTCCCAGCTACTCGGGAGGCTGAGGCAGGAGAATCACCTGAACCTGGGAAGCGGAGGCTGCAGTGAGCCAAGATCATGCCATTGCACTCCAGCCTGGGCGACAGAGTGAGGCTCCATCTCAAAAAAAAAAAAAAAAAGAAAAGAAAAGAAAAGAAAAAAAGAAAAAAAAATGTTAGTGAGGAGAAGGAAGAGAAGGAGGAGAGGGAGAAGGCAGCAAGATGACCTTGGAGTCCCCTGGAAAGAAGAGGCCTAGCTGCCCTCTGTGTCCTTCCCCTACCACTCTTCCTTTCACAGCCTAATCCAAAGGTGGCTTCACAGCCCCTCAGGTTTAACAGCTGAGACTTTGTTTCCAAACTCACAGGTGTGCCGTAGTGAGCACCTGGGTGGAATGTTGCTCTCTGTTTCCTGCAATTACCAAATCGCTTTAAGGGGAATGCTGTACATTTTTTTCAAATGAAGTCTGTGCTTGTATTTGCTCACAGTGAATTTTAAAATTGAGGAGATGATGAGCTTGTTTACTAAATAAATATGTGTGTTTGGACCATTTGCCGTCTCCTCCCTCCAGATGCCCTCTCCTCCTCCCCTCGCTGTGGACTTCAAAAGCAGGGCAGGCGGTGGGGTAGGAAAATGCAAGTTGTTGGTCTTCTTGGACCCAATAATTATTTACAGAGCACAGGATTTACAGTCAGGAAGAATTTTTTTTTTCACAGAAATGGGCAAATCCTAGATGCTCTCTATGTATACAAACCTCCTTTCCAACAGTTATGAAAGGACATTTTACATTTTAAATGAGAGCCCTGTTGGCGGTACATTCTCAAATGCTAAGTTCCATCAAAACATCATGTTGAGGGGAAGGAGGGCACATGGCAATGGGCACCTTTGGGTCCCAACTTCTCCCCAGTAATGCTGTGACTCAGGAAGTTGGCAGGGGTCCTTCTTTTCACCCCTAGTTCCCTCCCCCAACTCCTTGTACCTCTGATGTCAAAGCATAAGCTGGTAACCTATACCGAGGGGGAGAATTCAACCCAGGGGCAGCTCAACTTGAACAGTTCTATCCAGAAGTCCAACTTTAAATTCTACCCCCCATAGAAATAGTCCCATTCCTGCAGCTTCTCTCTACCAGCTGCCTAACCAGCTGCCATTGGACCAAAATTACCCCCACCTCAGGGTCCCCACCTCAGGACACCATAAACACACTCCCTGGCGCTCATTCATTAACCCATGAGCTGGAGTTGCCCACTTTGGAAGTCAGCTGTGGTCTTCACTATTTTTTTTAACTTAAACAATAAAGAGCAACTCACAGATATCCCTCACTCTCAGCACATGTGGAATGAGATAACAACAAAAGCTTGCTAAGTCAGACCCCAGAACCAACTCAAGGCAGAGATGATGTGAATGTGGAACTAATCAAGAAGTTACATGTGTTAGCAAGATCTGGCTTAATGGTTCTCTTTTAAAAAAATTTTTATTTTTTGAGACAGAGTCTCACTCTGTCACCCAGGCTGGAGTGCAGTGACGCAATCTCAGCTCACTGCAACCTCCACCTCCTGGGGTTCAAGCGATTCTCCTGCCTCAGCCTCCCGAGTAGCTGGACTACAGGCGTGTGCCACCATGCCTGGCTTTTTTTTTTTTTTTTTAATACTTCTAGTGGAGACAGGGTTTCACCATGTTAGCCAGGATGGTCTCGATCTCCTGACCTCGTGATCGGCCCGCCTCGGCCTCCCAAAGTGCTGGGATTACAGGCGTGAGCCACTGCACCCGGCCTAAAATACTTTTTAAATTTTAAGTGGCATCATGAAAGGTGGAATCCTTGCCCCGTTTTTCTGATTCCTTGTTGTTTTTATTTATTTAGGGAGAAAGACGTTCTGCCTGTGTTTATGTGTCAGTTGCAGAATTTGTGGGTAACAGGAGATCAGGTGTGAAATTGAGGCTAGGAGCTCACATGGAGCAAGAGATAAATAATCCAGGATTCAAGATTCAAATCGCTGTTGCTTTTGTGGTGAGAGCTTGTCACACAGGCAATTCATTGTGGATTAATTTTCCAGTGATGTAGTAACAAAATCAGCACATCAAATAAAATATTTAACACCCAGGAAAAGCCAAATGCATATTCTGCGTATGTGTCCTTAAGTGGTATTTTTATGGAAGGAAATCTTATTTGAAACAAATGTTGGAACAGAAGTTGAGTTTATGAAGGGCACCGAGAAACCCTCACACATAAGGTTTTAAAATGTTGCCCAGAAAAAGCATAATCCTCAGTGTCAGTCCCTTGGATGGTCAGCGTGCACGTTCGATGCTCGTGTTTATCCACCTGTGTGCACAGGTGTCTTCACTCACTTGCAAATCCTTCACGTCAAAACCTGGTAGTCATATTGCTTACATGTGTTACATGGAAAATGGAAGTGGACTGGTGGGTCCTGTTGTCTAGCACCCTACTGCTTGGTCTCAGGACAAGAAGGGAATCTCAGAATGATGAATGGGGTTATATCTGGATACCCCTTGCTGGGCTGCCTGAGATCAGCATTTCTGCCCACAGCTAAGCAATTTAAGTGCTCTGACCCCAAAGTAGTGAGCCCCCAAGCTTCTGTCTGGATCTCTTGAAGGGAGCGTGTAGGGTGTTGCATGTGATCTGTGCAAAAGGAAGGAGTGAATTGGAGTTATTGAGTGAACCCATAGCCAGGGGAGGCCCCTGTATAGACAGATGTCATGGAGGCATAGTCAGGAAAAGTTTGCCATGACTCGGATTTCTTTCTCTGCCTGCCCGGATGCCTGCCTGCAGCCTCTTTTTTTTTTTTTTTTTTTTTTTTTTTTTTCATTCACTTGTACATACATTCCTCAAGTATTTACCGAACACCTATTTCAGGCATGGGCCTGGGCTAGCCAGGGCAGTAGTATACAGAAGTCGTTTGTTTTCTCCTCTCCCTCTCAATGGGTCTTCTCTCCTTCTCTCTCTCCCCATAATTCAGTGGTAACAGGGGTGGATGGAGGAATATCCAAAACTCGTCTCTGTAGGAGACATCTGCGCCAGGAATTTCCAGCAACCCCTGAGGAGAGTGGCAGATTGATGGGACTCTAGTTGGGACTAACCAGGGGGTGGAGGGAGGTGGGGGCGGAAAGAGCCCTGCAGCCAGGCTGTCTGCCTGAGCCTATTCTATAGCTCCCATTGATTGGACACTTGCTCTGTGCCAGGCCCTGTACGTGCAGTTTTTCAGACCTCATTCACTCCTCCAGTCCCATTGAGGTTGCTATTGTAACTGTCCCTATTTTATATGAGGAAACTGAGGCCAGGACAGAAAAGGGACTTACCCAAGGTCACACAGCTAGGAAGTGACAGAGCCTCAATTCAAACTTAGGTCTGTATATCTCCAATTCCCTGGGCATTTAAAAAAAAAAAAAAAAAACAACTCAGATGTGGTTTAGACGTCAGCAAAAAAAAAAAAAAAAAAGCCAGGCAGGCGTAGTGGCTCACGCCTGTGATCCTATGCTTTGGGAGGCTGAAGTAGAAGCATCGCTTGAGGCCAGGAGTTTGAGTCTAGCATGGGCAACATATCAAGACCCTGTCTCTACCAAAAAATTTAAAAAAAAAACAAGAAAACCCTCCTTATCATTATATCAAAAGTCCAGACATTTTAAAAAGAGAGAGCTTAGGAGCTTCTAAAAGGTGCTATGAACTCTGTTTCCATGTGTGGTTAGTCTAATTTCTATATTCAACAGTAATAATTTTAATAATAACTAACACTTATTGAGCACTTGCATGACAGGAGCTACACTAAACAGTTTTACACTCATGGTGTCATTTAATAATCATAACGACCCGATGCAGTGTTATCGTTATTATTATTATCCTCATTTACAAATGATGAAAACAATGCTTAGAAAGGAATTCCCAAAGTTAGTTAGCACCATCTTATTCCAAGTCTCTCTTGGTACATCAAAGCCACTCAACTACTAGACTATCCTGCCTCAAACCCTCCAGGACCTCATTGCTTCCAAACTTCTTTCCCTAGACTTTCTTCTCACCTTTTTTTCTGTCCTTATAAGTCTGTCCAAATACATTGCACTCATTTCTGTCCCATGAGTGAGCTAAGTCATTGTCTCCTCCATAACTTTGCCTTTTCTCCTCACCCAAATCACTTCTTATCCCCAATATCCAATTAGACAGATCTGGAAGTTCCAAGGATGTGTCCATATAGGGAAATCAGAACAAGAATACTACTAACACCAAGTTTTCAGTCACCCTTCTAGGTTCACAGAATCTTAAGAAGTCAGCAAAACCATAAGCCCTTGTACTTAAAAATAATCGATACTACTTAAAACTTGGTATTTATGTTATTTTATCTTATTTTATTTACAAACACTATGGTGACTTTAAAACTCAGTTAAAAAAAAATACTCCCCGAGGTCTATAATCTCCCACATACAAAATCTCTAAAGGAGAGGCTTAAAAGAGAAGTACTCCTCCCTGAAAATCAGACTATTTTATAAATAATGATAAGGTGGCCCTTTTGAAAGTATTGCTTATTTAGAGGCTGGGGATTTAAACTTAGATCACTAGTGAGGGTGTGTTCCAATTACCATATCCCTAGATAAACATGACCTTCTTTAATCAGCTCTTTGCTCCCTAGTTTCTTAGCAGAACCGCCAATGAGCCAGGGCAGCTGCCATTTTGTGCCAGAGTTTCTTTTTCCATTTTCCGAGGAAGCAAAGAATAAGGAATGCCTCACTTCCCTCCGCATTCCCTGTTTGGAGTCATGCCCTCTGAGAACTTATTCTATTTCAGCTTCTACCTCTATGCAGTCAGAAAAATGATTCCGAACAACCCATAGAATGAGCACCTGCTTCAGTTATTGTCCCAATGTGAACATGCTAATCCCTGGGTTTAGGCGAGGTTTGCTTTCCACACAAAATGGTCAGGCCCCTCTAATAGGCCAGGACTTCTGGTTTCAATACCCCAGTCTTGATTTCTAACAGGTGGGTGCCACAGTTGTTCAGCTCTTATTATGAGCTGGTTCATAGCTCGAACAATGTAGGATTCTTCATAAAGAGTCTGAGAAACTGGGCCGGGCTCGGTGGCTCACGCCTGTAATCCCAGCACTTTGGGAGGCCGAGGCGGGTGGATCACTTGAGGTCAGGAGTTTGAGACCAGCCTGGCCAACATGGTGAAACTCCGTCATTACTAAAAATACAAAAATTAGCCGGGCGTGGTGGCGGGTGCCTGTAATCCCAGCTACTCAGGGGGCTGAGGCAGGAGAATCGCTTGAACCCAGGAGGTGGAGGTTGCAGTGAGCCAAGATCCCACCACTGTACTCCAGCCTGGGCAACAGAGTGAGACTCCATCTCAAAAAAAAAAAAAAAAAAAAAAGAGTCTGAGAAACCACCAGATGGTATTATTGGGGGGAAATAAACTCAGTTCCTTTCTTCAGCAACTGAAGCTAGTGGTTTTAATCAGGAATGAAGGGCGCTTTCACCCTGCTGCTTTCTTCAAACTCCGTAAGTGCCCCCCACCCTTTTTCCAGTTTTTACAAATTAAAATGTTTGTAAAAACCCAACTTATGTCAGGGAACCAGGGCTGCCTAGTTCTGGTTGTTTCCAACATGGCACTAATGAGACATTGCCCATTGACTCAGTCATTCGACTGTCTGTACTCTTTCCCTCCTTCCCATCCAAGCCCTGACATCCAGGTCTGGAGTGTCACAAACATTCAGGCTTGGCAAGAGAAGCCCATCCTTTTTAAAGACATGATGAAATCAGAAAGACACACAATCCCTGTCCTCAGAGTGGAATCAGGAATATGTGATTCTCCACTTCCATAACAAATGCAAGAGTTGGAGAATGTGTGGTACCCTTTTTCCATTCAGGAAGATTTATTGGGTGAGTCTACAGGCCATTCTTCTTAGTTTGGGGTTGCCATATCTGGTGGCTTTGTACAGAAGCCATACACATTTCCCTCGTCAAAACAGATTGAGAAGGCCTGAATATACAGTGTGTCTCGAGGTTCACTGTGTTCTGGGTATGCACGCAGCCCACAGAATAAATGTGTTACATTGAAATAAGGAATGGCTGTGTGCTGTCAAGAAGTCTAAAATATAGAGAGTGATAAAATAGAAACAGTGGTCCAGAATTATCTACTCTAAATGCCCTTGAATTTCTGTCTCCCATTTATTGCCTCTATTTTTCTCAATTTCCCCTGCTTGAAAAGCTATTAACTTCCCCACCTCTCCACCACCCTAGACTCTCATACCCATAAACAACCGTTGCCACTCTTTTATGTCCTCTGTTTTGAACACCTTCACTGTGTTTACTTTCTTGGCACTGGCATAGACTAGGTAGAGAACTATAGAAGCTTCTCGTTCTGGCTTTGCCACTTATGACTTTTGTGTCTTTAGTGAATTTCCTAACCTTTCTGATCCTCAATTCTTCTTCCATAAAATGAAGCTAATAATAATACCACACAGAGTTGCTATGAGGGTTAAGTGAGATACTGCACGTACAGCCCTTAACACAGTAACACAGTGTCTCAATAAATATCCATTTCCCTCCTTCCTGTTTTCCTTCCTTTCTTCCTTCTGCGGGAATCTCAGTTGCCACATTTAAGCAACTGCCTATGCTGAGAGGTTTTGTCTAGTGGGTGAACTCAGTTTCTGTCTTTGTTCTCATCACTTAGGTGTAAAAAGAAAGCTTTAAAAAGTAGGATTATATTTGAGGGTGTATAGAAAAGTTGTTGCTCTTTGTATAAGACAAAATATCCAAGTTTCAAAAATCCTAGTGGCCTGCCTACCTTGAACCTCTTTTTGTTCTTCTACTCCCAAGGGTGCTCCAATTGGCAGAAGGTAGCCATGTGGGAAATTAAACGGCCCATCTATATCTATTTATACCCAGCATAAATGCAGTGTGATCAATTTTAGAACTGGTGGCTTGGCCTGAGAAATAGCTATGTTTTGTGGAAGCAGGGCAAGTTCATAAAGAAGTGCACAGAGCTCTTGGAATACAGGAATTATCTGCTCTTCTTGGATGTGGGTGTCCTCCTAGGGATGAGCATCTGCCCTCACTGCCCTAAGTTCTAGAGGCCTCAGCTTTCCGGGAAAGCACAAACCACCGCTCAGCTGGAGTCTATCTGGGTCTCCCGTCTCCAGCCTGTCACACGAGTCTTGTGTGAAAGCCTGAGAACACTCCATTCTTCCTCTTGTTGTTTTCAGGAAAGATTTGTTCCTGTTTCTCACTGCCACCTACCATCTTAGAGCTTCTCTCAGCTTCCCCAAGTCATGCATGGGAAATTGCTCCCACAGCCCCTCTATGCTTTGGTTTGCTCAGTTTGAAAGTTGATTCTGTCCCCTCTCCTGAAAACTCAGCCATCAGACACTGAAGCAGAATCACTCAAGTGTTTTAGAGCCATAGTCCAGAAGCCAAGCCACCTCAGGACTTTCCTTTTCTTTCATGGTGATTAAATTCATTATAATGTCTGGCCATTTTTCTGAGTTGTAAGGCAGAGAAGCCAGACAGGCTGGTGGAAAGGCCTGAGGCCCCAATTGACTTATCCAACCTTGATCTTGGCCAAGGCTCTCTGCCCTTCTGGGACCCCCGTTTCCACAGTTTTAACATGTGATGCCTGTCTTTGGGGCCCTTACAGGAGAGCTACAAGGATCAAGAGGGAGAACAGGAGGGAGTGCATTCTGTTGGGGTGGGGCTGGGGAATCTCTAGACAAAAGATATCCAAATTAAAGCAAAAGTGCCATATTTTGAGATTTGTTGCCATGTGTAATCCATACATGTTTAAACAAGCTTTTTGGAACCCCTTGTTTCTGTAATCACTTAAGACATTGCAAAGAAGCATAAATATATATTTTTAAAGTCATCACTACTACTACTTTCTAGGTGAAATAGAAAGTATTTCTACTTTGAACATTTGCCCTATAACTGTGACAGGGCCTCCATAGACTGCAGTTCCAAGGATCAGAGCCCCAACTTTTTAAATTCGGTGCAAGAAATTCGCTTTAATTTGGATAACTTTTGTCTAGAGATTTCCCCAGCCCCACCCCAGTAGATAACTCCCTCCTGTTATCTCTCTTGATCAGCTCTCCCGTAAGTTCCCCAAAGACAGGCATCACATGAACCCCCAGTTCAGGCTTTCAGAGACCATGCTGCTTAGAAAGACCATTTCCTCAAAAAAAAAGTAGCCAGGCGATCCCAGCTACTCAGGAGGCTGAGGCAGGAGGATCGCTTGAGCCCAGGAGATGAGGCTGCAGTAAACTGTGATGGCACGACTACACTCCAGTCTGGGCAAAGAGCAAGCCTCTATGTCAAAAAAAAAAAAAAAAACGGAACAAAGACCATTTCCACTGCCCCACCCCCAGGCTTTAGGACTGGGCAGTAAGCTCCATTCTGAGGTTTTTTTTTTCTTTTTTTGAGACAGAGTCTTGCTCTGTCGCTCAGGCTGGAGTGCAGTGGTGTGATCTCGGCTCACTGCAAGCTCCGCCTCCCGGGTTCACACCATTCTCCTGCCTCAGCCTCCCGAGTAGCTGGGACTACAGGCGCCCGCCACCACGCCCGGCTAATTTTTTGTATTTTTAGTAGAGACGGGGTTTCACCCTGTTAGCCAGGATGGTCTCGATCTCCTGACCTTGTGATCTGCCCGCCTGGACCTCCCAAAGTGCTGGGATTACAGGCGTGAGCCACCGCGCCCGGCTGGTTTGTTTTCTTAATGGCTAATACTTAGAATCACTCTGAGTATTTTTCTCTATATCATGACCTGCCCTCCCTTCTCCCCTTCCACCTTCCCCTTGTAATTGCCACCAATACACAGTCACATCCAGTCACAACAAAAACCTGGCTGCGAGGTCAAGTCCCTGTTAGAAAATGTTATCTAGTCTTCCGTATGTCAGGATTAGAGGCTTCAGGCATTGATGACATTGTAAGACTTTCAAGAGAAGACCTACATAAATGACCTCTGTATGTGTGCATGATGCATGTGTGTGTGTGTGTTCCCATGCATGCATGTGTTCATAATACATGTGCTAATCTATCCCTTCACTACACACACACACACACACACACATATGCATGCACACACGAGGCATTCTGTGATAGAACCTTAAACACCATCTTTTTTTTTGTCTTTGATGGAGTCTCTCTCTCTGTTGCCCAGGCTGGAGTGCAGTGGCGTGACCTCAGTTCACTGCAACCTCTGCCCCCCGGTTCAAGCGATTCTCTTGCCTCAGCCTCCCGAGTAGCTGGGACTACAGGCATGTGCCACCAGGCCAAGCTAATTTTTGTATTTTTAGTGGTCACGGGGCTTCACCATGTTGGCCAGGCTGGTCTTGAGCTCCTGACCTCAGGTGATCTGCCTGCCTTGGCCTCCCAAAGTGCTGAGATTACAGGCATGAGCCACCGCACCCGGCCAAAGATCATCTACTCTAGCCTCTGATATAGGACAGGATCTCCCTCTCCAGTGACCTCAACAAGTAGCCGGCCAGCCTCTAACTGAACGCCTACAGGGAACAAAGAGATCTTAGTTTCACTCTAGGTTTCTCCATCCATTTTTGGACAACTTTTATAGTTGGGAACGTCTCCCTGATATTACACTGCAATT
This sequence comes from Nomascus leucogenys, assembly GCF_006542625.1. Lineage (NCBI taxonomy): Eukaryota > Metazoa > Chordata > Mammalia > Primates > Hylobatidae > Nomascus > Nomascus leucogenys. Next base: position 120,353,291 of record NC_044406.1, on the reverse strand, counting down.
CTAGTTGAGTTTCTCCTGTAGGCATCAAATATCAGCACCAATACCACTTTTAACTGGCCCCTTTCTTTCTAAGTTTTTGTCTGTATTCCTTGTTGCCTCATCATATTTCTAATTCTAAATGGAATTTAAGATTGTAATAAAACACAGAGTCAGAACATTAATAATTGCAGGCTCCTATCTCAGAAAGGAGGCATGTGTGTCTGTTCCATTTGTTGGGAATATATAATTGTTAGTTTTCTAGGGCTGCTGTACACAAACTGGGTGGCTTAAAACAACAAAAAATGTATTGTCTTACAGCTCTGGGGGCCGGAAGTTCAAAATCAAGGTGTCAGCAGGGCCATATTGTGTGACGGCTCTAGAGAAGCCTCTTCTAGTTCTGGTATTTGCCAACAATTCTTGACGTTCCTGGGGTTGTAGGCACATCACTGGAGTGATGCACATGGCCGCCTTCTTCCTACATGTCTCACATTGTCTTACCTCTGTGTGTGTCTGTCTCTGTGTCCACATTTTCCCCTTTTGTAAAGACATAAGTCATATTGGATTGGAGCCCACCATAATGATTTCATTTTATCTTGATTACTTCTGTAAAGAGCATATTTCCAAATAAAGTCACATTCTGATGTACCGGGGATTAAGACTTCAATATATCTTTTTGGGAGGACAATTTTTTTTTTTTTTGAGACAGAGTCTCACTCTGTCGCCCAGGCTGGAGTGCAGTGGCACGATCTTGGCTCACTGCAACCTCCACCTCCTGGGTTCAAGCGATTCTTCTGCCTCAGCCTCCTGAGTAGCTGGGACTACAGGCGTGTGCCACCACGTCTGGCTAATTTTTGTATTTTTAGTAGAGACAGGGTTTTACCATATTGGCCAGGCTGGTCTTGAACTCCTGACCTTGTGATCCACCCACCTCAGCTTCCCAAAATGCTGGGATTACAGGTGTGAGCCACCGCACCCAGCCGGGAGGACACAATTTTATACATATATGTATATATAATTATCTAGCTATATCAAATATGTAGATATATAGATATAGAATAATATAGATATATAATGTATATATCTATATATAGAATATTAGATATATAGATATAGAATACATAGCTAGGTATTCGTAAACATTTGTAGTCCAGTGATGTAAGTTCAAGTCTCAGTCCTAGAGAAAAATTTCAGAAAGAAAGTCGTTCATTCTTTGTTAAGGGAAGATAGATTACCAGTGGGGGGAAACTTCCTTTTTCTTGTTAATAATTATATTAATATCATATATGTATATATTATTAGATATAATAGATAACACTTTTATATTTATTTTTAACATTATATATGGTGTATTTTAAAATATTATATATTATAATATGCAAATGATGAACACAAGTTTAACCAATTGCTTTTTTTTAACCAAGTAATTAATTGCAGGAAAAGAGCACCAAACCAACACTCTGTTCTTCTTCTTTTTTTTTTTTTTTTTGAGACGGAGTCTTACTCTGTCGCCCACACTGGTGTGCAGTGGCACCATCTCAGCTCACTGCAACCTCCGCCTCCTGGGTTCAAGTGATTCTTCTGCCTCAGCTTCCCAAGTAGCTGGGACTACAGGCACGTGCCACCATGCCTGGCTAATTTTTTGTATTTTTAGTAGAGATGGGGTTTCACCGTGTTAGCCAGGATGGTCTCAATCTCCTGATCTCGTGATCCACCCGCCTTGGCCTCCTAAAGTGCTGGGATTACAGGCGTGAGCCACCGTGCCCAGCCCAACACCCTATTCTTGCTCTTTTTTTTTTTTTTTTTTTTTTTTTTTTTTGGAGACAGGGTCCCACTCTGGGCTCAAGCAATCCTCCTGCCAAGTAGCTGGGACAACAGGTGCGCACCACCACATCCAGCTAATTTTTAAAAAATTGTTATGTTTTTTGATATTGCTAAGATAAGGAGCTATCACACCCAAAGTCAAATCTTTGTTATGTAGAAAGTCCAGATCAGAGAAGTGTATAGTGATATTTACCAGTACAATACTCTATCATATGTCGAGATAGGATCAACTGCAAAGCACTTTTGGGAACATTCAGGCTCGGGGACACTCAAACAGACCTGAAGTTAGCCTGGATCTCTCTTTTAGTCCAGAGTTGGCAGAGTGAAAAGCCCAGCCCAGAGGGAGCCAAGGGTCAAGTTGGGGTAGGGGAGAATTCACCCATCTTGCCTCTGATTTCCCAAGAACCTCTAGCATTTTCTGATTTCTGTGTCTGTGCTCGGAACTGGGAGTGATGTGCAGGTCTGCTCTCAGGAGGAACAGATATCCAGCCTGTGGTTTAGGTTCCTTTTTCTAGCTAAGGGAATCCTTGGACAACCTCAGGGGCTAAGTCCATTTGCCTGGGTAAACCTGGGGACTCTAGCAAGCCCCTTCGAGGCACCCCACCGTTCTTCAGTACCTCGTGAACCTGAGGCTTCTGCTTCTGATTATGCTGTCTCTCAATTGCCTGGACTTGGTCTGAATACGGCTTGATAATTTCTTCTTTCCTCCCATGTAAAGGCCAGACTAGGGGAGAGTTCCACTTTGTCTTCTTTCCAGAGGACGACTTATCATAGGAATGGAGGAAAAGGGGTACAAAGAGTGCTGGCTCCACTTGGGGTCACTGACTAAGAGCTAATTGACAGGGCATTGGGTACCACTGGGTGGGACAGACATAGAGCCCTTGGCATCAATGAGCCTAGAAGATAAGCAGGTATGCAAGTGGACAGGCCAGGACCCTTGTTAGGACTCTGTACTCTCTATTATAGAAAGGCTCTACTGCTACCCCAGGCCTTCAACTGGGAGACTGGAGAAGGAGTGGGGGAAGGGGTTAGCCAATAACCACATTCAGGCCCTTAGGGGCTGGACAAGCAGGCACAGGGGCAGGTGGTGATTTCTGGTGGTCATTCATTAATTTCTTCCTTCTTTCATTTAAAAAATATTTACTAACTACTTACTGTGTACCAGATACTATAGTAGATCAAGACTCCATTTTTAAAGGAATTTATGGTACAATAATTAAGGAATGGGGAGAAATAGTAGGGATCAGGGCAATAGTAAGAAACAGATTTGGAGATTTTCCTCTCCTCAGTACGTGTGTGTGTGTCTGTCCATCACTGTGTGTGTGTGTGTGAGAGAGAGAGAGAAAATTTCTCTTCCTACGATGTCCTCATCACAGAGCAATGCCTCTTTACCTACTCCGATATGCACGCATGCCTCCCAAATGGTAGGCTCACTAACAATGACCAACAGCCTTCCTATCAAAGGAACCTTTTTTAAAACCTTCTCTACCTCTCAGGAGCCAAACGATGGTGAATGGCCTCAGTCAGGGTGTTATACACATGCACCAAGTGACCACATTCTGGGTGGGGCATGCACAAGGTAGCTTTGGGTTTTGGAAAGATGCATTCTGGTCAAGTCAGTGAAAAATCAGCCAAGTAGCCTATAAAGTCAACTGTGGTTTATTTTGGACTTAGGCCACACCTAAGGGGCCATATGCGTGCACCTCACTTTAAGAAAACCTGTACTCAAAAATCCCAATTTTGAAAGGGAGACGGGAATGTGCCTGACCATTTTTGGAAGCCATCTAGAGCCCTCATTTATTGACACAGGTGTATCAAAGAGGTGGTGAAGCCCTTGAAGGAACATCTGATTCAATCCTCTGCCTTCTGATGATTTCAGATCACCTCAGGCAAATGGGCCTTTATCTGGTTTTGGCAGACTCCCAGAGACTACTAATGGGTTAAAAATGTGGCCGTGGCTGCCGTGGAGTTGAGAGGTCTGCACAGACACAAACCTACCTTGTCTTTTAAAATGAGAAGGGACTCTGGGGCTTTGTGGAAAACGGTGTCGTTTTCTGAAAAAAATCAAACTCAAATAAATTGTTAAGTTAAAACATAAACTGAATTAGGGGCATACATTTGGGATGTCCCTCACACTTCATGGAAATTATGAAATACATCTCTTTGTTCAAGTTTAAAATTCAACCAACTCAGCTTCTCTGCACAAAAGGAGAGGAGTTCCCATGACCTGATCTTTGCAATTTCCTCTAAAGTATGGCTTTCTGTATTTATTTAGGAATATTTATGTTCAGTCAGGGCATGGTTTACCCTTGTTGTGTAGCCTTATTATGGTTTGATTTCACATTGGACTGCTCACCTTTTAGTAACCAAATTTGCGACCCAGCGGAAATTTCTCTCTTACAAGGAGCTTGGATTCTTATTTATTTCGCAACCTTTATTTGTGTATGAGATGAACCATGACATTTAAACTATGCTTGATAGCTTAACAGATTATAAGAACAAAACCAGATGGCCCAAACAAAAATAATGCTTTGATTGCTTTAAAATTCAATGTCAAAAATTAAAAACAGCTTTCAAAAAGCCTTGACTTTTTTTCCCCCGAGATAACTTTGAATCATATATGTGGACATATACTTTCCCCCCAAATTAGAAATATATAAAAAATTTAACAATGGTTATTTGGGGGTTGAGAAGGGTGTTTCCTTCTTTTTTCTTTTCGACAGCACCCAATTTTTCTGCAGTTAGTTTTAGAATCAGAAATAATTTTTTAATGGCTGCTTTTTAGTTTAATTTTAATGAAGCCTTTTTAGGGTTCGGTCAAGGTGTTTTTCTCTGCTGAGAAAATGGACATTGTTAAGCATTAGCAGTTCATAATTCTTCTTCCACACAAAATGATGAATAATGTGCGGTTACTTTAACACTGTGCTTCATGAGGTTGGAAAACTGAACCGGTCTCAGCGTCTTTAAAATTAATGTAAATTCTACAAAAGCAGTTATTTAATTTTCTAACTCACTTTAATGTACTTTCAACATCATTAGTATTAATCACAATTGTCACTTTCTTTGAGAGCAGTGAGCCAACTAATTCCTTAAAACTGGGCTTTAAAAAGAACCTCCATTTTAAAAGGCTCTCAAACCTTGAGATAGTTTGCAGGGCACAGTCAGAATGTGACTGCTTGAATGTTTAAACTAAAGCGCCCACAAAATGTTAGGATTCCTTTTTTCCGTTCTTGTCTTGTAAAAGAATCTTTATTCTGACTCAGATTCATTTTTCTTTAAATCAGCTGCAAGAGAGTGAACAAACTTTGCTGCAAATCAAAGCCCTGACAGTTACATTTCCCTGAGATAATTGCATGCTGCTTTGGAGTTTCCTTTTCCCTGCTGTTTCCTTTTGTTTTGACAACAAGTTTCTGGGAAAACAATATACAAATGATAACTATGCTGTCACGAGTATACTGAATTTTAAAAATAAATAACTGTCGACCCAAAAAGCTTCCAGGAGCCTATGGAGTGAATTCTTTTTCCAAACCGTTCCAAAACCAGATGTGGAAATGTTTAGCTAATTCCCTTTCCCATTCTTCATGCAAAGAGTTCATACGTGTCTCTAACGACATCAGAGGAGATGGGGAGGCAAAAAATCCTGTCTGCTTTCAAAGCGATTTCTCTTACACTTCTCAATTCACTCTCTAACATCACAAAACTAATTTGGACTTCAGCTTTTGTCTCTTTTTAAAAGGATTTTTTGGGGGTCCTGAGATTAAAAATGCTCTGTGCTTAGACCAATATTCAATCTCTTTATTATAAAACATTAAGAAATAGAGCTCATGGTAAGAACATTTAAAATCTACCCTCTTAGCCATTTTGAAATATACAATACATTATTATTAGCTGAACTCACCATGCTGTGCAATAGATCACTAGAACTTATTCCTCCTGTTTAACTGCAACTTTTTACTTTTTGAGCAGTATCTCCCCTTACCCCTTCCACTCCACCCCAACAACCACCATTCTACTCTCTACTTCTTAAAGTAAGGCAATGGACATGTTAACCAACTTGATCGAAAATAATCATTCCACAATGTAAACATAGATCATTGTTACATGTATACATAGAACACTGTATCTCATAAATATATACAATTTTTATTTGTCAATTTAAAAACAGAACAACTGCTGAACTTTATAAGCAGCATTTTCAGCATAAAAAATTTAACGATGGGGAGTTAAGTGGCAGCTCTTCTTCCTCTTTCCTTTTTTTGTTTTGGCCAATCCATTCTCTTCCTGTCTATAAGAAGAAAAGGGCTGTCTTGGTTTCACAAGTATTACGAGATCTCAGTCTGGCTTTGCTAATCAGATTGTATCACTGTCAGTGACTGATATAGATAGCTCTTAAACATAAACACTGGCATTTTTCTGAACTTAATTAAAAGAGCATATGTGTTTATGGGGGAAGAAAGGAAATATAGTTTATATTCCCAAAATGAAACGTTGTATGATTTTTTAATGTAGAAAATTTAGTAAGGCTTATTAGGGAGTTCTTGAAAAAAAGGGAAAGAGGAAAACTCTGTTAAAGGAGCCAGCGGGAAATGTATATGCAAAAACTCCATTTACAAAAAAACAGAAAGCTACTTGTACTCTGTAGCTTCAAGGAAAGCAAACATTTTGCATCCAGGTGTTATTAGAAGCTCTGGGTTTGCCTGACCTCTCTATAGCTCAGTTCAGGACGCTGTGTACCAACAGCTGAACCCTAATTGGCTATACAAATGCATCTAAGCTCATTGCTTCGGGCATGTTGCAAGGCTAATTTGCAATCGAGTCGAAATGGGGCTACGGTAATACAGACCCTGAGACTGCTTTTTTCCTCAGCCCAGAGGCCTCCCCAAGAAGCTGGACAGTAGTCCCAAAATGAGTGCTCCCTTCTTTGCATTTATTTCTTCCCCAGTCCCCAACTCCAAGTCAGCTCTAAAGAGTTCTAAAGACTTTAAATAGAATTCTGCCCACAGCTCCTGGGATACTGTGCATGGCCTGCATGATGGCTAAAAATACCTTCAGCTGGGCACCCCCACACAGCCCTCTCTTCTGGCACCTCCTTCCCATCTCTAACCCCTCAGCCTTCTTTTCCCTCTGCCCCCAATAACTAGAGCCCACTTTCTCCCTCCCTTTTTCGGGATCCCATTCTTCCAGCATATCTCAGCAAGGTGTTAGAAAAGTCAGCCGATGAATTCACACTGTGTTGTGAATGACTTATAACCATCCCCCCTGCCGAGTGTGATGGCTCACACCTGTAATCCTGTAATCCAAGCACTTTGGGAGGCCAAAGCAGGCGGATCACCTGAGGTCAGGAGTTCGAGAGCAGCCTGGCCAACATGGTGAAGCCCTGTCTCTACTAAAAATACAAAAATTAGCAGGGCATGGTGGCGGGCGCCCGCCTGTAGTCCCAGCTACTCGGGAGGCTGAGGCAGAGGAATCGCTTGAACCCGGGAGGTGGAGGCTGCAGTGAGCCGAGGTCGTGCCACTGCACTCCAGCCTGGACAACAGAGCGAGACTCTGTCTCAAATAATAACAATAATAATAATAACCGTCCCCCAACACACACACACACACAAACACACACACACACACACACACACACACACACTACTCTACCCTTCCCTAGGAATTGCAGGTAGCAGGAGAAGGGAGGCTGCCCTGCTTTGAGGATCTGTTCTCAGCAAGGAGTAAGTCTCAAAGTGTGCCAATGAGCTAGGCATTCGCAAGCTCATTAGAAAGTACATTCTGCTTTCCCCCTAATCTCCTTTCTCTCCCCTTAGAGATGAGCAACCTTAAACCTGGGTCTCAGTGACCTCCTCTTGAAGCTTTATCTGAGCTCAAGGGTATGCTGTCACATGCCTAGTCATCTTCGTTTATTTCTCCTATCACATGGTGAGCTGTTCTTGGCTTTACGAAAGTCAGAGGAAACAGATTCTGCCGTGTTCACATTTGGAGACTTGTACTAAATGAACCCCTAAACTCAATGACGTTATTGAGCCCCTTCCTTTGAGACTGACTCAGTGCAACATAATACAAGAAATGAATGTGTGGGGGTGGGAAGTGAGGTAGTCTAAAATGATTGCTTGAGGGACAACAGTCTCATTTCTCAGAAATTCTAGACATTTTATACTTATATTTGGATTATCTTTGGGGAAGGAGGAGAAGGAGTACAGGAAAGATGCTTGAGGGAGGGGGAGGAAATGGATGGCTTAGCTCTGTGGAAAAGAGTAGCCTTAAACTTGGGTGTTAATTTTGGGATTTGAACAAAAACAGTTGTTTCCTTGGCCTAGTCCAGAACTACTTAAGGAGGAAGTTTTCATTCAGGGCAATTAGGCCCAGGTTGTGGGATGATGTTAAAGAAAGAAGGAAAGAAGGAGAGAGAGAAAAAGAGGGAGGCAGGAAGGGAAAGAAAACCTACCTAAAGCACATTTAGGACAAGTTGGTCTTCTATAGACCAAGACAGTAGTGCAGTAGTGATGGGGTGATTATCTCAGCTTCCAAAAGGCACCTCAGCAAATGTTATGCAGTATCCCAGAGCAGGTGGTTTCTTTACTTAACTGTTGAGCCATCCAGGACCAGCTCACATCAGAATTTACTTATTTGTGTTATTATTGTTTCCTTTTTGTTTGTTTTGGGGATTTTTGGTGCGGGGGAGAGAAAGGGGTTAGGTTTTTGTTTGTTTGTTGCTGCTGCTTCTACTTTTGCTTTGTGAAAAAAAAACCCAAAAATGGTGTCCCAGGAGAGACATTTCAGAAGGAACAAAGAGGAAAGGAAGGAGCCTGGCAGACCTGTGGGGCTTCTCTTTTACACCCACAACACCCCTGAGAGAATGAGGAATCATTAATGGCAGAGTGAAAGACAGTGAGACCAATCTGTGCCAATCAGAAACAAAACATTTCATCCAGGCCAGTGCATTTTTCTAGCGGGCTCCTGTGCCATGGTTTCCATTAAACAATGCAGCAAATTCGTCACTATCAAGGGAAGAGAAAGAGCTGCATTTTTGCAACTGGGGAAAAAGAGAGGAGAGAAATGTCTTGGGACATTTTTTGGCCCATTGCTATGCACATAGTAGGCATTCAACAAGTATCAGTCAAAGAATGAATTTGTGCAGGGGTTACTTATCTCAGCAGGGAACAAAAGTGAATCCCTATATGCATGTACATTTCCTTCCAAACTTTAGGTACTTTACTATGTGATTTATGTCATTTTCACTTGTAAAATGAAAGTTGAGTTGGAAAACATTGGATGATGTTGCTCTTGCTTTCTTCTTTCTTCATCTGTTACCTCCTTCTGATAGCATGTTTTAGATACTTATTCCTAGCACTGCTTTTTCTCCTCACTGGTCTGCCTGTCACTCTTTGAGAGCTAGAAGCAATAGGACTAGGAAGTGGCCACAGAGCTTCCTATGGAAAAAGAAAACAACAAAACGCTAGAGAAAATAAAAGAATGTAATGCAAAGATTTTAGGAGATATCTTGTCAATCAATGTGTAAAGTACAAACTGAATCCTCCCTCTCTCCCTCCCTCCCTCTCTCTCTCTTTCTTTCCTTTCTTCTTTTTTTTTTTTTTTTGAGACAGAGTCTCTCTCTGTTGCCCAGGCTGGAGTGCAGTGGCACAGTCTTGGCTCACTATAGCCTCAACCTCCAAGGCTCAAGTGATCCTCCCACCTCAGCCTCCCGAGTAGCTCATACTACAGGCGTGCACCACCAAACTCACCTAGTTTTTTGTATTGTTTTATAGAGACAGGCTCTCACTATGTTGCCCGGGCTGCTCTTGAACTCCTGGGCTCAAGCAGTCCTCCCACCCCGGCTTCCTAGAATGCTGGGATTACGGGCATAAGCTGCTCCTTTCTTTAATATAAGATTTTTACGGTAGTTTTCATGTGTAATATGCATTGAAAAATGTAAAATTAAAAACCAGCATGTTTTTATGTTTCCGCAATTTTAGTATTTTACAAGGTGTCCCAAAGAATTTATCAGGGACTCTATTGGTCATAATGACTTATGATGCTACTGCCAGAGTTTATGAAGCATTTGTTTGATCATTTTAAGTAAGCCACTCGGCAAAATTTCAATATCAGGTTGTTAAGAATAAACCACAATTCCTTCATAGGTTTTTATTTGATCAAACCTGTTGTAACAAGAACAAAAAAGCAATAGGGGAGGGTTCATTAGTATGGCCTATGAGAGGACATGGAGGCCCCTAAAGAGGCAAGTATTGCCATCTTGAATTAAACTCTATCTCCTCTCTCTTTATTCAATGTTTGACACAAAAACTGTTCTGTTTTGGGTTCGTCTTGAGGTTAAACACAAAAGGATGCCACTCCTGATCAGTGTAAACTGTTGTTCTACGTATTAGGGATATGCGTTTTATACTAGAACAGCATGGGAAAGTCACTTTAAAAAGCCATTGTAATCGTCCATAAACACGTGAGTTCCAACAATGAAATTAAAGTTCAGTTCTCTCTCAAATGAGTGTTTTCCTCTTCTTAATGCTTTAGGAACAGCCTTTTGCTTAAAAAATATATCATGTTTGAACTTTCAATAGAAAAGAAGATGACTTGCCTCTTGTGTTTTTGTGTGCTCTAGAAATCCTCACTGGACGGCTTCCTGTTTCCTGTGGTTCATTATCTGATTGGCTGCAGGGATGAAAGTTTTTAAGTTCATAGGAGTGATGATCCTCCTCACCTCTGCGTTTTCAGCCGGTTCAGGACAAAGTCCAATGACTGTGCTGTGCTCCATAGACTGGTTCATGGTCACAGTGCACCCCTTCATGCTAAACAACGATGTGTGTGTACACTTTCATGAGCTACACTTGGGCCTGGGTTGCCCCCCAAACCATGTTCAGCCACACGCCTACCAGTTCACCTACCGTGTTACTGAATGTGGCATCAGGGCCAAAGCTGTCTCTCAGGACATGGTTATCTACAGCACTGAGATACACTACTCTTCTAAGGGCACGCCATCTAAGTTTGTGATCCCAGTGTCATGTGCTGCCCCCCAAAAGTCCCCATGGCTCACCAAGCCCTGCTCCATGAAAGTAGCCAGCAAGAGCAGGGCCACAGCCCAGAAGGATGAGAAATGCTATGAGGTGTTCAGCTTGTCACAGTCCAGCCAAAGGCCCAACTGCGATTGTCCACCTTGTGTCTTCAATGAAGAAGAGCATACCCAGGTCCCTTGTCACCAAGCAGGGACTCAGGAGGCTCAACCTCTGCAGCCATCTCACTTTCTTGATATTTCTGAGGATTGGTCTCTTCACACAGATGACATGATTGGGTCCATGTGATCCTCAGGTTTGGGGTCTCCTGAAGATGCTATTTCTAGAATTAGTATATAGTGTACAAATGTCTGACAAATAAGTGCTCTTGTGACCCTCATGTGAGCACTTTTGAGAAAGAGCAACCTATAGCAACTTCATGAATTAAGCCTTTTTCTATATTTTTATATTCATGTGTAAACAAAAAATAAAATAAAATTCTGATCGCATAAAAATATGTTGGGCATTTTTATTTAATAAACACATACCTCATTTTTAGTATGGGCCAGGCATTGTTCTAAGTGGTTTGCAAACATTGGTGCCTGGTCCCTTCTCTCTAGGATGACTTCCTTCTCTGTCAAATTCCTCTAAGAAAGCCTTCTGCAATTGACCCTCTGTCTATATCCCCATTTCCCTTACACTCTGCACCACTAACTTAGTACTCAGCCACCTCGTTTCTTAGTTCAGTCTACAACTGTGTCACTTTTTATCCACAAAAAGCATAGGTTGCACTGGTGATTTATAAACCATCAGTGGTTCCAAGAGGCACTCACGTCACTACCCACCAGCTAGATGGTAAATTCCTGATGCCGACAGCCAGATCTTAGGCTTTAGCCACAGACTGACAGTGCTTTGAAAGTAGTTTTTCTCTCCCAACATCTATGATCAGAAAATTTTTGCTAAAGTTTGGCTGTCTATTAGCTTTCTCAAAGGGGGTAAGAGAGAAAGTGGAGGAGTAAGAGAGAAAGGGAGGAGTAAGAGTAAGTGAATTGTTCAACAGAAATTTATTATTGAGGCCAGGAGTGGTGGCTCACACCTGTAATCCCAACACTTTGGGAGGCCAAGGTGGGCAGATCACCTGAGGTCAGGAGTTCGAGACCAGCCTGGCCAATATGGTAAAACCCCATCTCTACTAAAAATGCAAAAATTAGCTGGGCATGGTGGTGGGCGCCTGTAGCCCCAGCTACTCGGGAGGCTGAGGCAGAAGAATCGCTTGCACCCAGGAGGTGGAGGTTGCAGTGAACCAAGATCACGCCATTGCACTGCAGCCTGGGTGACAGAGTGAGACTCCATCTCAAGAAAAAAAAGGGGGGGACTCAGAAAAATTGAGGTCACACAGAAAATAAATAAATAAATATTCAGACTGCAACAAATGCTATGGAGAACTAAAATAAAGTGATATGAGAGAAACTGGAGAAGCGAACAGAGTATTTAGGGAAGGCCTCTGAAGACTTGTCGTTTCAACTGAGTCTTGAATGTGAAGAAGGAGCCAGTCCTGGGATGATCTGGAGAGAACACATTCCAGATAGTAAAAGCATCTCATTTAATCTTCACTACAACCTGTGAGAGAACTACTCTTCTCATATCTATTTTATAAATAAGGATACTGAAGCACAGAGTGATTAAGATACTTGCCCAAAGCCACATAGCTATTAAGAAGTAGACTATTTCAAAACATCATATTGTACACCATATATACATATATATATAATTTTTATTTGTCATTAAAAATAAATTAATTTGGCCAGAAACAGTGGTTCACACTTGTAATAACATATTGTGAGACCAAAGCAGGAGGATTGCTTGAGCCAAGGAGTTTGAGCCCACCCTGAGGAACATAGTGAGACCTCATCTCTACAAAAAATTTTTAAAATTAGCCGGGCATGGTGATGTGTGCCTGAAGTCCCAGCTACTCGGGAGGCTGAGGCAGGAGAATCACTTAAGCTTGGGAGGCCAAGGCTGCAGTGAGCCGTGATCGTGCCATTGCACTCCAGCCTGGATGACAGAAACCCTGTCTGGAAGATAAATTAATTAAAATTACACAATGTTGACACAATGTTTGCACATCTAATATAGGCAAAGTGCTTTAGTAGGTGAGTAGATTTAGAAATTCAGTCATGGTGGTTGAAGAAACAGAGCGGTTAGATTTAAAAATCCCCTGCCTCTTCTTGAGGAAAACTAAGTAATAATCCCTGAAAACAGTGCATTATTCATGCAACAGATGTTTATTGGGCCTGTCTTATGCGCCAAGCACTATGTTAGATGCTGGGGATGCAATGGGGAACAAGACTGACACAGTCTAATTTGGGTGAGGGAGACAAGAGGCCTACAGAGATAGAGGCTATAGAGGCTACTCCAGTCCAGAGAATGTGCCTGTGCATAGACGTGAGGACTTGGGCTGAGGTCATCAGAGAAAGTACAAGTGGTCTGGTCCAATACAGTGGAGGTAGTGTAGCAGGGCAGTGATGGTGGTGAGTGATGGGGCTAGAGCATGAGTGGTATATGAGACTGTGTACAAGAAAGCCAGCACATCCCTCCCCCATCCTCTCTTCAGAAGCTAACAAATTGTTTAATACCAAAACACAGGCAAGCAACTTTGCAAACAATCAATACTAGATACATTAGACTTGGGCTACCAGGTGCAAGTTGAGCATTTCACAACTGCTAGGGTGATATTCACAGAGACTTGCCCTGAAGTTGCATAATGTATCAGCCTTAGAAAAGACTAAAGACCTCCATGGTAATAACAGGAATTACTGTGTTTCAGACACATTATACATGATCTCATTTAATCCTCACAACAGCTCTACAAAATGAAAATGATTTTCTCTGTTTTATAGATGAGGAAACTGAGGCTCAGAGAAGTGGAGATTGTACCATTAGGAAATGACATCACTGGAACTCAAACCCAGGTTTGTCTAGCGCCAAAGTCCACTTTCCCCTCTATGCTCAACACTCACTCCCAGAGAAGAGAGACTTCCATGTGGACTAGAAGATCCTGGAAGGTTTCTTGGTAGAGGTAGGCAATGACCCCACTGTTAGAAGATGAGGAGAACTTGGCTAAGCAGAGAAGAGGATGAAGAGTATTCTTTGTGGGCATAACCCCTGGAACAGGGTGGACAAGTGCACTGTGTTGGAGGGAGGCCGCTTAGGGGGCTATTGCTCTAACCTAGGTGAGAGGAGATAAGGACAGCAGATGGGAGAAGGAGTTGAAGGATAGGAAGAGAAGAAAATAAGACCCATTTCAAGTGAAGAACAACAGGACTTCATTCATTCTAGCCTACAGGAAACAGTTAAATGTCTATATAGGCCTCATTCACTATTGGGACAGAAATTGAATTTGGAGCGTAGAAAGCTCCTGGCCTTAGAGCAGAGAGAAAGGTTTCATGGAGGACAAGACAAGCTATGCTCTGATTTGTCTGACTGGATATACGTGAAAAAGAAGATGTTGACTCAAAGAAGATGTCACCATCAAGAGCCCTAGAAGCTCAGAAGGCATGGTAAGCCCTGGATTTAAGTAAGGAAATTGGGGTGATGGTAGAGGATGGGGGGAAGATGAATCTAGGTTGGACATGTTGAGTTTGAGATGAGAGTGACATCCAAGTAGATATATCCAGCAATCAGCTCGAGAAATGTAATTACTGGGAGATAAAGCCTTGGGGGAAATTACATGAGTGCAGGAAAGAGAATTCTCTAATACTCAATCCTCATGGCATTGTTAGGAAAAGGGCAGGAGACGAACAGTCATCAAAATAGATAGAAGTGATCAGAGATATGGAAGAAGTATGACTCGTGAAATTCTAGGGAGGAGAGTTGGGTAGACTATAGCCTCTAGTACAACAGATAAGCCAAGAGGGAGTAAGCACAGGCTTCACAGAATTGGGAGCCTTTGAATTGGACCTGAAGCGAGAGGTAGAATTGAATCAGGTGAAGATGTAGGGGGAAGGCATCCTAGGCAAAGGAAGCAGTAAGAACAAAGATGCAGTCCAGGCATGGTGGCTCATGCCTGTAATCCCAGCACTTTGGGAGGCCGAGGCAGGAAGATCACTTGAGCTCAGGAGTTCAAGACCAGACTGTATTTTTACATTTTTGTACCAAAAAAACGGAAAAAAATATCAGCCGAGCGTGGTGGTGCATTGCATGCCTATAGTCCCAGCTAGTTGGGAGGCTGAGGTGGGAGGATTGCTTGAGCCCAGGAGGTGGAGGTTGCAGTGAGCCAAGATCGTGCCACTGCACTTCAACCTGGGTGACACAGAGAGACCCCGTCTCAAGAAAAAAAAAAAAAGATGCAAAGAAACATTGTGGTCAAGGATCATATTTTGCATGGGTTAATGTCTCAGGATAATTGGGCATAATTTTTCAAAATTCAATAGTAATCTGCACTTGTTGGCTTGGACATATCATTACTCAGAAAAAAGCGTTCTTCAAACATTTCTGGTGCATGTTTGATCTTCTCAATTCGATTGTGTATTTCTTGAGTAGGGCAGAGTAGGGGCTGTTTCCTGTTTGTTTTGCTTTGCTTTTTTTTTTTGTTTTGTTTTGTTTTTTTGAGACGGAGTCTCACTCGTCACCCAGGCTAAAGTGCAGTGGCACGATCTCGGCTCACTGCAGCCTCCACCTCCCAGATTCAAGTGATTCTCCTGCCTTAGCCTCCCGAGTAGCTGGAACTACAAGCGCATGCCACCATGCCCAGCTAATTTTTTGTATTTTTAGTAGAGACGGGGTTTCACTGTGTTAGCCAGGATGGTCTCAATCTCCTGACTTCATGATCCACCTGCCGTGGCCTCCCAAAGTGCTGGGATTACAGGCGTGAGCCACCGCACCCAGCCTGTTTGTTTATTTTGCCTTGCTTTTCCATTACTTGGTGAAGGTACCCAATAGATGGTCAATCCAGGTGACTGACTGACTGACTGGTACTGAGAAAAGGCGTGGGAGTCCATAAGCTAAAGGAACTATTCTAAAGATGGGAAGATGAAAACACCTTGTGAAAAAACTGCATTTCAAATTGACTAATTCATTTGCCTTTTGAAATGCCACTTCAAAAGAGCGTTTTTCTCCTTTATTGTGGTAATGTTCTTTAATGACATGATTTATAAAAATCCATAACAGTGTTAATCATATTTGTGATAACAAGATGAAATGCTTCATTGCCAACAAAAGAAACGAACATTTTCACCTTTCAATCTCTGGGAAAGCCAAAAATGTCTGAAACCGTTTGTTATGATAATTGCTTGTCAAATATTTAAAACTTAGGGCCATAGAGAGATTTTTCACCCATAAAAGGAAACTCAAAGTAACGTTTAAATTTTTATTCTCGTAGCCTGAAAGTAGCCAACCAGGTTTTTTAGAAAACTGTGTAAAGTATATGTAAATGTTAAGGGCAAAAAGTCTTTTCTCACTACTTTGAACCTATAGCCCACTTTGGAGATGCACAGAAAGACACCCGTCCCTCCTTCACCAGTAATGAAGGCTTAGTCAAGCATTAAATTAAGCACACACACACACACACATACACACGTTTCTAAGAAATACATTATCAGATCCTGTCATTTGCAACAACATGGAGGGAACTGGAGGTCATCATGTTAAGTGAAATAAGTCAGGCACAGAAAGGCAAACATTACATGTTCTCATTTATTTGTGGGAGCTAAAAATCGAAACAATTGAGCTCATGGAGCTAGAGAGTAAAAGGATGGTTACCAGAGGCTGGGAAGGGTAGTGGGGTGGGTGGTGGGAGGGAATTGGGGATGGGGATGATAAATAGGTACAAAAAAATAGTTAAAAGAATGAATAAGACCTAATATTTGATAGCATAACAGGGTGACTATAGCCAATAATAATTTAATTGTACATTTTTAAATAACAAAAAGAGTGTAACTGGATTGTTTGTAACACAAAGGATAAATGCTTGAGGGGATGGATATGCCATCTTCCATGACGTGATTATTACATGTTATGCCTGTATCAAAACATCTCACGTACCACATAAATATATACACGTACTACATACCCACAATTTTTTTAATTTTATGAAAAAGAAATACATTATCAAGGGACGAGTGTTTATTTTTTAAAAAAAGCTGACTTTCACAAAAACGTCCTTTAATTCTAATTAGTGTTAATCCCTACGATGGAGCTCTACGATATCCTGTTTAAATTGTAATTATATTTGAGAATAAAACAATAGGTTTAGAAATTGTAATTATACTTGTTTATTCCCCACAAAAGAGAGAAAGAGAGAGAGTGACTTGCAGTCTTGTGATTTTTCTACAACTTTTTCAGGAGAAAACAAATGAGGTCAGATATCCGCTTATAAACTCACGTTGGTTATACAATTACAAGCCTTCTGTATTCGTTATCTATTGCTGAATAACAGACTATCCCCAAAACAACAAACCTTCATTGTGTCACAGGTTTTATGGGTCAGGAATCTGTGTACGACTTAGCTGAGTGCCTCTGGCTCAGTGTCTCTTGTAAGTTGCAGTCAAGCTGGTGGCTGCCACTGTGGTCATCTCAAGTCTTAACTGGAGTTTGGAGAATCCACTCCCATGCTCACTCAAGTGGCTGATGGCAGGAGACCTCAGTTCCTCTCTTGTAGCTTTCTCCATAGGCTGTCCAAGTGTCCTCATAACATGGCAGCTGATGACAAGACAGAAGGGGAAGGGGATGACAAAAGGCCCAAGTTAGAAGCCACAAAAGTGACATCCCATGGCTTCTGCCGTATTCTACTTGTTAGAAGAGTCTCTAGGTCCAGTGCATATGCTAGGAGGGATTACAGAAGAGTGCGAACACCAGGAGGCAGGGATCACTGGGGACCAGCGTAGAGGCTGCCTACCACCCCTTCAATCTTATCACACTGGCAAACTCCACAAATGTAACGTTCTTCAGTTTATTTGTGTAAATAAATTAATGTCAAAACACAGACTGGGTGGAAAAGGACATGCTATGCCACTGCTGTTTCCTTGTGTCCATCAGTTATATTTTCCCTCTTCAAGGAAAACAAGTTACAGGACTTGACTGATTGGTGAAAATCATTCCATAGGAAGCTTTTATTTATTTTTATAATAGGAGATTGATGAAGACAGTTAAAGCTAAAGGAAAGGAGCGTAAGATGTAAATAAAATAATAGCAATGAAGATACTGGGTAGAGGCGCTAACGTTGGTTCTAATTATGTTCCCCACATTAGCAGTAATATGAACTCTTTCAACAATCCTCCAATGTAATGTGATTCTGATCAGGCCAACGATACTCTAAAGTTTTTCAGAGTGGGGTGAGGAGGTGGGGGATCCAGGTAACGTGTGTCTGTGTGTGTGTGCATGCATGTATATATGTACGCATATATATTATGTATATTTATATTTATTATTATCCAGCATCCAAGGACAAGAGGCAGGGGACTTTGCTTATTGACTTGCATATGAGTAAGTCATGTAGTACACTAAACTTCCCACCACTTGCTACTTCCGTTTTTCTTTGTTCTTATCCAATTCACAACCATCTGGCGTGGCCAGTGGTGAGGTTCCTGTGGCTTACCTGAAGGGCAATGCATGAAATCAAAGTAGCTCCCAGCATTATGAAACACCAGTAGCGGACAGGGGCTCACTTGGCCTGGGCAGGTGGTGGGATTGCAGGAGGGTGCATAAACAGGTTTCTGAAAGGGAAGTGACAGGTTTGCCGTTTACTATGTAGCTTTGTCAGCATTTATTGCTAGATGTTCTCTGACAGGTAAGGGGGAATTGGTCTGAGTCCGAGAAGTAAATGCTAATACCAGTTTTCAAATATAAGGGAACATGAAAGAATCCCTGCCACCTGGGAACATGAAAAAAATTTCCTGCCAGCGAATGTACCATTCGAAGGCACTTTTATTTTACAGTTACTAGGAAGAATATTTAAATTGCTCAGGTTATTTTCAATGTTGTTTTGGCTTTGTCATACACACCCTATTATATAAACACTATACGAATGTAAATTATTCACCTTTTAAAGTTACTTTAAAATTTTTGACTCTTTGCCAAATATATTTCTTTCTATCAAGAGCTCTTTAAAGCTCTGTCTGCAACTTAAATAAGCACACATTTTTAAAAGAAAAGCTCGTTTTCCAAGTAATGCCTACAGAATATTTATTCTATTTTTGAAGCTGTATTTACATAACAAAGCACTAAAGGAAGCCCAGTGCAGGGAGAGAATCGAGTCCTAAAGCAACAGTGAGACTGGTTTCTATGGAGTTAGAGAAATTCTAGCTCTCTCCACTGCCAAGGGTGGGTCAGGACAGGAACAAATTGACCCAAAAGTAAGCCTCAATGTCATTCCTACAGCAACTCCCTGTGATAATTTACAGTCTGCAATCAAAATAAAATAATCTCTTCAAAAATCTCGTTCTTTTATGGTTCATTCTACAAATTGATTCTCATTTTCATTTCATATTTCATCAATTTAACTTTCTTTCGCTTCACCCAGGTAAAGAAATCACACGCCTCTAATGATAGATGCACCTAACCTCTAAATATGTTTTGGTATTTGCATTACAGCAAGTACAGGGAATATCTAAGTTGCCCAAGTTACTTTCAATGTTGTTTTAACTTCGTGAAAATGTTTAATGACAATTTTTAAAAACTGCGCATGAAAAAGAACATTCTCCAGTTTGAAGCTTTGCCACTACCAAAAAACAAAAACAAAAACGAAAACCACAGTCTCAATCCAGAAGGTGCGTACTATATTTTCACTCCTCTGTTCCATCAAGTCAGCACACAATAGTAAGTTTCTGTCTTTCAGTTAATTTTTAACCTGATATTTACTGGTATTTCATAACATGCTTTGTATGAGTAATTTAACAAAAAATTGATTAACTTTACAGGTCAATTAAAATCAAGTCCTAGTTGGGATTTCTGGTGTGTGCAAGTGCAGGTGTGTGAGAGAGGGAGGAAGAGAGGGAAGGGGGAGAGAGGGAGGGAATACCTGGGGTGGGGGAAGAATCCAGTACATCTCCTGATACATAATAGGCATATGACAAATAGTATGTTTCCACTCTTCTCAAATAAGAAAGTTCACTCCAGTGTGGCATGGAGAATGGGATATTCTAACTATTCAGATAGTCCTAGGTTTACCATAGTTTGTAGTTCATAGGGTTATACCATATAAGCCAGGTGAATCTGTTAAAAAACACTGCTTTCATTACATCACACCCCTGCCCCTTTAAAAGCATCACACCCGCCCCCCACAAAAAGGCTCTATACTATCCTGCAACTAAAGTCACAACTCCTCTGCCTACTTCCAGATCCCCCATAATTTTTTTTTTTTATTTTTTTGAGACAGAGTCTCAGTCTGTCACCCAGGCTGGAGTGCAGTGGCGCAATCTCGGCTCACTGCAACCTCTGCTGCCCGGGTTCAAACAGTTCTCCTGCCTCAGCCTCCTGAGTAGCTGGGATTACAGGCGCCCACCACCACACCCGGCTAATTTTTGTATTTTTAGTACAGACGGGGTTTCATCATCTTGGTCAGGATAGTCTTGAACCCCTCACCTCATGATCCACCCGCCTTGGCCTCCGAAAGTGCTGGGATTACAGGCGTGAGCCACCATGCCCAGCCTTTTTTTTTTTTTTTTTTTTTTTTTTTTTTTTTTTTTGAGACAGAGTCTCACTCACCCAGGCTGGAGTGCAGTGGCACGATCTCCACTCACTGCAACCTCTGCCCCCTGGGTTTAAGCTACTCTCCATTCTCTGCCTCAGCCTCCCGAGTAGCTGGGATTCCAGGCACATGCCACCACGCCCGGCTAGTTTTTGTATTTTTTAGTAGAGATGGGTTTTCACCATGTTGGCCAGGCTGGTCTTGAACTCTTGGCCTCAAGCAATCCACCTGCCTCGGCCTCCCAAAGTGCTGGGATTACAGGCGTGAGCCACCGAGCCTGCCTCCCCACCCCCCCATAACCTGACATCACCCTACTTGTCCAGTCCAGTCTCTAATTCCCCAGTAGAAAGGCTCTGTCCAACTAGGTCCATCTCCTTTCAGTTCTTATCTGCCTCCTGGCCTCTGAAAATGCTGTTTCGCCCATTCCATCCAAATTCCACCTTCCCTTCAAAGATCAGCTTGAAGCTTAAAGTATAAAATGATGGTGATAGATTTTCAGGAGAGAGTTCATAGTACTGAGCAGCTAATTTAAAAGCAAATTAATTCTATATTATTCCAGAGGATGTGTTCCAAGTGTCAGTCCCAGATGGATGTTTGTGAAGCCAACATGTTAGATATGAGCTCAACAAGCCTTGGTCAGCACCAAGAACACCAAATCTTAGCCATCATCTTTACCACCAACACAGCACCTTGTTCTCACTTCTTCAGGTTCCTTTTTTCCCTTCTCAGGTATACGTTCACTTAACAAATATGTATTGGATTTCTTTCTAACTTGGCTGGGCACAGTGGCTCATGCCTGTAATCCCAGCACTTTGGGAGGCCAAGGCAGGTGAATCACTTGAGGTCAGGAGTTTGAGACCAGCCTGGTCAACATGGTGAAACCCCGTTTCTACTAAAAATATAAAAATTAGCCGAGCGTGGTGGCGCATGCCTGTAATCACAGCTATTTGGGAGGCATGATAATTGCTTGAACCTGGGAGGCGGAGTTTGCAGTGAGCCGAGATGGCACCACTGTACTCCAGGCTGGGCGACAGAGTGAGATTCTATCTCAAAAAACAAACAAACAAAAACAACAAAAAACAAAACAAAAAATCAAGTACGTATTGGACATCAATGGATGCAAATTATTGTGCAAAGCGCTGAGAAGATACCTATAGGCAGACATGTCCCTACCCTCTAGGAGCTTACTGTCTGCTAGGAAGAGAATTTCAGAACAACTAAGTTCATTAAAGTGCCATGACAGGACAGGACAGAGGCAGTTAACTCCAACTCTGAGGCCATCTGAGAAGGCTTCAAGGAAGAGGTGGCATTTGAGCTGGGCCTAAGAAGGATGCGGAAATGGGAGGAACAGGGGTATCCAGCATAAACACAAAAAGAAGGTGTGGCTGGAGGGTAGGAGATGCAAGCAGAAGTGCAGATTGGAGCCACATTGTAGAATGCCTTGAATGCCACATTAAGGAGTTAAGCTTTTTAGTTATCTGCCTTTTGTGCTGAGAATTAATATGACCAAAATTGTGTTTTCCCAGCAGAACTCCGTGGACCACTGGGAGAGGAGCAGAACTCAACTGAGAGATCAGTGCGGGGCCTGAGAAGGTCACCTTGATGACATCATGGTGGCAAGTGGAGACTGTGAACTTGAGGACAGATAGTAGGGACAGAGGAGAAAGACTTGTTTTTTTTTTCTCTTCTTTCATCTTCTTTCTTTCTCTCCTCTGCCCTGGCCCTTGCTCTCCACCCTACTCTCATTTTCACTCTTCCCTGCCTATGGCGTAGGCATTCCTGGGGACTCTGGACTAAAGAAGCTGGTGAGCCCTGGGTTTAGGACAAATGCTAAAATTAAAAACAGGATCTGGATTTCTATTTCCTCTTCTACACGGAGGGCTGGGGCTTACTCTGGTCATGAACTGCAAAATCCCACCTGATCGTAAGCCCAAGAGTAATTTTAAGAAACAGGAAGCAAAAGAAATGACATTATCCATCAGTCCTAGACACTCTATCACCGTTTTTTGTTTGTTTGTTTGTTTGTTTGACAGAGTCTTGTCCAAGCTGGAGTGCAGTGGTGCGATCTCGGTTCACTACAACCTCCACCTCCCGGGTTCAAGCGATTCTCCTGCCTCAGCCTCCCGAGTAGCTGGGATTACAGGCATCCACCACCATGCCCGGCGAGTTGACACTCTGTCTCTTAAGTTTTATTTTTAAAAATGCAAATGGACGTTCATGGGAAAGAATGGCAACCACGAGTGAGTTCAGTTCTGGATGATGCCATGTTACCATCTCTCATGTAAACATTTCAGATATGCACATTCACTTTCTCTCTGCTATTTCAACAACGTATTTCATGCTTTGGAAAACACTCCAGCTGCATCTTGGTTTTAAACAAGGATAGCATCCCTTAGCACTCTTCAATTTGTTGTTCCCTCCTATTCTTTCTACCCAGCAAGATATTATTTGCCCCCAGGAGTGTTTTCTTTTCACATAACAAGATCCCAAAAGCGATGTCATTCAGACATCACAAAGCAGAGCTCTGTGCTTTTTACAGGATATCCTTGGTGCTGGTAATTTTGGGTTGGTGTTTTTGTTTGTTCCAATTTTTTTGATATCAATGAAGTGCCTTCCAAAGGCACTTCAGTTTCCCTCAACAAGATTGCATTTGACAGGTTGACACTGATATATTGGGGTTTCTTTTTCTTTTCTCTTTTTCATAATTAGCTGAAGTTCAAGGAAAGTGCTAGAAGTGTGAGGTGAAACTGATTACCATAATTTTATGGTGAAAGCAAGTGAGTAAATCTAGCCTAATACTATACTTGAACCCCCATTATGGCCACCACACCTACAAGAGATGGGTTTTTGGTCCCCATGCTCCTGTCATTACATTTTGCTCTGTCAGTTCACGCTCTGTGCAAAAGACAGCAAGTCCTGCCCACTTGCACTATAGGGCCAGCATGGTGTAAAGAGACACTGAGACTGTCCTACACCCCTTCATTCTCGCCCTCCTTAGCAAAAAGTTCCAATCATTGCCGTCATCTGAGACAGTCTTTGATTTAATGGGCAAAAATCCAGGAATAATTAAGACAATAATAGTACACACCCAGAAAAAAAAAAAAAAAGCCTGGTTTAAAGAAGAAATCCAGGCAGCACTGAAGGCAGTGATTCTGTGTCTTTGAGGAGGGAAAAGAGATCTAGAAATCAAAAGCAACAGCTACCAATGACTTATTAAGCTTCTCTTTGGCAGAAAGGAAAAATTTACTAATTCATTCTACTTTTTCCTGATGGGATCATGGGGGTAGGAGAAGTTAAGATTAGAATTTTTCTCTCAAAGTTCTGAGTTTTGCAAATAACTATTTTTATAACTAATTTCATAAAATAAAAATTACCAAAGGACACTGTCTTTTTTGTTTAATCTGAGAGTAGGACAAGCATTCTTACATTATATATTATAGTATACAGTTACTACTCACTGCTAGCCACCGCTTGAACCATGAAAAAAAGCCTTTACAAATAACACAATAGAAGCTTCATAACACAATTCCAGTTGTTTTCTTCTTGTTAAATTTGTAACTGTATCCTGATTTTATCTCTCTAAAGACTTCTGGATATTTACAACATAAGGAAAGTCTTGTTTCCCTAACTCAAGGCCTTCATTAAAAACACAATCTTAAACAGCATTTCTAGTTAAAATAAAAATGGAAAGTTCTAGAAATCTTCTTTGTAATTTACAAAAAATAAGTTTTAATGCAACTTGATTCTCCAGTATCTATTTCCCAAGATTCATTCACAGTTGCTTTCCAGAAAACATTTTCCAAAATTTATGCCAAATACCATATTATGCATAACTTCCTTGCTGAATATCTCTAGTCTAGAGCTAATTTATTTTTCTCAGCTGTGCCTTCAGAGCCTTCAAAGCTATTGCTCCCTCGGCTGACTATGATCATTCCTTATCAATATAATTTCCGAACGTTCCACGGAACAAAAAGAGAAAGGAAAATGTGCTATTTTCCTGAAAACAGCTGCCTTGAAACCATATTTCAGAAGGGACCAAAAAAACAATAGATGGTGTGCAATTTTCATTTCAGGTTCCTAGCTGCCCCGTGAGAAGTTGCCTGAATACCAGTTGGAGGCCCCCCTAACACCCCAGTTGGTGGGCTGTCCCTGTTTCCAATGCTAGGGTAAGTTTCTCACCACTTTTTAGGGCAATTTATATCCTGTGAGTTTTGTCAAGTTGGGAAGGGCCTACCAAATGAGAAGCCATTTGCAGAATCAGGGTTTGCTTCAAAGGTCCTAAGAAAATCCTTGAGACATCATAGTTGAAAAACATTTGAAGGTTGTTCACTTGAGTAAATGCTTAAGCTTGTCCTCCCTTACTTTCTCCGGCCTGTAGCAATATTACTCACCCTCAAAGAATTCATCAATATTCAACTGGCTCTCCAATTTGCTGAGGTAGCAAAAGCAGTTTAATAAAGAAAGCTGTTGCAATTTGTCTTTAGAGAACATGCCATAAACTCAACTTTTATCTTATGTCTCTGGAATCTTCTGCCCTTTTACTAATTCAGGTGGGGAAATGAATGCTTACGTGTAGCAACCCCAGCAAATTTACCCACGAAGGCAAGCCTTAAAAACCCAGCGAAGCCTTTCATCCCAAGGGCACCAGAGCTTTATAAATGATCTATCTGAGGATTTAGAAGCGTGTTCAGTCACGTCTCACAGCCCGGCAAACTTTCAGCCCTGTCCACGAGGGGTTTTGAAAATCTTAACAGGGAAACTTGTAGCTTAGTAATAAGACTTTTTAGCGCCCACCGAAACTGGACGAGTATCAGCCGTTTTAAAAACCTTTCCTGAAAAGAAAATCTTGCTCTTTAAAACCTTTTTGGTTAACTTTTCAAAACAGCTTTGCAGACCCTGGAAGACACTACTGTTTTCCCTCCTCGCGCCCCGGAAAAGAGCCGCAGACGCCAGCGAAAGGCTGCGCAACGCTTGCAAAGCCTTGGGTCTGCGAGATCGCCCTTGCAAAAACATTTCAGATTTTCCATCAGCTCTACAGAAATACCACAGTAAAATGCATGCGAGAGTTAAGTAGCTCAAACTCGGGCGCCGAGCACGGCAGATTCCGCGGTTTTATTTTTGTAAACTGATTTCGTGTGTGTGCGCGCGCGTGTTGCTGCTTTCTTTCGGCACCTAATTTTTTTTTCGCCCAGCGCCCGCACGCGGTTCTGGGCTACCTCGCGCGCTGTCTGCAGGCCGCGACAACTACGGCCTCCCTCGGGGAATGCGGGGGGCTGGCCGCGGGCCGCGGTGGCGACGGCTGCAGGCGCGCGGCTCAGTTCCCGCGGCCCGCGGGTTTCTTTGCTCATCCGTGGCGCATCCGAGCCCACCGAGTGTGAGTTGCACCAGGGGTTGCTGAGAGCCGCCAGGAAGTCCCCACCCCGCACCGTCCCCGGGGCCAACGCGCTCGGCTGCTCCTCCACATAGCTTTGCGCCCGGCAGCCCATCTGCCCCGAGGCTCCGATGGCCCCTCCTGGCCTGCCCAGGGCTATGGCAGCTGCAGGCCGGCTCTACCCATTGCTCTTCCCGTCCAGACCCCGCTGGCCTTGAGCCCTGCTTGCTCGCAGATTTGTCCCACCCGGGACAGGGAAAGGAAGAGAAGCCGCATTCATTTTCTTAGCATTCAGGCACTATTTTATAAGGGAACTCTTCCAAAATTTTCATTATGGCATTTTGCAAATATTTAGTAAAGTTGAAAGAACGGTACAATGAACGTCTGTTTACCCCCCACCCCCAACAGGATGCAACAACTGTTAACATATTGCAATACTTGCTTCCTTTCTGTTCTTTCTCATAATGTGTGCGTATGTTAGCTGCATCATTTGAAAACTGCAGACATCGTGACATTTCACTTCTGTACACTTCAGCATGCATCTTCAAGGATAAGGACCTCCTTACCTTCAATATCATTCTCACAAACACAAAATAGCATGGTCCCTAATAGCGTCTAACATCCAGGATAAGGGCTCCTTTCCCTCCCGTTTCCCCACTTGTCTTAAATATCAGTTTCCCTTCTTGTACTGGGCACATGTGTAAACAATTGCTCCTCCCTCTGTGTTATGCCCACCAAAGGACTATGGGGCTCACCCTGTCCCGGGGCCTCTCTACCTGAGAGCTTGGTGGGGTGGCGAGAGCCGGGGCGTCTCGACAGACCTGCCCTCAAACGCATGGGGAGAGCGCTGCGCCCAAGCGGTCTGAGACCCCGTTTCCTTTCCCAAACCATCTCAGGTACCCCCTGGAAGCACCGAGCAAAAAGCCTCGCTCAGCCACCTTGCGCCGTCCCGGCAGCTCAAAGGACACCACCAGAGGACCCGTGAGCGTGGGGTGGTGTCCGTCCCAGGAGCCTCTGGGTGCGCGCTGCGCTACCTCGTGCCCTTGGCTCTGCCGTTTGCCATTCTCCGTTTTATCTCCCCGAGCCCTCGCTATTCGTCTCGGTGTTGGTTACTCTGGGCGCCCAGTGCCCTTCTCGGCCCTCCCTCGCAGCGGGCCAAGGCTGCGGCGTCGAGCGCCTGCACAACCCCCTTCGCTACAGCTCCTCTCCTCCCCTCCCCCCTTCCGCCCCCGGGCCCCGGAGCCGAGCGGGGCCACCGGGGGGCGGAGAGCGCCAGCAGCGCGTGGCCACGCCCCCCGAGCCGGCTTTTTCTAGGGCGGCTCCGAGAGCCTCTCCGCCGGCTGCGCCGCTCGCCTCCAAGGGAGCGCGCCGTGCTGGCCCCTCGCTCGGCTCCGCTCCGCCTCCGCCACGCCGCTCTCCGAGCTTCGGCAGCAGCCAGCGCCCCCTCCGCGCTAAGACCCCGGCTCTCGGCTCTCCGTCCCTGTAGCTCCGTGCCCAGCACCTCGCGCCCCGCAACCTCGCCGTCTCCCAAGTCCCGGGCCCCGCTTCTGTCGCTGTCCGTGTGTCGCTCGCTCGGTCTGTCTATCCGCCTCCCCAGCCCTTCCTTCTTTCCTCTCTCCCTCGCTGGCTTGCACGTTCGCTCGCTCTCGGACGCGGCGAAACAGCTTCGCAGGCAAATCCCAGAAACCTTTGCAAAAAGCTTGCAATGAAATTTAAGAAGTTCTTCGATTTCGGCGCCATTTTCGAGTGGAGCCAGAGGTGACATGCTATTTTTTGAAAAGGGACTTGGTGGCTGGCGTCTTTCCCGATTGTAACGTGGGTTACGGCAGGCAGAAAAACATCTGGTGATAATTCTGAAAAAAGTGCTGTGGCGTTTGGGGGTTGTAAAGCACATTTTGCGGGCGGGATGGGGGCAAATCTGACCTTTAAAGTGTTTAACGAATGAGTGCGGCCGGGAAATTCTCAGGAAACGGACTGGGAAAAAAAAAAAAAAAAAACAACTAACATGGAGGGGCGGGGAGAGAAAACTGAGTAAGGGGCAGTGACCGACTGTCAGCCTCGCTAGGGTCGGGAGCGACTGGTTTTGACAGAGTGTAAATGAACTTTTCCTCTTATTTGCAAACAGTTATGTCTTGGAAAGAAATGTGTGATTAATTTCACATTGTCTCTCCCGAATTAAAACGTTAAAGGTTGTTTAGTTTTCCCTGTAGGGAACTTGACATTGGGAAATTTGGCTAGAATGCGCCGAGAGAAGGTACATCGCGTGTTTGGGGTGTGGGGGACGAAGGCATATGCAAAACTAAAAGACAACGTTGTAGAGTATGAACAGAGGAAGAGGCGTATTCTTTGGCTCCTAAATCATTTAGCCAAACACATTGCAGTTCAGAAGGGGGTGGGGCTATGGCAACTCGAAAGTATCGATTCTTTGTCTATTTTATCAGCGAATGACTCTCTCCTGAAGTGACAAGACGCCCCATTGTAATCTCTTTTCGTAAGTAAATTTCAGTCTCAGGGGAAATACGTAAACTAGGGGATCCAGGTGGCTTTTTAGGGGTGTAAGTCGTTGTACTATCACTGGGAGAGATGAAAGGGGTTAGGGTGAAAGGTATAAGTGAATTTGATTCCAAGAGCAATCTGGAAGGGACCTTCGCCTTTGACACCGATGCTATTTCGAATGAACTTTTGTTTTTCTAAATAGTCAACTAAGGAAATGTTAAATTAGGCATGACTTTAACTTCTGACATGATGGCTCGTATATTTGTGTGGAACAAAATTGGGAGAAAGTTGTGGAGTTTTAAATTATAATTGTAAATTTGCTAAACATGTTTTTTTTCTTTTTAAGGGCAGTCAACGACATTTTTCTCCATTAATCCCAAAGTCAATGTAAAAGTTGTTTGTAAATATCATTGCCAAAACAAGATGGAATGTAGAGATACTTGATTGTCCCAATTTAGAGAATGGGGTTATTGTTACTAATGACTTTTTTTTTTACCATGACATAGTGTATTTGTTACCACTGGATCTCAGTCTGGATGTTATAAATTCGATACTTAATCTTATTAAATACTCTGCACATTTTATTAACTAATAAATAGGACACTTAACATTCATTGTA
This sequence comes from Nomascus leucogenys, assembly GCF_006542625.1. NCBI lineage: Eukaryota > Metazoa > Chordata > Mammalia > Primates > Hylobatidae > Nomascus > Nomascus leucogenys. Next base: position 120,324,315 of record NC_044406.1, on the reverse strand, counting down.
CTGGTTTTGAACAACCGACACAGTTTGTAAATGTAACAAGATACTTACAGTTGGATAATTTAAATGTCTATTACTTGTGCTGAAATGTATTTAACTTTCAAAACCATTACAGTTAGTGCTAATTTTGTTGTTTTAACTTTTAGGCTTGTGATTGAGGATTTCAGAGTGGGTTTTTTTTTAATGCCTAATTGAATATTGTATTCAAACAAAAAGAGGGCATGCATGTGACTTGTTGCTAATATGTGTCCATTTTAAAAAGGAAAAAGTGGTATCTAATGAGTTAATCATTAAGGAGTATGCGCAGTGCCGGCCATTTCAGGACATGAAAGAGTTTCTGTGGAGCTGCTTGAAACAGGAAGGAGCGACTTGACATCAAGTATTTAAACTTTTTGATTTATGCTTTGATAGATGACATTGATAGGTATAAGTTATAAATAAGTTTGAGTAACCAGTTTAATATGTAAACTGGTATTTCATCTACAGAAAGTTCTCTGTCATTGTTTGAAGCTCTTAAAAATAACTCAGAGCTGGGGTGTTTAAGAATAAAAACACTAGCAGTGAGTTAGGACATCTAATGCTTTTAAAGATAGATGTATAGGTCGCAACGATAGTATAAGAATCAGCTGAAGCTACCGGTGAGGTTTTGGTTATTTTCTTTCAGTCAGCTGAGTCCATTTCCAATAAACGTTGTTTTTTTGTTTGTTTGTTTGTTTTTTAATGGGGACAATGAATGAGACTTGTAATACAAAGCAGGAAGAAGTTTCAACAAGACTTTGAAACTGGCAAGAATGATCCAGATGTCCAATTGCCTCTACTTAACCTTATTTGTCTACCTTCAGAAGTAATTAGATTCTCTTCCACACTAATTCCTGTCTCCCATCGCTCTGCTTTTCGCCACTACATTGTTCCAAGATTCATCCTCGGGAAAAAAAATTGAGAGCCACACCTTCGGCTCCACCTGCAGCTCCTGGGAATCAAATGGTGAAGTTATAAAAAGTATCTTAACTTGGAGTGAGGTGGCCTAGTCATAAGTTTTGCCCTATTCCTTGCTATGGGGTGGGGCGGGGCTTCCTCCAGTTATCCAGTCTTTCTTCACCCGCAGGCACCCCAGATCGATCCCCCTTCATTGACTCCGAGGGGATACAGCAGCAATTCATGTTTTGAAGTGTTCTAAATGGTTCAAAACGTGAGGCGCTGCTATACCCCCTCGTGGGGAAGGTAGAAGGTGGGGTCTGCCAGACGCGTGTTCCTGCCACCAGGTGCCCGCTCCCCGCGAGGCCGGCTCAGGAGCAGGTAGGTGGGCGGGGGCTTGCGTCTCTGTTTCCGGCGGGTCGTCGCCCTTGTCCACGCAGCAGGGCTGTAGTCCGGGGAGGGCAGTATTCCTGGCTAGGCTGGGGCACATAAGCGGTGCGAGTCGAGGAGGGACGCGGTGCCCGCGCTCAGCCGTGCCCTAGCAGCGGGAACAGTTCTGCAGTGAGCGATCGGTGCCCTGGAGTATTGTTTTCGCTGCCAGGGTAAGTCTGGGACTGCCATTCGGGCCTACCCAGCAGGTAAGTATTAGGCCATCGCCTGCGGCGTCGGCCCCGGGAGCAGCGAGACCCAAGATTGCATCAAACGTTTGCCCCGTCTTTGCATATGTGACTGGACGTGAATGATGCTTCATTTTGGCACCCCCTTTCCCTGCTCAGGTAGAATGTAAACAATTGAAAAAAATCCCTTCCCAATCAGAATACCACCCACAAGACAACGAAGAAAACCTATCTTCAGTCCCCAACCACGAAATGCTGGGGGGGTGGGGAGGACTGGAAAAGGAGTAAGGGGAGAGGAAGGGGGAGCAGCTGCAAGAAGTCTTCACGCCTCTGCGGTTCCTGGTAAACGCGCTCATGTCCTGGGTATGGAAGGGACTTGGGTTCAGGAAAGATCAAAGTAACGGGCCTCTTCCCCACTCCCTCGCCCTCCCTTCCCCGCCGCTGGGTTAGGGAGGCTCCGTGGAGCTCCAGCACCCTAGAAGGATCAGGTGAGGCGCGAGGCCTTGCGGGCGGGTGAACCCAAGGCGGGGTGGAAGGCTCCAACCTGCCCAATCTGAGCCCGAGGCCTGCTGAGAAGCGTGGGGGCCTTGGGATAGTTCCAGAATGAGGATGTGCGTTTCTAGCTTCTTTGCGTCCTCCTCTCCCAAAAATTGCCACAATTCCACCCTGGCGGCGCGTTCCCAAGACTCCTTTGTCGCCCCAGGGGCGGGACCTGAGCTGTCGATTTCAGGGGCCCTTCGCGACTCCAAAAGTCCTGGGCGCTGTTGCTCATGAGTGCTGCACAATTGTCGCCCTCTAAAGCCACCTCCATCCCTCACTGGGCTGGCCTCCTGAGCCTTCGGTGAGGAAACGGGGTTCCGAGTTGCCCGCCTGGGAGCTTAACAGCCTGACTAGAAAAGGGCTAATTCGCTTTCTGTGCAAATCACTTGAGCTAATTATTTAATCTGAAACATGGGCAGGTAAAGGACCATTGGCGGGCGTGGGGAGGGAGGCGTGGAATCTTTCCCACACTTCTTGTCACCTTAAAAACACACATCCAAACCCCTCTGTTCTGAATGTGCTGGCTGGAACTGGGCTTCCCGGGGCCAGGAGTGGGCCCCTAGAAGTTTCCCAGTTTGGGGTGGGGCCGGGGTTCCGGAGTCCAGAGCTGGGAGTCGGGTTGAGCAGCCCGAGACGCTGGCTCTCCCAGACTCCCTTGCGCTGGGGCAGTGCGCGGGGGCGGCTTGGGTCCCTCCCGGGCCGGCGGGGACCCTCAGGCTCCCGGGGCGCCACCCACCCGCCCGATCCGGCGGCGACTCCCAGGCCTCGAAGCCCCCATTCTGCTCCCGCCTCGCCCCGGCCGGCCAGCGCAGGGCCCCTCAGGCCCGCAATCTCCAGGCTCAAACGGCGAACAGGTCCCCGCATCCGCGTGCCTTTGCACTTGGGGGTGGGGGAGCCACCTTGTGACGCCCCTTCTGCCTCTCACCAGCTTCCCCCTTTCTCCCCGTTCCGTACGGTTCCCCCTGGAGCCAGAAGGAAGCCCGGTGCCAGCCAGCCTTCCTGAAAGACCAAGCCCGCGCCATCCGGCTTCCTCCAGTGGACGCCTGCAGGACCCAGGTGAGACACGGAACCGGTTGGGGACGCGAGGGGCGGAGGGCGGCGAGCAAGGGATCCTGACTTGGGGGCGTTGCCTCCCGGAATCCAAGCGGCCTTTTGCCCGGGTCTCCCGAGATGCATCGAAATTGAGCTCGTCCACACAACCCTCTGACTGCGTGGTGCCCGTTTCTGACTTAAAACATTCCTTGTACCTTTATTTACACGATCCAAGTTGCAGTGTGCCTAGATTTTCCTCCAAGGACAAAAATGTGAATAAAGCAGTATTTTAGCCAAACATTTCCGTGTCAATTAAGAAGATTGCAATTCGTTCCAGACTATAAATTCTCTTTAACAACTCCCTAAGGTATTCTTTTAAATTGTTTTTCAACGTTGCTAAATGTGCATCATAATGTGTGGGAGACTTGTATAAAGTGAATCGATTTATACTCAGCTGATTAATTGACCCGATGTTACCACCTCCAAGGAGGCACCTTTCCACTATTTTCTCATTTTTTCCCCAACACATGTTATTTGTTAGTGAGGAAGCTGCGTGCACGTGGCATTGTATAAAGTTTATTAGACAGATGTGGCCCTTAAACTAGGAAGAGCTTGGTCTAACTCTAAATCTAAAATTCAACATTTCGGTAAGTTGTGAGACAAGATACCCAGGTTGTTTGATAAACCAGAATTGAACATAATTTTTTAAAAATTTAAATCACGGGAATGTTTTTCTTGAAGGCATCCGGCATCTCCAGTTAGCAGTACTGACTTTTTTTTTCCCCCCCCCTCCAACAAAGGAACACTACATCAACACTCTTGGCGGGGACCTGGACACAGAAGACTCCTGTTTCAAGAAAATGCAATCATCTCTCAAAGGCTGTAATTTATATGCATTTTAAAACTCTCTAGGCATTGAAAACCACCCAAGTGTCCCAAATAGAAGGGTAAAATATAATCAATCACTCAGTGTAATATTATACATCCTTTAAAAATGTTATTGGGAAATGTTTTATGATCTGTAAGTCCAAGGAATCCTCTCCCACCATTTCTTTCTCCCCGCTGTTGCCCCATACCCACACTTCTTTGTTCCAATTGGCATGTAAATTTGGTTTTCCCGCCAAATGAGTCAGTCATGATGGGAACCTCAACTGATTTGAACAGATGTATGTCAATGTTACTTGGAAAACTAGATGTCAATAACCAGGGTCACAGAAAAAGGCAGTGGTCGCAACTCTGTAAAAATGTATGCATGCGCACAGACAAGGACTAAAGTGGAACCCCACACAGGAAAACAGTGGGCTGTACTCCAGTGCTGGGACACTGAATGACTGTATGCTGCTTTTGATTTCCGTTAATATGGGCAACTGTCCAATTAAAAAAAAACTCCTAAGGACTCTGCAGTGCAAATTGTTTTGCTGATTGTTTTAAAACACCATACCTATCAACTCATCAAGGCAAATGGGGCAGCGGGGTACTGGGTTCGTTCCCTGAATCCTGGACTACATAGAGCTCAGGGCGACATTTGCAGAAAACCTGAGCCTATGAGATGGGAGTTAACTTATAGGCAGCTTTCCTGAGGCTGTGCAAGATGAAAATAAAACTAGGTTCAAAAAATATGTTTGGGGAAGATCAATGAGTTTATCGATAGGAATTAGACTTGAGTCAGGGGCTCTATGCAAGTTGGCATATGTTTTTAGAGACCTTTTTTCCCATTGGCCTGCAGTATGACTTAATCTCATAACCCTAGAATTTTATATGTGCATTTGTATTTAGAGTTATTACATGACTCTTAAGCAAAAAAGAGTATATATACATCAAGTGTAGCAAACGTGTATCTCCCTGCCCCCCTACATCCCACTCAGGCCCACCCATTAGTTACTCTTCAGTGAATAAACAAGGATTGGCTAGCTCTTTCATAATATTTCACCTATCTGCCACCGTTTCCCCCCTCCCCAGCTCCACAGCTGATCTCTGGCAAGTTCAACCAGGCTTAAAACCCCTGTGGGGATAGTAAATTGAGCCAAGAGGGAGGAGCCCCGAAAGACTTCCACTTCCTGTGGTTGCTTGGGCCTTTGAGCACTCCCCCTTCCACTACTGAGCTCTATAATCTGAGCAGTTGGTGGGTGTTTGGAAACATGGCCTTGGCTCCACTGCTGGAGTCAGGGAGCTCAGAACACTGCAGCAACCTGCCAGTGAGAGTCTTGGTTGCTTTGAAGTCTGAGTCTCCCAAGGCAGCTCCCTCACCTGTTCCCCCATGTCCACCCCCACCTGCCATCCAGACGAGACTATTACCCTAAGACCACACCTTCTAAAGGCGTGGCCACAGAATCATCAGTATCCCAACATCCTGCCTTTGTATCGTGTGTTTACATACTTCTCCAAATACTTCCTTTTTTTTCTTTTTTTTTTTTATTTGTGACAACCTTGAAAGACAAACAGAGCTAAGGCAGTCCAAAAAATAATTACAGACAAGAAAACTGGGGACTCTGGAGGTTAAGGATTTGTCTGAGGCTACTCTCTGGGGGCTCTTCCTCCAGGCCTCATACTGTGTTCCTTATGTCATTACCTGTTCATCAGAACCGACTGTGCAGTAGTGACCAGAGCAGGAAATGGAGGTGAATGTGTTTGGTTACAAAAATTCCCGGTGAGACTGACTAGTCTGATGATGAGCTTTGGCCTATACATTGGACACTTCCTGGGTAAGGCCCAAGATTGGCCCCAGGATTACTAAATAGTGACTATAAGTTACCCAGCCGTGTACAAGTCAATCTGCACAAACCAAAAAAGCATGATTTAAATTCATTTTAAACCTCGGTCCCATGTTTGCTATTTTCTGTAGATTCAATCAAATTATCTTAAGGAAACAAATGAAGTGTCAAGCTATAGGGGTTGACTTAATCTAGTCACTCACTCAATGGAACCTTTTTCAGCCATTGCAAATAATAATGATAGAGACTATACAGAAACCTGGAAAATGCTTATGATATCAACTTAAAAAAATCAGGGCCACAAAATCACATGGACACCATGATTGAAAAATAGGAACAGAACCTGGAGGAAACCTGCAAAACAGACATACTTGTTACTTAAGGGTGGTGGGATTAGAGCTGAAGTTTCTTCTTTCTCTACTTTTTCATGGTTTTTTTTTTGTGTGTGTGTGTGTGTGTGTGTCTTTGTGTGTGTGTGTGTGATGCCACGTTTTCTTGTTATATTGTCAAAATATAATTCTCTAAAAAGTCTTTAGGGGTCATGGGTGATACAGAAATTTGGGATCGGTCAAGGATGCACAGATCTCAGACATCTCGGGGATCATCATGTCACGAGATACCAGTGTGCACTTGTGACAGATTGATAACTGAAAGGTCTGGGAGCCACTCATCTTCATAGCAAAACACGTGGTAAGTATTACGAGACGAATCAATGAAAAGATCAGGAGGAAAGTGGGCCCTAAGCAAAGAAGAAAGGGGTTGCTATGGGATGGGAGGGGATGAGTTGTGTTTTCATAGGAGCGTAATGGGAATGTCCTTAACTATTTGTGTCTTTATTGCTTTAAATGTCTGTTGAATGAATTGAAACTTACATAAGGTATATGATTTTATACTTGTGCTAGAATGCTAAAATAAAGAATTTATGCTCAAGCAAACAACTGGAAAACACTTTGCTATAAGCATTACAGACACGGGGTCATTTTTAATATGTTGAGTCCACACAAGTGGTCAAGAAAAACCATAAAAACTACATGAATAGAAAGCCCCAGTTAAAAAAAAAAAAAAGCATAAAGATGCTCATTTCAATATTTTAAGGATGGAAGTTAGGAACATCCTGAATGACCAACAACAAAGGATTAGACAAATAAAATACAGCGTAGCTAGCTAGTACAATAGAATAGGAGGCTTTCATGTAAAATAATGTTTCTGAAAGTAATTTTCATGTCATGAGAATGTGCTCCTGAAAAAACATTTAGCGATTGAAAAAAGGTGCAAAATATTTTCCCATCTCTGCAATATCGGTATATAGGGAGCATTCTGTATGAATAGTTTTGTATCAACATACAGATAAAAGGCTAGGAGGAAACATACAAAAACTTTATTGTGATTATCTCGGAGTTGTGGTATAAAGGTGACCAAAGAAAGATGCTAAACTATTTTTGCGATGTGTTCCTAATATGTAATATAAATGTATTGGGGACATTTTGCATTCATAGTTTTGTATCAATAATATGGGGAAAAGAGGCTATCAGGAAGTATACCAAAAGTCTAGAGGTGGTTATCGCTGACTTGTGTCACTATAGGCAATCAAAAATGATACTAAACTGTTTTTGCGATGTGTTCCTAATATGCACTATAAATATATTGGGAACATTTTGCATGTATAGTTTTGTATCAATATACAGATGGAAAGATGGAGGGAATAAACAAAAAATCTAACAGCGGCTATCTGTGGTTTACTTCTGTGATAAATGTAAGATGCACAATTATTTTTGCAATATGTTCCTGAATATGTAATATAAGTGTATTGGGATCATTTTGCATCCATAGTTTTGTATCAGCATATGGAGAAAAGTCTAGGAAGAAATATACCAAAACTTGTAACAGTATTATAGTATAAAATTGTAGGTAATGTTTGTTTTTCTCTTTATACTTTTATGTATTTTCCAAGTAATATTTGTATAAACAACAAAATGCATTACTTTTATAGCAATAATAAAACATTTTATTTTTAAAAAGAGTTTGTATTTTTTTAAAGCATGAACCCCTGACATAAGGGTGGGGGAAGACTTCCTATTTGGCCAGCAGTGGGCCTAGAATACTTTTTCAAACATATCTGGGAAACCTTTGTACAACTTCAGTTGGATCTGCAGTGCAAATGTGTTTTCATTTGCTCTTGGCAAAGAAAAGAGAAAGTATAACTAAAAAATACAACCACGACAGAGTTATAATAGTAATATTACTAAACAAACTGCTATCTATGTCTAATCAAAGTAACATTTAAAGAAGTATAGAAAGCTGAAACAGGCTCCTTTTCCTCTAGTAGCAATTCAGGAAGGCGGTACTTGGATGCTCGCCCAGGGCCTCAAGACACATTGGCCAGTTCGAGACATGCCCAAGTCAGGAAAACACCTTACTTAGGTTATTTCCACTCAGCCAACTTCTTGCAGATGCAGGTAAAGCCCCCCTGCATTTTCCCGCAAATTCAGCTGAGCTCCATAGTAACTCTGGTGTTGCAGAATACATGTGACACCCCAATTTAGGCGATCCCTGTTCTGGTAAGAGATGGAACCATTTGGTCACGTATCCGGCCCGTGGTCTGAAGGGCACCTACCAAGATTTTGACATTCCTCAGTGGCACTGATTTGAACAGATACACATTACAGGAGGATCTAAGGTCCTTCCTATCCTTTTAGTAGCATTTTGGGAAACTGTTCCCCCACCAAGGACATATTTGGCACTCTAGCAAGTCCATATGACTAGACATTACTTTCTTTTTTTTCTTTTCTTTTTTTTTTTTTTTTTTTGAGACGGAGTCTAGCTGGCTCTGTCACCCTGGCTGGAGTGCAATGGTGCGATCTCAGCTCATTGCAAGCTTTGCCTCCCAGGTTCAAGCGATTCTCCTGCCTCAGCCTCCCAAGTAGCTGGGACTACAGGCGCCCGCCACCTCGCCTGGCTAATTTTTTTGTATTTTTAGTAGAGACGGGGTTTCACCGTGTTAGCCAGGATGGTCTCGATCTCCTGATCTCTTGATCCGCCCACCTTGGCCTCCCAAAGTGCTAGGATTACAGGTGTGAGCCACTGCGCCCGGCCGACATTACTTTCAAAATAGATCCATCATATTCCTTAAAGGAGAAGGGAGAAGCTGAGTTGTGAGGCAAATATATATACAAATATCCATTTACAAAGATACAGGAGATCATTCCTCCAATTTTCTGATGCCCTGACCTTGTTCTGCTTAAGAACATACAATCATACAACCAAACTGGCCCCCATGCTTAAATGTGTGTACTCCTCTTTAAGAAGCATAAGCATTTTTCTCTGCCACACTCTGTCAATCAGGGCGTATTTGCTGGGTGCCTACCTCTGTGCTAGTTACTTGTGGGTAGAGGAGAGGGTAGGGTAGAAGCGGGGATTAAGGTGATACTGAGCCAGAGAGGCCTTGAACACACGAATACTTTGTTCGCCACTGGGTACAGAGCAGGGATCAGCTGAGGCTTTGACCTTCGTCTGAGCCAGGTCAGACCACACAGAGAATCTGCTTTGCTAAGCAACCATCTAAGTGGCCTCCTTTCCCCTAGGGCTCACTCTAGTCCCTGCTGGACAAAATGTATGGAATAGGGGCAGAGTGTGGAAGGGACCCCTTTCTAAATGGGAGATCTCGCCTCTAGGGCTGAGAGAGAGAGAGAAATCATCCCAAATTGAGCATTGATCTTAAGCCCCTTTCGTTGACCAGTGAAAAAAAGTCTTCAGCCACTGAATTTCTTTCTATATATATAGAGAGAGAGAGAGAAAGAGAAAGACAGAGAGACAGGGTCTCACTATATTGCCCAGGCTAGTCTTGAACTCCTGGGCTCAAGCGATACTCCCACCTCAGCCTCCCAAAGTATTGGGATTACAGGCGTAAGCCCCTGCACCCGGCTGAATTTCTGAACCAATGAAGTGTCCTAGAATTTGGCTAGTACAGAGAGTGCTTCTCAGAGTTGGAAGTATGCCAAGAGGGGCTGAAGAGGGGCAGGTGCAGAAGGTGCTGAGGGCTTCCCTTTGTTAACAGGGTACAAACCCTCATTTTACACAAGTCCAGCCCCTCATTGTACAGAAGAGAAAACCAAGTTGCAGAGAGAGAAAATAAGTCACAGAGAGGTCGTGCAGAGAATTGGGCAATGTTAAAACTTGAACCTTGAGCTTCAGGGCTTTTTCCATTGTAATACACTGGGTCAAAAGGACACAGGGAGTGACTCAGGAAGACTCTATGAAGGATATGGGACTTGATGAGCACCTGCAAAAATGGGTGGGGCTGGGCATGGTAGTGTTCACCTGTAGGCCCAGCTACACCAGAGGCTGAGGGAAGAGGATCACTTGGGCCCAGGAGTTCCAGGCTGCAGTGCGCCATGATTATGCCTATGAATGGCCACTGCACTCCAGCCTGGTCAACAAAGCAAGGCCCTATCTCTTTAAAAAAAAAAAAAAAGATGGGTGGGGCCAGAAGAGGCAGAGAGGACAAGGGTGGACATTCCAGGCAGGGGGTAATGACATAAGCACTGGAGGAATGGATGTGGTGTCACCACAGGGCAATCTGGAGGAAATTAAGGTCAAGTCTTCCTTCTCAATGTGGGCTATGCAAGCCCTTGAGGGTATAAGACAGTGTCCCATGGGTTGCCAAAAGCCACAGAATATAGATGGCACCACTTCCTAAAGCACAGCTTGGTATCCATAATAAATAATTTATAGCATTGTTTTTCTGTAAATACAAGCACAAATTTAAAAAGATAAAACTGAGACCTCACAAAATCATTTCCAATTTGTTGCAGGCCCCTCCAGGCCGTCCTAGGCCTCCCACTCCAGTCTCATTCTGAGGGAGTATTTGTGCACTGGTCTCTAGGCATTTGGCTGTTTGTTTTTCCTGCCAGCACTCCTTGTCTTCTGATAACAGTTCCCTGGCTCTTTCCTTTGCTGAACTGCCCCTCCTCCACCGCAATCATGGGATTCTGGAAGGGCTGCCCATCTCTGTAAACTGCTGAGCCTTTCACCAGGCACGTGACCCAGGTCAGGCAAACCACATTATCCCATCCTCTCTTCCACAATGATTGTGGTAAAGAAAGTTCACGTGACCCCAGCCTAACCACTCAAAGTACTTGCCTGGGATTTTTTTTTTTTTTTGAGACAGTTTCAGTTTGTCACTCAGGCTGAGTGTGACGGTGTGTATGCGGGTCTCTTCAGCCTCAAACTCCTGGGCTTGAGCAATCCTCCCGCCTAAGCCTCCTGAGTAACTGGGACGACAGGCGCACCACCACACCTGGCTTTTTAAATTTTTTTTAGAGATGGGATCTCACTATGTTGCCCAGGCTAGTCTTGAACTCCTGGGCTCAAGTGATCCTCCAGCCTCAGCCTCCCAAAGTGTTGGGATTACAGTGGTGAGCCACCATACTCAGCCTTGCCTGTTTTTTTGTTTTTGTTTCTTATGTTCAATGCTGAAATGGAGAGAGCCTCCCTTTCTTCTGTGGCTTCTAAACCTAAAGCTGTATATGGCTATGCCCTCCCTCACCCCGCTCTGCCATGTCTCTCACCTGAGGAATATTAGCAGGAGAGAATGAGAACAGCATGCACATAAAAAAGTAAAACATGCACATAAAAGAGAGAGACGACAGACTGAGACACAGAGACACAGAGAGAGCTAATGACATTGCTTGAGTCTTTGAACCCAGGTGGTTCTCGCGTCAGCTCCACTCCTGTCCCTCAGTGACCAGAGCACATATTGTCCCTTTTGTTTAAGCTAGTCTCATTTATTCATTCAGCAAAACTTATCAAGTACTTTCTAAGTGCTGGGCACTATTCTAGGAACGGAAAAAGAGCGGTGAACAAAAGAGACAAAGACCCTGCTCTTGTGGCATTTCCCTACCGCATTGAGTTGTGCCTCTGTCTCTGTCACTTGCAACTGGAACAGTGCTGCCCACCAGACCATGGGAGGCTTGACATGTTGGCCTGAGGACTATGCTATAAACAACAGGGAGACTTTGCATGTTAGCCCGAAGACTACTATAAACAAGGGCTGGGGGGTGGGCTTTGAATATTTTCAGGAGAGGAATCACATGATCTTTCACAAATGTCTGGATTTGAGGCTGGGCTAAGTTGGAAGCAGTGACTACAAAAAGGCCAGAGTGGCTGGCACTCTGATTTGTTCAATTTTTGAAATACCCTCATGACGAAGGTGGCCTACTGAATCGAGGTCTCTGGAAGGAAACCCAATTTGGGAGGAAAATAAAGTGCTTCTAGGAAGTGTTCCAGACCCAGCTCTTCCTGCCCTCCCATCCTTCCCTGGCTGGGTCCTTTGGTTCAGTCTTCCCGGCTTGCTCCACTCTCTCGCCCTCTGCCCGTGTGCTGCACTGCTGCTTGGCTTTGAGGCCGACCTAGCACTGGATTCCTCTCCCCTCGACCGCACACCTGTCTGCACACGGAGTCCACATGCCACGGATAGGAACATGTGAGCTGCAGAGGAGGCTTCCCTCTCCCTGCCCCAATCCACCTACCTTTTTTTTTTTTTTAGACGGAGTTTCTCCCTTGTTGCCCAGGCTGGAGTGAAGTGGCGCGATCTCAGCTCACTGCAACCTCCACCTCCGAGGTTCAAGTGATTCTCCTGCCTCAGCCCCCCAAGTAGCTGGGATTACAGGTGCCCACCACCACGCCCAGCTAATTTTGTGTATTTTTAGTGGAGATGGGGTTTCATCATGTTGGCCAGGTTGGTCTCAAACTCTGGACCTCAGGTGATCCACCCATCTCGGCCTCCCAAAGTGCAAGGATGAGCCACCGTGCCCGGCCTCCACCTATCTTTCAAGACCCATTCCATGTGCCTCCTTCTTTTGAGGACTTCCTTGACCACCCCACTCATACTGAACCTCGTCTGACCTCCTGCCATACCCAGTGTCCAGACAGTGGCTCATAAGATGTCCATTTTTACAGGTGTGCCTCCTGCAAATCCATAGGAAGCACCAAGAACCAGGCCCTTCTTCACCCCCAAATCTGTCATGAAGCCCAGCGCTGTTTCCGGCACAGCAGAGCGGGTACTCCATCCAGGTTGACTGATGACATTGAGCACATAGATGGCCTGGGGATAAGGCCGTCTTAATCCTTTTCCTGGGACAGTCCTGGCTTAAGCCTACTTTATTGTCATAATTATTAGTAGCATCTTCTTTCACTCTCAAAAGTGTCCCATGATAAAATATATTGTAACCATATTTGTTTAGAAGATATTAAAGGGGCTGTTGTCACAGCCCAGTTGAAGAGATTCCCGATATAGGACAAAGTATTTATACAATCAAAACCTCATTATGGCCCAGAACGATGGCTCATGCGTGTAATCCCAGCACTTTGGGAGGCTGCAGTGGGCAGATCACTTGAGGTCAGGAGTTCAAGACCTGCCTGGCCAAAATGGTGGAACACTGTCTCTACTAAAAATACAAAAATTAGCTTGGCATGGTGGCTCATGCCCATAGTCTCAGCTACTCAGGAGGCTGAGGCAGGAGAATCACCTGAACCCAGGAAGTGGAGGTTGCAGTGAGCCGAGATCATGCCAGTGCACTCCAGCCTGGGCAATAGAGTGAAACTCTGTTTCAACAACAACAAAAACAAATCAGCATTGTGGCAGGGTGCGATGGCTCACACTTTATAATTCCAGCATTTTGGGAGGTCACAGTGAGAGGATAACTTGAGGCCAGAAGCTTGAGACCAGTCTGGCCAAAAAGTAAGATCTCATCTGTATTAAAAAAACAAACAAAACAACAACAACAAAAAACCATTTTTTAAAAAACCAGTATTATGTTGCAATTCCATGCTCTGTCACTTGGAACTGAACATATTCCTTAGAGAACTCCGGAAAGTCTTGCCTACTCAACTGCAACAGGCTCCCACACACTCTCTGGCACATGAAGCATTAAAGCCACAGTCCAGCCTGTCACAAGACACAGGTATTATCTCCATTAATTTCACACCATGGGTATGCAAAATAGCACCTTTATGCGCCTCCAGGACTGGGAAGGCACACGGGCCTGGTCCAGGACCAGAAAGAATTCAAAGGCAAACATGAACAAACCTCAGGTCTAGCAGATGAAGCAAAGGGTTGCTTCATGGTTCTTTTCAGAGTGGCTTTAGTTTGTGAAAGTCTACCTCACAGGGGAAACCAAAAGAAAAAACACCCTCATCCTATCACCCTTCCATCTTCCTCTTCTACCTCTGTCTCCCCAGAGTTGTGGCTTCATCCTACTCCTGCTCCTAGTGTAACCACCCAGTGGGTTCACCATGCCCGCTGCCTAGACAGAGCCGATTTATCAAGACAGGGGAATTGCAATGAAGAAAAAGTAATTCACACAGAACCGGCTGTGCGGGAGACTGGAGTTTTATTATTACCCAAATCAGTCTCCCCAGCACTCGGGGATCAGAGTTTTTATTTGTTTGTTTGTTTTTTGAGATGGAGTCTCATTCTGTTACCCAGGCACTGCAACCTCCGCCTCCTGGTTCAAGCAGTTCTCCTGCCTCAACCTTCTGAGTAGCTGGGATTGCAGGCGCCTGCCACCACGCCCGGCTAATTTTTGCATTTTTAGTAGAGATGAGATTTCACCATGTTGACCAGGCTGGTCTCAAACTCCTAACCTCAGGTGATCTGCCTGCCTTGGCTTCCCACATTGCTGGGATTACAGGTGTGAGCCACCATGCCCAGCCGAGGATCAGAGTTTTTAAAGATAATTCGGCAGGTAGGGGCTTGGGAAGTGGGGAGTGCTGATTAGTCAGGTTGAAGATAGAATCACAGGGGGCTGAGGTGAGTTTTTCTTGCTGTCTTCTGTTCCTGGGTGTGATGGCAGAACTGGTTGAGCCAGATTACTGGTCTGGGTGGTGCCAGCTTATCCATCGAGTGCAGCGTCTGCAAAATAGCTCAAGCACTTATCTTAGGTTTTACAATAGTGACGTTATCCCCAGGACCAATTTGGGGAGGTTCAGACTCTTGGAGCCAGAGGCTGCATGACCCCCAAATGTAATTTCTAATCTTGTAGCTAATTTGTTAGTCCTGCAAAGGCAGACTGGTCTCCAGGCAAGAAGGGGTCTTTTCAGGAAAGGGATATTATCAATTTTGTTTCAGAGTCAAACCATGAACTGAATTCCTTCCCAAAGTTAGTTTGGCCTACGCCTAGGAATGAACAAGGACAGCTTAAAAGTTAGAAGCAAGATGCAGTTGGTTAGGTCTGATTTCTTTCACTGTCACAATTTCCTGTTATAATTTTGCAAAGGCAGTTTTACTGGCACTCAACCTGGGCAGCTCTGTTTGCCTGGGATACTCATATTCTTTAGAGTGGAGCACCTGCAAAACAAACAGACCTCCCTCCAGTGGATTAAAGACGGCCACAAATTTTTTGACATTCCTCCCATAGAGACATGGGGTCTACATCTCCTCCTTTTAAATCTGGGCTGGCTTCAGTGACTCGCTGCCCAATGTGGCCAAAGTGGCCTCGTAGCTTCCACTGGGCTTCTTGGAGCCTTCAGCTTCCACGTGGGCATCCACCTACTCAACGGGCCTCATGCTGGAGAAACCACATGAAGCAATGGCATGGAGAGGTCTTGAGACTACGATTTGGAGAGAAGGAGCTGCTGGGCAGCCCCTAACTGTTCCAGCCCTCAGCGGTGCAGGTCATTCCAGTTAAGACCCTGGATATCGCAAGTCACCCCTCCCAAACTGCCGATTTGTGAGCAAAAGAAATGATCATTGTTGTTTTAACAAACTAAGTTTGGGTGTGGTTTGTTATGTCACAATTGATAAGCAGAACACTCCCTCTTGCCCGTATTAATTTTTTCAGCTTTATTGAGGTATAATTGATATACAAAATTGCACATATTTAATGTATACATTTTGATGACATTTTGCCAATATGGATCTATCATTTGTTGTAGCATAAATCTGATGCGATATTAAGCTCTATAACAGATGTTTGTATGCCGGTGTTCATAGCAGCACGATTCCCATTAGCCAAAAGGTGGAAGCAACCCAAATGTCCATCGATGGGTGAATGGATGAACCAAATATCCATACAACAGAATATTATTCAGTCTTGGAAAGGAAGGAAACTGAGACATGCTACAAGGTGGATGAACCTTGAGGACATTATGCTAAGTAAAATAATCCAGAACCAAAAGGACAAATATTGTATGATTCAACTTATAAGAGTTATGTCCCCATATGAGTAGCACAACTCATAGAGACAGAAAGTAGAGTGGTTCTTGCCAGGGGCTGGGGTAGGAGGGAGAATAGAGTTAGTGTTTAATATGTATAGAATTTTAATTTGGGATGATGGGAAGGTTCTGGAGATGGATGGTGGTGCTGGTTGCACAACAATGTTAATGCGCTTAATGCCAGTGAACTGTATACTTAAAAATGGTTAAAATGGTCAATTGTATGCCATATAAATATAACCACAATAAGAAGAAATGGGGAAAATAAATGTGTGTTGGAAGGGTCAATTAATTTAAATAATTAATTTAAGAAATTAAATATTTAAATTAAAATATTATTTTAAAAATACTTATATAAAAATAATAAATGGCCAGACACAGTGGCTCACGCCTGTAATCCCAGCACTTTGAGAGGCCGAGGTGGGCAGATCGCTTAGGTCAGGAGTTCAAGACCAGCCTGGGCAACATGGGGAAACCCCATCTCTACTAAAAATACAAAAATTAGCTGAGTGTGGTGGCAGGCGCCTGTAATCCCAGCTACTCGGGAGGCTGAGGCAAGGGAATTGCTTGAACCTGGGAGGCAGAGGTTGCAGTGAGCTGAGATCGCGCCACTGCACTCCTGCCTGGGCAACCGAGTGAGACTCCATCTAAAAAACAAACAAACAAAACAAAACCAAGAGGAGGGAGTCGAAGTGTATGGAGGTGGGGAGAGTCTGCTCATCACAGGAGTCTGTGCCTGAGTGGGTTGACGATGATGGCCTTACAGGGGGATGACCTGGAGCAGGGAGTAAGAGCCCAGGAAGGGTGAAGAGATCATCCGTGTGGAGGGGCCACCCAATGTGGCATACAGAGCCTGAGGAGGGCGTCCACGCATGAGGCCAGCCTGGCACAGGTGTTAGAACCTAGAAGGTCAGCCTGGGCAACATAATGAGACCTCATCTCTGCAAACAAGTATAAATAAATTAAACAAAAATAAATAAATAAGCCGGGCATGGTGGCTTGCACCTGTGGTCCCAGCTACTCGGGAGGCTGAGGTAGGAGGATCACTTGAGCCAGGGAGGTTGTTGCAGTGAGCCTTGATGGCACCACTCCACACCAGCCTGGGCGACAGAGCGAGATCATATCTCAAAAAAACAGGACCCTAGAAGGTCGAGAATGGTGTCTGAAAGCAGGGTGTATAGGGCATCCACACAGGATGGTCTGCTGGGGACTATCTGACACTGAGCAGGGAGGAGAGGGCATCCGTGTGGAAGGGTGGCCTGATGTGAGGTCTACAACCCAAGCAGAGTGAGGAAGACATCCATGCCGGAGGCAGCCAGGCAGAGGGACTCAGAGTCCAAGTGCAGCCAGTAGGATGTCCACGTGGGGACTGGCTTGTCCTGGAGAGTCAGAGGCCCAGCTAGGGAGTCAGCATCTCCCTGGAGAGGCAGCCTGGCAAGACGGTGTCAGACATGAGCCGGGTCATGAGGGCATCTACAGAGGGGCCGCTCGGCATGCGAAGCCAGAGCCCAAGTGGAGTGAGGAGGGTGTTTGCCAGGGGTGTGGGGTGGCCTCCTGCAGGTTTCCAAACCTGAGATAAAAGGAGAAGGCGGCCGGGAGCAATGGCTCATGCCTGTAATCCCAGCACTCCGAGGCAGGTGGATCACCTGATGAAGTCAGGAGTTTGAGACCAGCCTGGCCAACATGGCAAAACCCCGTCTCTATTAAAAATACAAAAATTAGCTGGGCGTTGTGGTGAGCACCTGTAATCCCAGCTACTCTGGAGGCTAAGGCAGGAGAATCGCTTGAACCTGAGAGGTGGAGGTTGCAGTGAGCCGAGATTGCGCCACCGCACTCCAGCCTGGGTGACAAGAGTGAAACTCTGTCTCAAAAAAAAAAAAAATGGTGTGTGTGTGGGGGAAAGGCATGAACTGGGGGCCGGCATGGTGAGCGAGGTGAGGCTAGCCATGTCGGGGGAGGGCCCAGTGTGGCTGTCAAAGGCCAAGCCAGCTGAGGACACTACTGCCAATGGGGAGCTTGGCCTGGGGTGTCAGGGCTCAAACCGGGGAAGGAGGGTGGGCTGGTGTTTGATGTCAGATCATGAGGTGTCAGTAGCTCATCCATGTGGTCGGGGGCAGCCTGGCATAGGGTGTCAGAGCGTGGGTGGGGCATATAGGGTATCCATGCCATGGGGTGGCCTGGAGCATTGTTTCAGAGCCCAAGCAGGGTTCAGAGGGCGGGCGTACATGTGGAGGGTAGCCTGGTATGGCCAAATCTTGGCCCAAGTGGTCTGAGAAGGCCATCAATATGCAGAGTGGGTAGGACTACTATGAATTCTAGAACACCCAATCCTAGTCACAGTTAACACAGCTGAGGATGGGAATGATGTGTCAAATGAAAACCGGGACAATTAGTGAAAGTCTAAACGCATGACAACCCCACCATCCCCACCCCTGCTGCCCTTCCCCATTGAGCTCCCTGGAAACCACCTTATTGCCCTGAGGAGTAGGCTGGCTTTTACTCTCCGTAGCAGATGTCTCTAGTACCTCTTGTCCCTTCCCCTTAAGCCCCACCGATTTCAGCTGCTGAAGTGCACTGTTTTCTACAAGATCAGCCTGACCTCAAGCAGGCAGCACAGCGTTTGCCCTTGAGGGAGCATTGAGTCTCTTTCGGCTTTCAGTTTCAAGGCCTTCTCTTAACCGGCTGACTTTTAACAGCAGGCTAAACCATTCTCCCTTCATCCCAGGGAGAAGCCTCCATGGTGGGGGTGGGGGCTTTGGTTTAAAGGCTCTGGCTTCCTGTTCTTCAGTGGACAATTCTGAAAGCCTTGTGGATGTTTCCAAGGAAGCCTCCTGTTTCCTACAGGGATGACCTCATTCATAATGCACCTTTTTACTGGCTTTTCCTCTTTCCCCATCTCACTCTCCTGGCTCCCTCTCCCCAATTTCCCAGGACCAACTCCCAGATAAACCACCTGTTTTCAAATCCTCTTCTCAGCCTCTGCATTGAAAGGAACCCAAACCAAGATAGTCTACATTTGGAGATGCCATAATTAAATGTCTGTGTTGTGGTCCAGTTATTTTATTTTTGAGACAGGGTACCCTTCTGTCACCCAGGCTGGAGTGCAGTGGTGCAATCTGGGGTCACCGCAGCCTTGAACTCCTGAGATCAGGCGATCCTCCCCTCTCAGCTTCCTTAGTAGCTGGGACTACAGACGCGTGCCACCATGCGAGGCTAATTTTTGTGTTTTTTGTAGAGATGGGCTCTCATTAAGTTGCCCAGGCTGGTATGGAACTCCTGAGCTCAAGCAATCCACTCACCTCAGTCTCCCAAAGTTCTGGGATTACAGGCGTGAGCCACTGCACCCAGCATCGTCCAATCATTTTAGAGTGAAGCCTGTGGACAGGTCCCATTCATGCCACAGAACTTCCAGTCAGCTTATGGACGTCTCAACCCTAAGTATGGACAGCCAAGATCAGGGCCCAGGGCTAGGAAAACAGTGAGGTAAGTGGTGCATTCTGGGTGCAAAATGTAAGGAGGCTCTCACTCTCAGGTGCCAACCCTGCACTTGCAGGACCCGAGCCTAAGGGACCCCTGACATTTTGCACCCTGGGCTCTCTGCTTGCCTCACCCTACTCCTGGCTCTGGCCAAGACACTAATAAAAAGCCTCTAAGGTTGAAACAAACAAATAGAAAAAAAGAAACTCAAATGAAAAAGAAACAATGCAAATAATAAAAAGCAATTCTTAGAAATCCACAATATTCTCAGAGGCATAAGATAATTTATTTATTCACCAAGAAGAAAAAAGGGGGAAGTTAAAGAACAAGAAAGAGCTCTAGGAAATTAAAGGTTCAAGATACCACTCAGAGAGCAGAACAAAAAAGGCAAAGAACAGTAAAACAGACCAGAAAAGAAACAGGACATTAGAGGATTGTTCCAGATGTGATGTAAGAGTGCCAGAAAGGCGGTACGAAAAAAGTGCGAGAATATTATCAAACAAATGATACATTAAAATATCCAAAGCTGAAAGACATAAAGTTCCAGTTTTCAAATAATAAAAACACTGCGTGCCCAATAGAGTGAATGAAGAAGCCCACATCAGGTCACCTTTTTGTGTACATTTCAAAAACAAGAATTTAAAAAAAGATTCTGAAACCCCATCTCGACCAAAACTACAAAAATTAGCTGGGCATAGTGGCGTGCACCTATAATTCCAGTTACTCATGAGGCTAAAGGCAGGAGAATCGCTTGAACCTGGAAGGCGGAGGTTGCAGTGAGCCAAGATCATGCCACTGCACTCCATCTTGGGCAACAGAGCAAGACTCCATCTCAAAAAAAAAAAAAAAAAAGAAAAAAGAAAAAGAAAATATTCTAAGAGCTTCCAGAAGGAAAAATATGTTACATACAAAGGATCAGGAATCAGAATAGCTTTGGATTTTTGCAGAGAAACACTGTGTTGGCAGATAGACAATAAGGAAGCAATGCCTTCAATATTCTGAAGGAAAATTAATATCCAACAGAGAATTTTTTTTTTTTTTTTTGAGACGGAGTCTGGCTCTGTCGCCCAGGCTGGAGTGCAGTGGCGCGATCTCGGCTCACTGCAAGCTCCGCCTCCCGGGTTCACGCCATTCTCCTGCCTCAGCCTCCCAAGTAGCTGGGACTACAGGCGCCCGCCACTGCGCCCAGCTAATTTTTTGTATTTTTAGTAGAGACGGGGTTTCACCGTGGTCTCGATCTCCTGACCTCGTGATCCGCCCGCCTCGGCCTCCCAAAGTGGTGGGATTACAGGCGTGAGCCACCGCGCCCGGCCTCCAACAAAGAATTCTATAGCTGGCCAAACCAACAATTAAGTGTGAAGCTTGAATATAAACACTTTCAAACATGCACAGTCTCAAAAATTCCTTTTATTGTACCCTTTCTCAGGAAGCTACTGGAGGGTGGATGCAAAATGAGGGAGAGACACCAGCTTTTGTAAATCGCAGGCTAGGTAATTTGGACTAACACTACTGCTAAAAATATCAGAGAAGGTGGACAAAATCATTTAAAAATATCCCCAAAAGTATAAAATACTTAACAAGATAGTGAGAACGTAGTGCATCGAGCTCCAAAGAGGGCAATAACCCAGACAGATGAACCCAAATCTTGGGCGTCACTTTTGCTCAGAGATAGGGAACAAAAGTCAGGGTCCAGGGTCAGTCAAAAATGGAGACTCTGGCTGAGTGAGGTGGCCCATAGTCCAGATATTTGGGGAAGCCGAGGCAGGAGGATTGCTTGAGCTCAGGAGTTGGAAACCAGCCTGGGCAATATACGGAGACCCCCATCTCTAAAAAAATAAATAAATAATGGAGACTCTGGGAAACCATCCCTGCTTTGGGGTGGTATCCTGAAAGGCTCTACCCTAGGAGTAAGGATGACTTGGAAGTAAACTAGCTCTCACATGCATTGTAGCCTGCATTCCATTCATCTGAGTAACCCAGAAAATCTCATACCTGGAAATTAAATTCAGTCGATTTCAGATAGCTAGTAGCCCCAGACACCTGAGGATAAAAGTACAAGTATTCTTTGGAGGAATACAACAATATCCTGGGCTTCAAACTATTTATTTAAATTAAAATCTAATGTCCACGTCATGCAATGCATGTTTGTGCAAAACCTGGTGCTAAAGCATTTGTAGATGACCTGCTTCTGTGTGAGGGTTTCATCCATAGCGGGGCAGTTCTGTCACTGTGATCTATGGAGAGTCAGCCTTTGATACAAGGGTTTGTAAGAAAAAAAAATTATTAAAAGAAAAATAAGAAAAAAGAATTTTTTTTTTTTTTTTTTTGAGACAGAGGCTCACTCTGTCGCCCAGGCTGGAGTGCAGTGAAGCGATCTCGGCTCACTGCAAGCTCCGCCTCCCAGGTTCAAGCAATTCTCCTGCCTCAGCCTCACGAGTAGCTGGGACTACAGGCGCCCACCACCACGCCCAGCTAATTTTTATATTTTTAGTAGCACACCCAGTTAATTTTTGTATTTTCAGTAGAGACGGGGTTTCGCCATGTTGGCCAGGCTGGTCTCAAACTCCTGACCTCAGGTGATCCGCCCACCTCGGCCTCCCAAAGTGCCGGGGCACGAGCCACTGCGCCCTGCCAGAAACAAGACATTTTAAAAAATAAGAACATTTTAAAGAAAAAATTTAATATCCAACACATAATCAAAGATAATCAAATACATCACATCATAAAGTGTTTGTTTTTTTTTGAGACACGGTCTGTCGCCCAGGCTGGAGTGCAGTGGCACAATCTCGGTTCACTGCAACCTCTGCCTCCCGGGCTCAAGCAATTCTCGTACCTCAGCCTCCCAGGTAGCTGGGACTACAGGCGTCTGTCACCACACCCAGCTAATTTTTGTGTTTTTGGTAGAAACGGGGTTTCACTGTGTTGGTCAGGCTGGTCTCGAACTCCTGACCTCAAATGATCCTCCATCTCAGCCTCCGAAAGTGCTGGGATTACAGGCACGAGCCACCGCGCCCAGCCTCAAACACATAAAGATTTAAGACACCGTGTCAGTGGTTTGAGGCTGGTATAATAGAATGCCATAGGCATAATGGCTTAAACAACTTATTTTTCACAGTTCTGGATGCTAGAGGGCCAAGATCAGAGCAAAGCATGGTTCATGGTGAAGGCCCTCTTCATGGTTATATCTTTACATTGCCTTCATTGGTATTTGGAAAGAGAGTGAGACAGAGGGAGGGAAACAGTGGGCGGGGACAAGAAAAGCAAAACATTGTACAACAAAGGATATGTAATCATAGTACAGTACCTCACTCAGCAGAGAACAATGTTTATTTAGTCATTTTAATGAAAACACCAAATGTAAATTAAGCAAAACTTGCTAAAACTTTGTTGGGAGGATGGAGAGAGGATAAATGTGTGTGTGCCTATATGACAGCTAAATCCTCATCTTCAATATTTGCCAGTCAATCGGTAATATTTAAAATGTAAAATCAGGCCAGGTGTGGTGGCTCACGCTTGTAATCCCAGCACTTTGGGAGGCCAAGGCAGGCAGATCGCCTGAGGTCAGGAGTTTGAGACCAGCCTGGCCAACATGGTGAAACCCTGTCTCTACTAAAAATACAAAGATGAGCCAGGCGTGGTGATGCCCACCTGTAATCCCAGCCACTCAGGAGGCTGAGGTAGGAGAACTGCTTGAACCCGGGAGGCAGAGGTTCCACTGAGGCAAGATCATGCCACTGTACTCCAGCCTAGGTGACAGAGTGAGACCCTGTCTCAAAAAAATAAATAAAATAAAATAAAATAAAAATTAAAAATTAAAAAAATAAAATGTAAAATCAGGAAATAGCAACATAAGTACAGCATTTTATTTATTTGTAAATCTAATTTATCATTTAATTTCTTCTTTGATCCATCAGTTGCATGGAAGTATTAGTTGACTTACTACAATGTGGGATTTTTTTTCTATTTTGTTAATTTATGATTTAATTTCACTGTGATCAGAGAATATACTTTAGAAGATTTCAAAGCCGTTATCCTCAGCAAACTAATGCAGGAACGAAAAACCAAACATGGCATGTTTTCACTTATGAGTGGGAGTTGAACAATGAGAACACATTGACCCAGGGAGGGGAACAACACACACTGGGGCCTGTCGGGGGTGCTGGGGAGGGCGCGCATCAGGAAGAACAGCTAATGCGGGGCTTAATACTTAGGTGATGGGAAGATCTGTGCAGCAAATCACCATGGCACACGTTGACCTCTGTAACCAGCCTGCACATCCTGCACATGTACCCTGGAACTTAAAATAAAAGTCGATGAAAAAAATTTTTTAAGACTTACCATATCTCCCTGAATATGCTCTATCTTGGTGACCATTCTATGTGCCCTTGAAAGGAATGTGTCTATTCTGCTGTTGTTAGGTATACTGCTCTGTAATTAGATGCAGTTGGTTGACAGTAAATTTCAGATCTCCATTATATCCTTATAGATTTATTTATTTATTTTTTTTTGAGACAGAGTCTCACTCTGTCACCCGGGCTGGAGTGCAGTGGGTTGATCTTGGCTCACTGCAACCTCCACCTCCCGCGTTCAAGCGATTCTCCTGCCTCAGCCTCCTGAGTAGGTGGGATCACAGGCGCCAGTCACTACGCCCAGCTAATTTTTTTGTATTTTTAGTAGAGGTGGGGTTTCACCATGTTGGCCAGGCTGCTCTTGAACTCCTGACCTCGTGATTCGCCCGCCTTGGTCTCCCAAAGTGCTGGGATTACAGGCGTGAGACACCATGTCCAGCTGATATTTTTTGTCTATTTGTTCTCTCAATTGCTGAGAGATTGGTGTTAAAATATCTGACTACGACTGTGGATATGTCTATTTCTCTATATAATGCTGTCAGTTTTTACTCATGAACTTTTTTGCTCTGTTGTTAGGTGCATACATATTTAGGATTGTCATGTCCCTAGTGAATTGTTTATTTTATTATCTAATGGCCCTCTTTCTTTGGGTAATTCTCTTTGTCTTGAAGTTACTTTGTCTTATATTAATATAACCATGCAGCTTTCTTACACTTTTTGCACATTTTTTCCATCCTTTTACTTTCTTTTTTTCACGAAGCATAGATTTCTCCACAAGGGGAATTTTAATGATGGCTCTAGTTTATTCCCTCCCCAAAGGGCAACTGTAGGCTGGGCGTGGTGGCTCAAATTTGTAATCCTTGCACTTTGGGAGGCCGAGGGTGGATCACTTGAGGCCAGGAGTTTGAGGCCAGTCTGGGCAACATGCAGAAACCCCATCTCTACAAAAAATACAAAAATTAGCTAGGTGTGGTAGCACACGCCTGTAATCCCAGCTACTCAGGAGGCTGAGGCAGGAGAATCACTTGAACCCAGGAGGTGGAGTTTGCGGTGAACCAAGATTGCTCCCCTGCACTCCAGCCTGGTGACAGAGTGAGACTCTGTGTGTGTGTATATATACATATATATAATATAGATGTTTTTTAAATGGCAACTGTAACCAAATGAAGTGAACATAACCTCAAGATTGTATTTTATTCACAATAAAAAAGATCATGCTAGAACTGGATCACTTTGCCCTTTCTCTTCTTATCTCCTCCCAGTTCAAAATGTTTGCATTCTCTGAGAAAAGCAATTGGGCTCAATGCTCTCATGCCTCAGCATAATCTTAGTAGTTTCAGCCTTTTTCCGGAAAATCAACTTAGTCTGCCCACCATAGCCACTCTATTTCCTGTCATAACGCCACTTTCCCCAGGCATACAGAGAATGCTTGCCCTTCTTGTACTGTGTCACTTTGTGGTGTTGGTGATTGCTAAACTTCTTACAGAAAGTCTGGTGACTTTTAGGAACGTTCACCAGGTTTGCGAGAGCGCTATCAGCATAAAAAGCCCATCCTTTTAATCTTTCTGCATCTTTATATTTAAAATTAGTCTCTTGTAGATGGAAGAAATAGGCCGGTCAATTACTGGCTAATGACCTTTATACTTGTGTAGGCTTGATTACAACCGTGTTGGGCAAGATGGTAAAACAGCAATTTATCTGTATCTCTGCCCTGCCCATTTCCTTTCTAATTACAACATTGCTGAATAGCACTTCGCTGCCTGCTCTCCTTGTTACAAAAGTAGAAATTTCGGCCAAGCCTGGTGGCTCATGAGTGTAGTCCCAGCTGCAAGGGAGGCTGAGGCTAGAGGATCACTTGAGCCCAGGAGTTGGAGGCTACAGTGAATTGTGATTGTGCCACTGCACTCCAGCCTGGGTGACAGAGTGAGACCCTGTCTCTAAAAATGAAAATAAAAAAATAAAAACCAGCTGGGTGTGGTAGCTCATGCCTGTAATTTCAGCACTTTGGGAGGCCGAAGCGGGAGGATCCCTTGAGCCTAGGAGTTGAAGACCAGCCTGGGCAGTATAGCAAAACCCCGTCTCTACAAAAGAATACAAAAAGAAAAAAATTAGCCAGGCATGATGGTGCCTGCCTGTGGTCCCAGCTACTCAGGAGGCTGGGGTGGGAGGATTGCTTGAGTCTGGGAGGTCAAGGCTGCAGTGAGCTGTGATTGTCCCACTGCACTCCAGCCTAGGCAACAGTGAGAAAAAAAATCCACCACAACACCCAACCTCTGAAGTAGGCTCTCAGGAAAAACCTGTGTTCTTCCACATCTCATTGCCCCTGCCTCTACCACCTGCACCTACCTTCCCCAAGAAACACTATCCTGGCTTTTGTGTTTATTATTCCTTTGCTTACAAAACATAGTTTGTCACATATTATAAACCTATGTTCTGGCCACCTATTGCTGCCTTAAAAACTACCTCAAAACCAGCCCGGCGCAGTGGCTCATGCCTATAATCCCAGCACTTTGGGAGGCTGAGGCGGGTGGATCACGAGGTCAGGAGTTCAAGACCAGCCTGGCCAACATGGTGAAACCCCGTCTCTACTAAAAATACAAAAATGAGCCGGGCGTGGTGGCACGCACCTGTAATCCCAGCTACTCAGGAGGCTGAGGCAGGAGAAGTGCTTGAACCTAGGAGGTGGAGGTTGCAGTGAGCCCAGATCGCGCCACTGCACTCCAGCATGGGTGACAAGATCGAGACTCTGAAAGCAAACAAACAAAAAACAACCTACCTCAAAACCTAGTAGCTTAGAGCATCCGCCATTGAATTGTATCTCCTGATGTTATGGGTTAGGAATTCAGGCAGGGTTCAGCTGGATGACTGTTCTTTTCACACAGCAGATGGGCCAGTCTGGGAAGTGCTAGTGAAGTCCTCTCATCCCAAGTCTGGAGGCTTGGTGGGGTTGGGTTGAAGACTGAGTCAGCTGGGACTGTTTACTGGAGCATGGCCTCCAGAATGACTGATTCGGGGTAAGCTGAATTCTCATATGGTAGCCCAGGACATCCAGAGATGTTCCAAGAGAGCCAAACAGAAGCTAGAAGGCTTCTTACGACTTAGCCTCAGAAGCCCTGGAACTTCACTTCTGCTGCCATCTATTGGTCAAGCCAGTCTCTAAGGCCAGGCCAAATTCAAAGGGAGGGGAATTAGCTTCAGGTCTTAAGGGGAGAATTAGAAAAGCATTTGTGGCAGAGGCTAGTCACAGTGATGGGCACCTGTAGTTACAGCTACTCAGAAGGCTGAGGCAGGATCACTTGAGCCCAGTAGTTCAAGGCCAGTCTGGGCAACATAGCGAGACCCTGTCTCTAAAACTAAATACATAAATTAATAAATAATAATTAATAAATAAATAAATTAATAAAAACGCATAAATTTTAAAATAAATGGCATGGGAGAATTGGGTTAAAAAAATAATTTGTGGCCATCTTTAATCTCTCACAGCCCCTACACAAGATTTATTTTTTAGTGTTTTTAAAGCCAGATGGTGACAGGGGCCCTGTACATGCTGAACGATCCAGAGCAAATGTCACCTTCTTATTTAGGCTTATCCTGATACCGTATTTTTCTTTTCTTTCTTTCTTTCTTTCTTTCTTTCTTTCTTTCTTTCTTTCTTTCTTTCTCTTTTTCTTTTTTCTAAAAAAAATTTTATTATGGAAAGATTGAAACACATAAAAATATAGTATCATGAACCCCCACATGTACCCATCACCCAGCTTCAACAATTATCAGCCCATGAACCATCTTGTCACAGCCATATCTGCACCCACGTCCCCCAACTCCCATATTATTTTGAAAAAAATCCCCAACATCAAGTCTTTTTTTTTTTTTTTTTTTTTTGAGACAGAGTTTCTCTCTTGTTGCCCAGGCTGGAGTGCAGTGGTGCAATCTCGGCTCACTGCAACCTCCGCCTCCCGG
Source organism: Nomascus leucogenys (assembly GCF_006542625.1). NCBI lineage: Eukaryota > Metazoa > Chordata > Mammalia > Primates > Hylobatidae > Nomascus > Nomascus leucogenys. The sequence goes on along the minus strand of NC_044406.1, from coordinate 120,296,508 downwards.
GTTCAAGTGATTCTCCTGCCTCAGCCTCCTAAGTAGCTGGGATTACAAGCACCCGCCACTTTGCCCAGCTAATTTTTTTATACTTTTAGTAGAGACAAGGTTTCACCGTGTTGGCCAGGCTGGTCTTGAACTCCTGACCTCAGGTAATCCGCCCGCCTTGCCCTCCCAAAGTGCTGGGATTACAGGCGTGAGCCACCACGCCCGGCCCACATCAAGTCATTTTTATCTGCAAATTTAGTATATGTTTCTAAAAGATAAGGACTCTCTAAAAAAAAACATAGCCTTAATATTATTCCACATTTTCAAAAATAATAATTCCTTAATATCAATGGATATTCAAGTCAGTGTTCAAATCTCCAATTGTCTCATAAGTGTCATAAATGGGTGTGTATTTTAAAGTTTGTTTGAACTGGGATCCAAATGAGGTCCAAACATAGCTACTGGTTCATCTTTAAGTCTCTTTTAGTCTAGGTTCCTCCATCATGTCTTTATTCCCTGCAATTTATTTGTTGAAGATACCAGGTAGTTTGTCCTGTAGAGTTTCCCATAGTCTGGAGTTGGCTAATTGCATCCCTGTGATGTCATTTAACACGTTACTCAGTCTCCTGTATTTTCTGTAAATTTTTAGTTGACTCTAGAGGCTCGAATAGATTCAGGTTGATTTTTTCTTTTTGTCAAGAATACTTCAGAGTACTATGCAGCCATAAAAAAGAAGAAGATGATCATGTCCTTTGCAGGGACATGGATGGAGCTGGAAGCTGTTAGCAAATGAATGCAGGAAGAGAAAACCAAACACTGCATGTTCTCACTTATAAGTGGGAGCTGAACAATGAGAACACATGGACACAGGGAGGGGAAAAACACACACTGAGGCCTGTCTGGGGTGGGGTGGGAGGTGGGAGAGCATCAGAAAAAAATAGCTAATGGATGCTGGGCTTAATATCTAGGTGATGGGTTGACCTGTGCAGCAAACCACCATGGCACACTTTTACTTATGTAACAAACCGCACATCCTAAACATGTACCCCTGAACTTAAAATAAAAGCTGAGGAGAAAAATAAAAAGAATACTTCATAGGTGGTATACTGGGTTAAATAGTGTTACCCAAATTTCATGTCTACCTGGAATCTGTGAATGTGACCTTATTTGGAAATAGGGTCTTTGTAGATGTAATCAAGTTAAGATGAGGTCATACTGGATTAGGGGAAGCCTAATCCCATATGACTGGTGTCCATAAGATGGAAATTTGGACACAGACACCCATAGAGGGAAGATGGCCACATGAATATGGAGGTAGAGGTTGTCATTATGCAGTCATAAGCCAAAGAATATCAAAGCTTGCCAGAAACCACCAGAATCTAGGAGGAAGCAAGGAAGGATCCTCCCCTAAAGCCTTTGGAGGGAGCACAGCCCTATTGACACCTTGATTTCAGAGTTTTAGCCTCCAGAACTTTGAGAGAATAAATGTGGGTGTTTTGTTGTTGTTGTGGTTGTTTGTTTGTTTTTGAGATGGAGTCTCGCTCTGTTGCCAAGGCTGGAGTGCAATGGCGAGATCTCACCTCACTGCAACCTCAGCCTCCCAGGTTCAAGCGATTCTGCTGCCTCAGCCTCCTGAGTAGCTGGGATTACAGGTGCCCGCCACCACGTCTGGCTAATTTTTGTGTTTTTAGTAGAGATGGGGTTTCACCTTGTTGGCCAGGCTGGTCTCAAACCCCTAACCTCAAGTGATCTGCCCGCCTTGGCCTCCCAAAGTGCTGGGATTATAGGCGTGAGCCACTGTGCCCGGCCATGTGTTGTTTTAAGACACTCATTTTATGGTACTTTGCTATGGCAGCCCTAGGAGATGAATCCAGGTGGTGGGCTGTTTCTCCAAAAGAAACATATAAGAGACCAGCCCCCCAAATACAAAACAATTGTAAAACACATAAGATCTAGTTGTATCTCTTTTTGTGATGCTGGCAGCCACTGGTGATTAATTCTATTCTTCTTGTTAGCCAGAATATTTCCATAAAAAGAAATATCCCCTCATGTATTATTTGAGTAGTCAGTGGTAGTTTGTGTCGAAAACAGTATAAGTGCTTGTTTATTAAAAAGTTTCCTTATAATTATCTGTCTTTTAAAAATCACTAAAGAACTGGCTTGCTAGCATCTTCCAACAGTAACTAATTAACTGAGTTTTGTTTTGTTCTGTTTTATCTTTTTGGTGCAACAAAATGTTCCAGGCTCTTCCTGTATACTTCTTGACCCAGACCTTGAATTAGCCATCTCTCCAAGGAGACCTGTTCGTTTCTGTGGGAAATCGTGTTTCAGTGTTCCAATCTGAACCTTGCCTACAACCTTGCCTTTCAAATTACAAACTGGCCCATCCTTCTGCCTCTCAGTCTCCTTTATCCTCCTCTATTTTTCCACAGTAATGTTCTCCTCCTGACATACTATATATCACTTATTCATTATTATTTATTGTATATTAAGTGCCACAAAATTAGAGACACTTTTCTTTTGTTGTTGTTGTTGTTCACTTATGTATCCCCGGTAGCCAGAAGAGTGCCTGGTCCATATGTAGTATTCAATAGATATTTGCTGAATGACTGAATGAATTGCACAGGCTTAGAGGCTGGACTGGACCATACATTTTATCTCATGTATGCCAAAGATACTGACCATAGTAGAGGAAGGAGGTCTTTTGTGAGGACAGACTTTCAAATGACAATTCAATCTCTTTATAATGATTATTGCATGTTTTTCAGATTTTCCATTTTTTCCTTAGTTTGATTCTAGTAATTTACTCTAGGATCTCAAATGTATTTCTATAAAGTCTTCACAATATTCTCTTATTATAGAACATTTCAAAAATACATAGAAGTAAAAGAGTGTAGCTTTTTTCTTGTTTTTTTTTTTGAAACAGGGTCTCACTCTGTCGTCCAGGATGGAGTGCAGTGACACAATCTCGGTTTACTGAAACCTCTACCTCCCGGGCTCAAGTAATCCTCCCACCTCAGCCTCCCAAGTAGCTAAGGACTATAGGTGTGCACCACCAAGTCCAGCTAATTTTTGTATATTTTGTAGAGATGGGGTTTTGCCATGTTGCCGAAGCTGATCTCTACCTCCTGGGCTTAAGTGATCCTCCCAACTCAGCCTCCCAAGTAGCTGGAACTACAGGCATGTGCTACCACCGCACCTAGCTACTTTTTGTATTTTTAATAAAGACAGGGTTTCCCCGTGTTGCCCAGGCTGATCTCGAACTCCTGAGGTGAAGTGATCCTCCGGCCTTGGCCTCCCAAAGTGCTGGGATTACAGGTGTGAGCCACCACGCCTAGCCCCCTGGATTATCTTCAAGGAAATCCCAGATATCCCACCATTTTATAATAAGTATCTCAGTATATATATATCTAACAGATAAAGAGCCGGGTGCGGTGGCTCACGCCTGTGATCCCAGCACTTTGGGAGGCCACGGCAGGTGGATCACCTGAGGTCAGGAGTTCAAGATGAGCCTGGCCAACATGGTGAAACCCCATCTCTACTAAAAATACAAAAATTAGTTGGGCGTGGTGGCACATTTCTGTAATCCCAGCTACTTGGGAGACTGAGGCAGGAGAATAGCTTGAGCCTGGGAGGCGGAGGTTGTAGTGAGCAGAGATCACGCCATTGCACTCCATCCTGGGCTACAGAATGAGACTCTGTCTCAAAAAATAATAATAATAAATAAAATAAAATAAAACATAAAGACTTATTTCTAGTATTTTTTTCATGATCTTTAAAATCTCTACCACGTCTATAGTAATGTTCTGTTTTATTTTTAATATTGTTTATGCCTTCTCTCTCTTTTTTGTTTTTTTTTGAGATGGAGTCTCGCTCTGTCCCCCAGGCTGGAGTGCAGTGGCGTGATCTCGGCTCACTGCAAGCTCCGCCTCCCGGGTTCACGCCATTCTCCTGCCTCAGCCTCCCGAGTAGCTGAGACTACAGGCGCCTGCCACCAGGCCCGGCTAATTTTTTGTATTTTTAGTAGAGACGGGGTTTCACCATGTTAGCCAGGATGGCCTCGATCTCCTGACCTCGTGATCCGCCCGCCTCGGCCTCCCAAAGTGCTGGGATTAGAGGCGTGAGCCACCGCGCCCGGCCTCTCTTTCTTTTTTAAACTTTAAATTTTGATATAAGTTCAAACTTACAGAAATGTTGCAACAATAGTACAAAGAATTCCTGAATATCCTTTACCCAGATTCACCAGTTTTAAAAAACTTGCCCCACTTGCTTTATCACTTGCCTTCTCGCTCTGTCTATCTGTATGTGTGTGTATATATATATTTTTTCAGAACCATTTGTAAATTGGAGCTATTGTTCTGCTTCACCTGTGGATATTTCAGTATGTATTTTCTAACAAAGACATTCTTTTACACACAGCAGTACAATCAGAAAATTTAGCCTTGATGTTACTACTGTACTCCAATCTTGACAACTGTTTCAATACCATCCTTTATAGTTACTTTTTCACAGTCCAGGATCACACATTACATTTAATTGTCTCCTGAATCAGGAAGAGTTCCCCAGACTTTGTGACATTGGCATTTTTGACGCATATAGGCCAGTTGTTTTGTAGAATGTCCCTCAGTTTGGGTTTATCTGATGCCTCCCCACGAACAGACTCAGGTTATGCATTTTTGGAGGACTACCACAGAAATTATGCTTGTTCTCAGAGCAGCATAGTAGGAGGTAAATTGCATCATTTTTTTCCCATTATTGTTGATGTTCTTTCATTATCCGTTTACAGTGGTGTCTTGCCATTGTAAAATTACTACTTTCCCCTTTGTTATTAATAATTGTGGCTTTGTTTGGGGGTATGTAAGTATCCTATTCCTCATCAAGCTTTCACCCATTGATGACTCTTGCCCAAATCAGTTATTACTACTGTGGTTGCTAAATAGTGAGTTAGTTTCTTTTTTTCTCTCTCTCTCTCTCTTTCTTTTTCTTCTCTTTCTTTCTTTCTTTCTTTCTTTCTTTCTTTCTTTCTTTCTTTCTTTCTTTCTTTCTTTCCCCTCCCTCCCCTTCCTTCCTTCCTTCCTTCCTTCCTTCCTTCCTTCTCTCTCTTTTCTTTCTTTCTTTGTCAGAGTTTCACTCTTGTTGCCCAGGCTGGAGTGCAGTGGCATGATCTCGGCTCACTGCAACCTCCGCCTCCCTGCTTCAAGCGATTCTCATGCCTCAGCCTCCTGAGTAGCTGGGATTACAGGCACCCACCACCACGCCCGGCTAATTTTTTGTATTTTTAGTAGAGACGGGGTTCTGCCATGTTGCCCAGGCTGGTCTTGAACTCCTGACTTCATCCATCTTCCTCGGCCTCCCAAAGTGCTGGGATTACAGGCGTGAGCCACCGTGCCTGGCCATCAGTTCATAGTTCTTTCAAATATCCCTTTTGATTTCTTCTTGATGCATAAATTTTTAGAAGGCATATTAATTTCCAAATATTTATGTATTTTCCAGAGATATATTATTGGTTTCTAATTCAATTCCATCATGGTAATGGAGCATACTTTATATGATCTGAATCCTTTCAATGTGTTGAGACTCGTGGTGACCCAAAATATTGTCTATCTTGGTAAATGTTCCATGTGCACTTGAAAAGAGTACGTTTTCTGACGTTCTTAGTTGGAATATTCCACAAATGTAAATGAGGTCAATTTGGTTGATAATGTTGTTCAAGTCATATATCTTTACCAATTTTCTGTGTACTTGTACTACCCTGTTTTTCATAGAGGGATACTGAAATCTTCAACTACAGTCGTTAATTTGTCTACTTTCTCCCACGGTTCTTTCATTTATGCTTCATGTATTTTGATGCTCTGTTAAGTACATAAGTGTTTAGGATTATTATGTCTTCCTGATGAGTTGACCTCTTTGATCAATGTAAAATGACCCTTTTTTCCTAGCAGTAATCATTGCTCTGAAATCTACATCATCAGTTTTATAATGTCACTCTAGTTTTCTTTTGATTTTTGTTAGCGTACATCTTTTTCACTCTTTTAATATTCTTAGCTTAAAAAAAGGAAGAAGCAGAGCAGTTGTATAGTATGCTACTATTTGTGTTACAAGGCAGAAATATGTATGTACATGTCTACTTGCATATACATAAAATAGCTCAGGGAGTGAGGAAACTAAAATTATCTGTTGGCTGTTGGGAAGTGCACTGGTTAAATGGAAAAAAGGGATGAGAGGAAAATTTCACTGTATACTCTATCATACTTTTTAAATTTAAGGTTATACAAATATATTTCAATTATTCAAATATAATTTTTCAATTATGCAAATTATACTAATTTTTTAAATTCAAACATTAAAAAATAAAAACAAACATAACTCTCTAATAAAAAGCATTATATCAGAAACAGAAAAATAATCATCAAGCAAATAGCATATGAAAAAGTTACCATGTCCAGGCACAGTGGCTCACGCCTGTAATCCCAACACTTTGGGAGGCCAAGGAGGGCAGAATGCTTGAGCTCAGGCGTTTGAGACCAGGCTGGGCAACACGGTGAACCCCATTTCTACAAAAAAAAAAAAAATACAAAAATTAGCTGGGCTTGGTGATGCATGCCTGTAGTCCCAGCTACTTGAGAAGCTGAGGTGGGAGGATGGCTTGAGCCTGGAAGGCAGGGGCTGCAGTGAGCTGTGATCGCACCACTGCACTCTGGCCTTGTAGACAAAGTGAGACTCTGTCTCAAAAAATAAAAGAAACAGCTACCTGCCTCATTCAGTGAGTATATTAGTTTTCTAGGGCTGCCTTAACAAGTACGACATGCTAGGTTCTGGCTTAAACATGAGATTTGTTTTCTCACAGTTCTGGTGACTAGAAGTCCAAGATCAAGGTGCAGGCAGGGTTGGTTTCTTCTGAGGTCTGTCTCCTCGGCTTGTAGATGGCTGGCTGTCTTCTCCCTCTGATTGTGTGTCTGTGTGTTAATTTCCTCTTCTTATAAGGATACCAGTCATATCGGATTAGAGTCCACCCTAATGACCTTATTAATTAATTTACAATTTCTTTAAAGACCTATCTTCAAATAGTCACTTTCTGAGGTACCATGGTCAGGACTCCAACATAGGAATTTTGAGAGGACACAATCATCCCTCATAGTGAATCACCAGAAAGAGTTATACAACTCAAGATCAGTTTATACTAACAGCTAAGAGGTAGTAATAGCAAATGATACAGAAAAGAAGGGAGCTGGAAAAATATATACATCGGGCATGGTGGCTTATGCCTGTAATCCCAGCACTTTGGGAGGCCAAAGCGGGAGGATTGCTTGAGGCTAGGAGTTCAAGACCAGCCTGGCCAACAGAGTGAGACCCCAGTCTCTCTTTAATATACATACATATACATCGGGGGGTCCAGAGAAGCCCAGCACAGGCTTCCAATGTCCCTGTTCATTTGAGAAGAAGCCACACAGGATGTGATCTATCCCTCTCGAGCAGCAAGCCACAGAGCATGGACAGAATGTCTCTGTCCAGGGAAGCCTGTTTGGAGCTTCAGGGTCTGAGAGACTCACATAGGGGCTGGTCACACACATACAACCTGCTAGCAACTGGCCATGGCACCTGAAACTCAGGACCCCAAGCATGGATCCGGGTTCACACACGTCATCGATCTTTGCACAAAGCAACCCTGACAAGCTGGTATGGTATGTTGCACCGCTCCAGGTGTACATAACAAAATCATGAATCAGTAAAAGAACACTCTGAGGGCCACATTCCTGGGGGATAGCTAAGGGTGAGTCATGGTTCCCTTGGGGACGTGAAAGAAATAACAGAGCTGCCATGTTACCTCTTTGCTCAGAAAACCCAACCGGGAGATTTCTCTATTCCTAACTCCCATCACTTACAAACGGGAGTTGAGGTACAGGTTTTAGGGATAGGGAAGTGAGGGGGTGAGGGAGGTAGGGATTGAGCACCATTTGGCCTACAAATTACATATACTCAGGAATCATGTTTTAATTGAAATTATCATCTTTACCATGAAAAATGGATACCTCTGCTTTTCTGGGCTTTTTTCCCAATTATGTCAACCTTCCCAGCTCTTGGAACAGAATGCAAAGTCCTTTGCATGATACACAGAGCCCCATCTGATCTCCCCACTCCGGGATCTCCCTGCCCTCATCTCCATGGCCTTCTTGCTTCATGTCTCTGCTCCAGCCACGCTGGCAATCCTGAGGTTCCTCACACACACCAGGCCCCTGCCTGCTTCAGGGCCTTTGCTGTCGCTGTTCTGTCTGCCTGGAGTGTTCTTAGAAATCCTCTTCACTGTCCCCTCATCTCCTGCATGTCTCTCCTCAAAGGTCACCTCATCGGAGGCCTCCTGGCCACTGTATCTAAAACAGCAGCCCCTGCCATTCTCTGCGCCCTTTCCTCAATCCTCAAACCTGACAATATATCGTTAACCTGAATATTTAATTATTTTTTACCTGTTCCTCCTCCAACTCCCAAGGAGAATGCCTGCACCATGGGGGTAGGGACAGTTTCTGGTTCACAGCGAGGTCCCGAGGCCTAGCACCATGCCTGGCTGAGTGAGTGCCTACTGAGTGAATGAATGAATTCGATCCAGACAGACACTGGGTGGAAGAAGGAAAAGATTTAGGACACGATAAGATTCCCTATTTTTAGCTACAGACTACAGAGGAAATATTCAACTAAACTGTTAACTTCTCTCTCAGGATTCACATATGCAAATATTATATTTAACATAAACTTTCTTTTAGAAAGGTGATTCTTGCTCCCCTTTAAGGGGCTAACCCTCTAACAGTTTATTTATTTCTTTATTTTTTCTGATGACAAGTAACATATTTGTAAAAGAAAATTAAACAATGCAGAAAGGAGTAAAGTAGAAAGTGCAAGTCCTTTGGACTGGAGGTTAGCGGGAGAGGAAGAGCTGGGGCTAACGCATTTTGAAGGGGACAGCTGTCACAGTGTTGGCATCATGGCAGCTGTGTCCATAGGGCTCACCAAAATGTCCCCCTGGATAAAATGGCCACATCAAGCTGTCTTCTTGCTTTGCTGTTTATGCCCTTTGCCTGTGTTTTTAGGAAAATGTCCTCGAATGTGTATTTTTTTTTAATTTTTAAAGTTTTTGTTATATTAAAAAAGTCTTTTGTCTGTCCAACAAGTTACTAATTCTTTTCTCCAAATTATTGCTTGACTTCTAACTTTGTGGTGCTTTCCACCATTCAGAAGTGATTTTATTTTAATTATTATTATTTTTTGAGACAGAGTCTTACTCTGTCACCCAGGCTGGAGTGCAGTGGCATGATCTTGGCTCACTGCAACCTCCACCTCCCAGGTTCAAGTGATTCTCATGCCTCAGCCTCCTGAGTAGCTGGGACTACAGGCATATGCCACCATGCCTGGCTAATTTTTTGTATTTTTAGTAGAGACAGAGGTTTGCCATGTTGGCCAGGCTGGTCTTGAACTCCTGGCCTCAAGCGATCCGCCCACCTCGGCTTCCCAGGACTGGGATTACAGGTGTGAGCCACCGTGCCCGGCCTCAGAAGTGATTTTTATCGGATGGCGAATTCTGTCAATTCTTTGCCTTTATTGTCTCTGCCTTTGGTATCATGCTTAGAAAGGTCTTCTCCCAGCCGGGCACGGTGGCTCATGCCTGTAATCCCAGCACTTTGGAAGGCCGAGGCGGGTGGATCACGAGGTCAAGAAATCGAGACCATCCTGGCCAACAGGATGAAACCCCATCTCTACTAAAAATACAAAAATTAGCTGGCCGTGGTGGTGTGCGCCTGTAGTCCCAGCTACTCAGGAGGCTGAGGCAGGAGAATCGCTTGAACCCAGGCGGCAGACGTTGCAGTGAGCTGAGATCATGCCTCTGCACTCCAGCTTGGGGACAGAGCAAGACTCCATCTCAAAAAGAAAAAAAAAAGGTCTTCTCCCTGCCTCCCTCCGGCCCCCACCCACCCCCGGATTAGAAAAGTGTTCACCTAAATTTGCTTCTAGTATTGTCATGGTTTGATTTTATTTTTCATTTAAATTTTCAAGGCACCTGGAATTTATTTGGTGATAATAGATATTTATAGCGTGCTTATGATGTGTCAGGTTCTGTTCCAAGTGCCTTATATTGATCATCTTATTTGAAAGCTGGTAGAAACGGTGTTTTCACAGGTGAGGAAACTTAGGGACAGGCGGTTGGGTACTTATCCAAGGCCATACAGCTGGTGAAACCTAGTCCATCTAATGCTAAAGCCTATACAGGGTTCTTGTAAGGATTAGAATTGGTGTATGTAAAGTTTCTGGAATATAGGAGGCATTCAACAGATGATAGGGTTTAATATTATTGCATATTTCCCATAAACATAATTTTTGATGGCTGTATTTTTCAAAATGGTATCTTTTAAAGTTCAGTTTATTTCTAAACTATTATTCCTTCACAAGTATGAAAAGCCTTTAGAATTCCATGGGAATAAATGAAATCTTTATGTCAAGAAAGTGTTCTCATAAACAGGGAGGGGAACAACACACACAGGGGCCTGCTGGGGAGCCAATGGGGAGAGAGAGCATCAAGATCAATAGCTAATGCATGTGGGGCTTAATACGTAGGTGATGGGTTGATAGGTGCAGCAAACCACCAAGGCACACGTTTACCTATGTAACAAACCTGCACATCCTTCATATGTACCCCGGACCTTAAAATAAAATAAAAATAATTAAAAATAAAAAGCATGTTGTCATAAAAAGAAATTTTTGGAAGGATGTACATCAACATGTTTAGAGTTTCACTGGGTAATGGAATAACTGCGTTTTCTAAAAAAAAAAAAAAAAAATCTTGCCTCGGCAGGGTGCAGTGGCTCACACCTGTAATCCCAGCACTTTGGAAGGCCAAGGTGGGCAGATCACAAGGTCAGGAGTTCGAGACCAGCCTGACCAACATGGCGAAACTCCATTTCTACTGAAAATACAAAAATTAGCCGGGCATGGTGGCAGGCGCCTATAATCCCAGCTACTCAGGAGGCTGAGGCAAGAGAATAGCTTGAACCCAGGAGGCAGAGGTTACAGTGAGCTGAGATGTTGTTACTGCACTCCAGCCTGGGCGACAGAACGAAACTCCGTCTGAAAAAAAAAAAAAATCTTGCCTCTATATTCCAGTTTTCTAGAAAGAGTGTTTTTTTATTTTGTGATCAGAAAAATAACCACAATAACTGCTATATATATGTTTTAAAGGCTATGAATGGAAGGAGGTGCTGCGTATGTAGAGAGTGACAGGCTTATAAGATTTTCTTTTTGGTAAATGGTAAGAACCTGAAGCTGATAGGAAGGATAAATGGAGAGAGGGTGGCTCTCCAGGAGCAGAAGGGCAGTGAAGGAGGGAGGGAGGTCTTCGAGGAGGCAGCAGGTAAGAGGAGGTTTATGCAGCATTTACACAATTATATAAAGACAGAAAGAATGAAAGAAAAGATGGAAAAATGGATACCCTGGTGTCAGGGTAGTGGGATGATGGTTGCATTTTACTTTTATTCTGTATTTGTATCTTCTTGTGTATGTTTACTTCTTTTATACATTCCATTTCCCTCCATCCAGATCCATAACTTTTTAAAATTTTTATTATTTTATTATTATTAAGATGGAGTCTCACTCTGTCACCCAGGCTGGAGTGCAGTCGCGCAATCTCGGCTCACTGCAACCTCCGCCTCCTGGGTTCAAGTGATTCTCCTGCCTCAGCCTTCCGAATAGCTGGGATTAAAGGCACCCACCACCACGCCCAGCTAATTTTTGTATTTTTAGTAGAGACGGGGTTTCAACACGTTGCCCAGGCTGGTCTCGAACTCCTGACCTCAGGCGATCGCCCGCCTTGTCCTCCCAAAGTGGATTTCTTTTTTTACCCATGCATTTGCCCAAGCAGACTTTCTGGCTAAAACCTTTCCCCTAGCCTTGCATCCTCTATATCCACCTGTCCAAATTTCCCTCACTCTCCAAAGTCTCATTTTAAATGTTGCTTTTCCTTGAAGCTTCTCCTGGAATGGCCCATCCCTCCCTTCTCATTCTGATCATTTCCTCTTTGAATTCCCATAGCATTAGATATGCCCTCCTCTTCCAGCACTGAATCCAGCCTTGCCTCACATCAGAGTCACTTGTACACCTGGCCTTAAGCCCCCTGAGGGCAGGGATAATTTGTATTTATCCCAAAGTCCTGAAACTAGTACAGAACCTGAGACACAGGAAGGCCCCAGAATTGTCTACTGAATAGAACACTGATAGTGCTGAATTTGGTTGCTCCTTTTAACCTGTATGACCCCAGACGTTTGTTTTCTATGAAGGCTCAAAACATGGTTATGTTTCCTAATTTACAAATAACACATGTAAACCCATGTTTTGAAAATGGGGGTGGGGAGGATCAACTGAATGCAGCCTCTTCACCCAAGTTCCAAAGGCCAGGTGGCCCATTGTGAACCTTGTTTAACCACACAGAACACATGAATAGCTAGAACAAGGGATTTAACAGTTACCAGAATGTTTTCAGAGAGGTGACTTCAGAAGTGCCAAGCTTCAGGAAGACCCGGACAGAGAAGGGATCGGACAACTTTAGGAAAGTAGGTGCCAAACAGCCCCTTTGCAGTTTACACACAGGCCTTGGTGTCAGAAAAATAGGTTTGAGTACTGGTTATGCATCAGAGATGTCACTCTGGACAAGCTTCTTATGCTCTCTGGGATTCAGCTTTCTCATCTAAAAAATGGGGATAATAGCCAGGTGCAGTGGTTCATGCCTGTAATCCCAGCACTTTGGGAGGTCGAGGCGGGCAGATCCCCTGAGGTCAGGAGTTCGAGACCACCCTGGCCAACATGGCAAAACCCCGTCTCTACTAAAAATACAAAAATTAGCCGGGCGTGGTGGCTTGTGCCTGTACTCGCAGCTACTCGGGAGGCTGAGGCAGGAGAATCACCTGAACCTGGGAGGCAGAGGTTGCAGTGAGCCGAGATTGCACCACTGCACTCCTGCCTGGGCAACAGAGTGAGACTGTCAAGAAAAAAAGAAAGAAAGAGAAAGAAAGAAAGAAAGAAAAAGAAAGAAAGAGAAAGAAAGAAAAAGAAAGAAAGAGAAAGAAAAAAAAAAGAAAGAAAGAAAGAAAGAAAGAAAGAAAGAAAGAAAGAAAGAAAGAAAGAAAGAAAGAGGGGGGTTAATAATAGTGCTTACTTCAAGAGGTTGCTGTGAACACCAAAAGAAGCAATACACACCAAGTGCCTACAGATAGTAAGCACTTGGTAAAAATGTAACTGCCATTAAAAATAAATATGATGCTCACAGGGTCAGTGGAAAGTAGGAGTAGTGGGAACAGAATAGGAGGGAACAAAGCACCTCTGAGTAGACCTTTCTGTATAGCTCTGACTCTTATTATGTTTCACCGTAATAATTCATTAAAAGTGGGATATGAAGGCTGAGGGTGTATTTGTAATAAAAACACTAATGAACCAAACTGCATTATAAATGACGGCCACACTGAAAGGGATCAAGAAGAAAATAAGTAATTTTGGAAAACATTATTTTGACTGGATACTGTAAGGCAAGCTTGTCCAACCTGCGATCCGGGATGGCTTTAAACGTGGCCCAACACAAATTAGTAAACTTTCTTAACACATCATGAAATTTTTTTTTTTTTTTAGCTTATCAGCTATCGTTAGTGTTAGTGTATTTTACGTGTGGCCCAAGACAATTCTTCTTTTTCTAGTGTGGCCCAGGGAAGCCAAAAGATTGGACACCCCTGCTCTAACGCTTCGGACAAAAAGATCTGTCCACAAATAATGGACTCTAGTCAATCTGTTACATGCATATGGAACTACTTTATGATACCAGGGTCAAACAAATAAGTGAATAAAGTGTACATAACAAGAGCCACATTTCCCACTGTTGAAAAAGCTAAAAAGAAGAAGAGGGGCAGGCTAGGATGAAGGCTGTGGATTACAGCAGAAACATTAGTTATCAACTCATGTTTATTTTAATATGTATACAGACAGATACAGAAATAGATGTAGATGTGTGTGTATGCATGGTTAGTATGCATGTTTTATTTCCTAATCCTATCCACTGGGAGGACCTACAAACAATTTACAAATTGTTTGCATGACACTCCAATAGAAATGAGCATGCCTAGCACCAGATCCTGGTTTCTAATAGCATTCTCCAATAATGGAACCAGGGCTCCTTGAAGTAATGGCTGATTCTGGGTCAGGGTAGGGAAAACACAAGATGAGCCTGTTGTGTCTTGTAGTGCCAGAAAATAGACACACTCAAAAAAGGGCAGGGGCATGACAAGAGGACACAGGGGGCAACGGGAAGATGTGGGGCAGAAAGTTCCAAGCAGAGGAAGCCACATGAAAAATAATCAAACCTTTGACTTATGTTCAGAGCTCTCAGATATTGCCATAATTAAAGGAAAAGAAAAAATGTTGGGAAAGGAAGTTCTACTGAAAAGCTACCAAGCTTGAATGTCACCTCACTCATTAATCATGATGAGGAAGTCCATTATGAAGTACATCCATATTGGGTAAAGAGAAAACTTGAAACTTATTTGGCAGTGTTTAATGCTTAAAGTTGCAAATAATAATGAAAACCATTAAAACATCATCACTCTTTCAAGTGGTTTAAAGTGTCTATAAAATTCACATTTGAAAATGGCAGAACAAGCTGAGCATGGTGGCTGATGCCTGTAATTCCAGCACTGTGGGAGGCCATGGCGGGAGGACTGCCAGAGGCCATGGCGGGAGGACTGCCTGAGCCCAGGAGTTCTGAGACCAGCCTGGGAAACATAGTGGGACCGTATCTCTAAAATAAAAATTAAAAATTAGCTGAGAGTGGTAGCATACACCTGGCCTGAGCCCAGGGAGGCAGAGGTTGCAGTGAGCTGAGATCATGCCATTGCACTCAGCCTGGGCAGCAGCAGAGCAAGGCACTGTCTCAAAAACAAAACAAAACAAAACAAAAAACCCAAAAAACAAAAAGCAGAGTAAATACAATCCTTCATACCAGAAAGTTATTTTGTCTGAAGCTGTCCACAGGATCATAAAATAAGCCAGCAGAAAAGTCTGAAGAGAATGTTGGAGAAACTCTCTTAACAGTCTTTGAAAATGCTTTCTAGTGCCGGAGGAAATCAGTTTACATTCTTAGAGATCAGCTGTGACCTCAAAAAGCTGTGTTTAATGTACAAGTCATCCGGACTTATTACATTCAACGAGCTTAATGTTTTCCTCTATGTTATCAGTGTATTAATTTCTACACAAGAGCTGGGCACTATAGGTTAAGTGGCAATGAACTAAGAGGGCAGATGGTGGAATACAACTGCCTGGGTTCAAATTCCTCATCTGCTACTTACTAGCTGTGTGATCCCGGGCAAATTATGTGACCTCTCTGGACCTACACTTCTTCATCTGTAAAGTTGGGACAATTAAAAAAACCCAAACAACCTACCTTATAGGGTTATTGTCAGGATTCAAAGGCGCTAAGTATCATTCCATTGCATATAGAATTCAATACATGTTAGCTATCCTTAGTAAGTTTTTTTTTTTTTTTTTTTTTTTTTTTTTTTTGCTTAACCTGAAAAATGTTTGCTTCTTTCTAGGTAATACAGACATTATAATTTTCAAGTATTTTAATTGCTTTTTAACTTCCTATCATTCTATCATTTATCCAACAAATATTTATTGAGCACTACAATTTTCCAGGCACTCTTGTACATGCTGGGGATATAGCAGTGACCAGGACTGGCAAGGTCCTGCACTCACGGAGCTGACAGCCTACTAAGAGAGACAGACAGTAAGTAAGAAAGGAAAAGATCAATTTAGTAGATGCTTCTAAGGGAACAGCTCTGCCATGAATGTCTCTGCATAGGCCACATAGACAAGGTCAACAGCAGTCTCACCCATCTTGGAGGAACGCCATGTGATCCTCCCAGGAACACTGTAGCATAACCAGTCTTGGGAAGAAGCTGTCCCAAGGCCATTTGTCACCCACCTGCCTATGTTGTGGGAGCTGCCATAAGGCAGTTTCTCATCCGCCTCCCTGGTTCTGATAAGACATGGGACTTTCAACATTGCCTCCTCACTTAGCGGAGAGCTGCAAGGTTATACAATCATTTAGCTAGAGTCTGAAGCTGACTCCTCCAGGACATAGCAACCCACCACTTGTGTCATTCATGTAAATTATATAACATGTTATTAGGTTATACGACGCCAAACTGCCTATCACCGGCCATTTTTTACCTACAAAAATGGTAATTTCATATGGTTCAACTTACTAGAAGGTGGTAAGTCCAACTGAAAAAAAAAAGAGTAAAGAGGTTCAGCAGTGGGAAGCTGGATGCAGTATTCAAGAGGGTAGCCAAGTGGACCTCAGCAGGCTGACATTTTAGGGGAAGAAGGGGATTCAGGAGTTCTGGATATTGCACTCACATGTGGTAACATCTACCTCAACCTTACATGGGTATGAACATCAAATGAGATAACAGAAGTACAAATGTTTTGTAAACTAAGAAGTTCTAGGACTATAGAAAATTATTTAGTTTGAGTCTCCTACTTTGTTGCTGGGAATTACAGCAAACTCTTTTTTTTTGAGACAGGGTCTCACTCTGTCACCCAGGCTGGAGTGTAGTGGCACTGTCAAGGCTCACTGCAGCCTTGACCTCCCAAGCTCAAGCAATCCTCCCACCTCAGCCTCCCAAGTAGCTGGGACTACAGTTGTGCACCACCACACCCAGCTTTTTTTTTTTTTTTTGTATTTTTGTAGAGATGGCGTTTTGCCATGTTGCGCCCAGGCTGGTCTTGAACTCCTGAGCTCAAGTGATCCCCCACCCTGGGCTCCCAAAAGTGCTGGGACTACAGGTACGAACCACTGTGCCCAGCCTACAGCAAACTTTTTAAGGAACATGTGTAAGCTAGATGGCTCCTAAGGTTGATAGTTCAAACCTCACGTGGAGCAGATAAGCAATTAAGAGTTTTGGCTTAAAACTTTTCTCCTGCTCCCAGAAAACAAAAGGTGTTGTTGTCATTGTTCTTAGTCAATAAAGCACTATCTACACAAAGAAGGTAATAGGACATATCTGAGAACAATCTGTTGAGATGTAGCTGAGATTACAATCTGAAAAACTGAACAGAATTCCAAAAGAAAGCCGCGTTATTTTAGCATAGTAAAATGTAATATAAAGTGTAGCATGTGTCTGAAATTTAATGTCTCTCAAGTAGCTAGGAATTTTTGTAGCTCCACCAACCCATTCTACCACATAATCATTAAGATTACAATTAAACTAGCTACTAAAACTTAACAAACAAGGAAAATGGAACCAACAGAAAACTAAACTAGGTTAATTTGTAGAGAAATGATAACTATGCATAGTTTTTTTTAAAGAGACAGGCCTTATTTTAAGGATTTTTAAATTGAAGAATTCATAAAGCGGTAAATTTTTGGGAATTTATTGATTTGCATTTAAAAGGAACTGCTGACAAAGATTCACCGGTAATAATTTGAACAAGTTGGAAAATACAGTCAACACTACTGAAACACTACTAAAATAATTCCAGGACAGAACAAAACTTCTTATATACTGTCTTTGATGTGAAAATTGACTGCTTCTTACTTTTCTAAACACACGGTGGTATAATTAACAATATTCAATCACTTCTGTTCTTTCCTGCATATATAAAAATTAAAATACCAATTAAAAAACTAATATATCTTCTCTTTATTTCTTACAGATACGAGTTCAATGTTTCACTCAATAGTGGTGTGGTTTAAGGGAATTTTTTCATTTACAAGTTAAACAACAATCCACCCAAAGGGAACTGATAGTCTATAGGCTCATAGTGCAAATAAACAGTTTAGGAATGCAGCAACTGACATTTCTAAAGTACAAAACAGATAAAATTCTTAGAAGATACATGCAAAAAGCTCTACTAAGCAGATGGCCACAGAACTAGAACATTGATAATTTTACTGGCGATGTCAATAGGACTCCAGATGTTTCCAAACTCAACTTGAACTCTCATCTTAGGCTTTGTATTTTGCTTTTCCAGTTTCACTAATGACACAAACATGCTATAAAAAAAATCCAGAAATTCACATTTAAAAAATATATTCTGAAATGAAAGGCAAGAACAGCATTTTACATATAAGAACACTATTAGTTGTCAGGGTTCTTACTAAACAAACAGAGATAGTACTACTGTATTTTAGATCAGTAACTTTTGGGGAGTGTATCTTTTGAAAACAAAGCAGTAGTCTATCACATTAGTTTAATTTGTTTCTTGTCTTTTTTTTTTTTTTTTTTTTTGAGACAGAGTCTCGCTCTGTCACCCAGACTGGAGTGCAGTGGCATGATCTCGGCTCACTGCAAGCTCTGCCTCCTGGGTTCATGCCATTCTCCTGTCTCAGCCTCCCGAGTAGCTGGGACTACAGGCGCCCGCCACCACGCCCGGCTAATTTTTTGTATTTTTTAGTAGAGATGGGGTTTCACCGTGTTAGCCAGGATGGTCTCGATCTCCTGACCTCGTGATCCGCCTGCCTCAGCCTCCCAAAGTGCTGGGATTACAGGCGTGAGCCACTGCGCCCTGTCTGTTTCTTGTCTTAATATGCAGTTTTTTGTTTTTTTGTTTTGTTTTGTTCTGTTTTTGAGACAGAGTCTTGCTATGTCACCCAGGCTGGAGTGCAGTGGCGTGATTTTGGCTCACTGCAGCCTCTGCCTCCCGGGTTCCAGTGATTCTCCTGCCTCAGCCTCCCAGGTAGCTGGGATTACAGGCACGCACCACTACACCTGGCTAATTTTTGTATTTTTAGTAAAGGTGGGGTTTTATCATGTTTGCCAGGCTGGTCTCGAACTCCTGACCTCAGGTGATCTGCCTGCCTTGGCCTCCCAAAGTGCTAGGATTACAGGTGTGAGCCACCGCAACCAGCCTCAATATGTAGTTTTGAAAGACAAATCAAGGAGAGAATTTTAAGCATATCAAAGTGGGAGGCCAGTGTAAGTGGCAAAAAAAGATGGAGTAAAAAACCTGCTTTAGGTAGTGTGCTGTTGCAGTCTTCCTAAATCTTCCTCAACTATGTTCATAAACACATCCATGGGACTTCTGCCTCCAGAGTAAGAGGCAGGTATTCAAAAGACAGTGAATTAAAAGACTAAACTCGATCATTTATTTCTTACTTATGACCACATTTATCATCTGAAATAATAATACAACAATTATTGTATATTAAAGCTGTTCAACTATTTCAGCCAACAAGAAGTGTCACCCTAGCCTGGCCAGGTTCCAGTTCTAAGGACGTCTGTACTAGACTACAGCTTTATGTGACTAATGGGAACCATCAGTCTGTTCAAATTATGAGGTGCTAGAAGGAGAAAACAATTCTCTTTCCTAAATTTTTATGCGGGTTTTGAAAAATGAGTGAGAAAAAGAAGCAATTACTTACATTCAAATCCCTGAAGTATTCATTATAGTCAAGGGCATATCCTACAACAAACTTGTCTGGAATTTCAAATCCAACAACTAAAAAGAATCATAATTCATCATTTAGATAAAGAAAACATCACTTTCAAATCTAATACTGGCAAATGTGCCTCTCTACAAATATTCTCTAAGCAATTATAAGCCATTTCACACAAAACTCTTAGGTTAAAGGTGGTTAAATGATTGACAAAAAAGTAATTCACTTACAGTCTGGCTTATATCCAACACTTCGTGGGGTCCTTTTCACCAGCAAGCTGTTAATTACAAAATGTGACATATAACATACAGAGAGACTACAGGGCATTACAAAAGAGAAGATTAATGTTTCTAAACACTATTTCATTTCATCCGTGCTGAGTGTACCATGGTCACTTTTAACACACCCAAGGAAAGACTATGAAATGGAGAGCTAAATTATGGGGATTAATAGGAAAGGGCAGCAATGAGTTGACACCACAGACAAGGCCCTTGGTTGATCACCTGGAACCTGAAGGACAGTTCTGAGACCTGCACCCTGACTACCCATGTGTCCATTGAAAGGGAGCTAATAAGAGGATGAATGGGTACAGAGTGTCAATGAGCAAAGATGAAAGGGGCTCTCAGTCCAGAAACCTTGGAAATACAATCCCTAAACTGTAAAAGGGTGTGAGAGAGGTGAGCATCACCTTTTTCACAACATTCATTTCTCTTTTTTTTTTTTTAGACAGAATCTCGCTCTGTTGCCCAGGCTGGAATGCAGTGGCGTGATCTCCGCTCACTGCAAGCTCCGCCTCCCGGGTTCACGCCATTCTCCTGCCTCAGCCTCTTGAGTAGCTGGGACTACAGGCACCCACCAGCATGCCTGGCTAATTATTTTTTGTATTTAGTAGAGATGGGGTTTCACTGTGTTAGCCAGGATGGTCTTGATCTCCTGGACCTCATGATCTGCCCACCTCGGTCTCCCAAAGTGCTGGGATTACAGGTGTGAGCCACCGTGCCTGGCCACAACATTCTTTTCTTTTTTTTTTTTTTTTTTTTGAGATGGAGTTTTGCTCTTGTTGCCCAGGCTGGAGTGCAATGGCTCGCCCAACTCACCACAACCTCTGCCTCCCGGGTTCAAGTGATTTTCCTGCCACAGCCTCCCAAGTAGCTGGGATTACAGGCATGCGCCACCACGCCTGGCTAATTTTGTATTTTTTTTAGTAGAGACAGGGTTTCTCCATGTTGGTCAGGCTGGTCCCGAACTCCCAACCTCAGGTGATCCATCCACCTCGGCCTCCTAAAGTGCTGGGATCACAGGCGTGAGCCACCATGCCCGGCCTCACAACATTCTTTTTTTTAAAGAGATGAATCTCGCTCTGTGGCCCAGGCTGCAGTGCAGTGGTGTAATCACAGTTCACTGCAGCCTTGACTTCTTGGGCTCTAGCGATCCTCCCACCTCAGCCTTCCGAGTCGCTGGGACTACAGATGTGTACCACTTCGCCCTGGCTGCATCACAACTTTTAATAACTGGCTTACAAAGAAGAACTTTAGGCTAAAACAACTAGTGTGCCAAAAGAACCAGTATTTATTTTTGAGAACAAAAGCTGGAGGTGGTATAAGTCAACTCTACCAAAAGCTAATTTTATAACCCAAATGCTGCCTGTTGAAAAATATTCAGCCATTTAAAAAAAACTATAGAAGCTGCTTTGAAAGTCTTTATAGATGTTAAAGGCAGTCTCAAGAAAACTTATGCTTTCATACCTTCCTAGATAAATATATATGTTTAAAGAGCTGGAAAGGGCCCAAAGTGATCTCAACCTGGACTGCACATCATAATCACCTGGGAGCTTTAAAAAAACAGAACTCAGATACTCGGGCCACAGCCCTGACCAATTACATCAGAATTGCTGGAGATGAGACACAGGCAGAGGTTATCCTGGGTTTTTTTTTTAACTCTCAGGTGATTCAAATGTGCAGCCTAAGTAGCTAACCACTGACCTAAGCCGGAGACTCCAAGGGATCATCTAATCATGTCCCTCATGACTCTTCCAATAAATGGATAGAGGAGACACTTCAATTCTATTTCCATTTAGAAAGAACATAATAAGCCAATCACAGCAAAAACCCTTCTCTCTACCTGAACTCAGGAATGCTCCAGAAAAGATATCATTACGCTCAGTGCAATCTGTATTAGGAGTTCAAGAGAACTCAGCACTTCATATGCCTAGAGATCTGAATGTTTAATAAAGCTCCATCTCTAAGGCATGACTACAGTTGCATCTGAAGCATTTTCCATACTGTAAATGGGTAACCGCTCTTAAGAAGATATACGTAAATGGCCAACAAGCAGATGAAAACATGTTCAACATCATCAGCATCAGAGAAACACAAATCAAAACCACAATGAGATACCACATCACAGCCACTAGGATGGCTACAATAAAAAGGACAGTAACAAGTGTTGTCAAGGATGTGGAGATATTGGAACCCTCATATGTAACTGGTATAAAATAGTACATATACCTTGTTAAATAGTCAGGCAATTCCTCAAAATGTTAAACAGAGTTACTATATGACCTAGCAATTATATACTCAAGAGACCTGAAAACAGGTATTCATACTTGTACACATTCAAATCAACATTATTCATAAAAGCCAACAGGTAGAAACTCAAATGTTCACCAACAGATAGATAAGCAAAATGTGATATATCTGTACAATGAAATATTATTCAGCCAAAACAAGGGATGAAGTACTGATACATGCCCCAACCTGGATGAACCTTGAAAACACTATGCTAAGTGAAAGAAGACAGGATATTGCATGAGTCCATTTATATGGAATGTCCATTATACACAAATCTGTATGGACTTTCTGTAGAAAGTAGATTAGTAGTTGCCAGGGGCTGGGAGAAGGGAGAATGACTGCTAATGGGTACAAGGTTTCTTTGGGTTCCAAAATGAAATAGTGGTAGCAGATGCACGACTCTGAATATATCAAAAACCACTGGATTGTACAACTTTAAAAGAGTGAATTTTATGGTACGTGACTCAGATCTCCGTAAAAAAGGAGTATGTTTACAGTTCCAGAACCAGCTACATATATAATGTGTGAAAAATCTTACTATCTTCCCTACATTCTAAAACGCAATTAAGCAGCTGCTCACTACAATGAGATCAATCACATTATAACCAACAGTGAAACAGTGCTTTGCAGTTAAAAAGATTTTCAAGGCCGGGTGCGGTGGCTCACGCTTGTAATCCCAGCACTTTGGGAGGCCGAGGCGGGCGGATCACGAGGTCAGGAGATTGAGACCACAGTGAAACCCCGTCTCTACTAAAAATACAAAAAAAATTAGCCGGGTGTGGTGGCGGGTGCCTGTAGTCCCAGCTACTCGGAGAAGCTGAGGCAGGAGAATGGCGTGAACCTGGGAGGTGGAGCTTGCAGTGAGCCGAGATCGCGCCACTGCACTCCAGCCTGGGTGACAGAGCGAGACTCCGTCTCAAAAAAAAAAAAAAAAAAAAAAAGATTTTCAAATATATTATCTCCTTGACTCAGTTTCCCTGAGAAAAAGATGTTAATAATCATTCCCCTTTAAAGATGAGTAAATACATTCAGAGAGATTAAATATGGAATAGTCGCTCAGATTAAGTGGCAGTGAAATGCCAGACTAAACTCCCAAGTCCATGTGTTTCTCACTTTACTGCTCTGCCTAGAACATGAAAACTGGAACTGGGTGGGAAGAACCTTAGAAGTCATCTAGGCCACGCATTTTTTTTTTTTTTTGAGATAGGGTGTCACTCTGTCACCCACGCTGGAGTGCAGTGGTGTGATCACAGTAGGCCACTTAACAGAGGCGATATCATCTCCAAGGAAGCCAAAACTAATTCTCAGCAGGGAGAGTGGAAATATTAGACATTACAAGATTTGTGACCCTCCAAAACTCAATCCTACCTGACAATCTTATTCCTTAGTGTTTAATTTCTGAGTATCATATAAGCAGCACTAACATGGAGTTCAAGGAAGATACATGAAATGTATGCAAGATCAGTGCTACAAAACTATGGTGAATAGATGACTTGGGTCAAGAAATGACTCAAGTATTCTTTGAGCATGTCCTACCTGTGGCAACACAAAATCTCGCTCACGAACCAGTCTATCTCAATTCCACAGCATACACCAGGAAAGAACAACAAAAGAATACCCAGAGGATTAAAGTCTATGCCACAGTAGGTTGACATTTAAAACCCTAAAGAGCATGTAGAAAAATAAGCAAGTGCACTGATTAGTTTCTATTAGGTTGGTGCAAAAGCGATTGCGGTTTTTGCCATTTCATAGGATACTACTTAGTGTCCTATAACGTATCACTTACATACTCTCATAGTACCTGTCCCAAATCTATTTAAAAGAAAAACTCACTGATAAACACTTGAACTGGATATTAGAAAAGCCCATACAGTCAAACTGCTGACATATGACTCACTAGAAGGCTTACTCTGATTCAAAGATGCTCGACAGATACCGTGATTTTTTAAAAAGGGCTTATAAATACCTGTTAATCACTTTGGAAAAAAACAGAAGTTAGAACATTACCTGGCCCCTACATAAAAACTGCAGATTGATCGGAGACTTAATGTTTTTAATGAAATTGTAAAAGGAAAAGAAAACATATTCTTAAATGTTTGTTTGATGTCACTCTATTAAAAACTTAAGGTAGCAAAAGCATAAACTGTGAGCCAGGTTACCTGGGTTCAAATCTCATCTCTATAGCTGACTAGCTCTGTACCTTTGGGCAACTCCCTATGCCTCAGTAACCTTATCTGAAAAGTGGGAATAATAATGCCACCCCAGAGTTGCTGAGAGATGAAACTAAAATGAGAAATAAACACAGGTAGAACTATAAAAGCAAAAGTCAAACAGCATAGGTAAGATGAGGAGGTGAGGCTGACTTAATAAAAAAGGAAGCAGGCGTTATAAAATTTCACTACAGACACAAAGAAGATGCAGCATACATCACTCAATTCCAGGAGGTCCAGATCTTCAGGGCCCACCCTTTCCTATCACTTCCTCACCCCCTTTGGAATCCTTATTCTTAATTTTGTAAGGGAGCCCAAAATCCTCTGCCATGCTACTCAGGACAAACTGATATAATTAGCATGCTGAAAAACCAAATGTTAATTTTAGGCAAGGAAGTGACTGTAAATATGAGCTTTATTAACACATGACAAAATTATTTAAAAGGATTATATCTTAAGTCTTATATGAGATTACATTACTTTTTGAAGATAAAATGACAGCTGAAAACATTTATCCTTACAAAGAAGCAATCACTTAATCCCCCTTCAAATGAGGAAAATATTCTATGTCAAAATGTCATACATACCTTGCGACCTTGACCATCTTTGGATTATACTGCCTGACCAAGGAAAGCAAAGTCTGCATTGTTTTGCCAGTGTCAATTATATCCTTTCAAAAAAGAAGACATTGCATAGCTTTAAATTCAGAGTCACTATATAAACATAAAGTACCAAAACCCTCATGTATAACTGCAATACTGTCATTCTTTTCAGTGCAGTAATTCTCACCAAAATCCACACGGAGATATTCTGGAATCTATAAATCATCTGGCCCTCAGCAAGCAGTAAGAATGCCAGCCCCCAGGACTGGATTTTATAGGTGCAGGGTCAATGACAGCAAATTTAAATATATACATGCACATTTTATTAGGGAGTTATGATGTTGTCCTTCATTATAAAAAGTATTTTAGAATTTTTCCCATAAATTCAAGATAGAGACTCTCTCCTCCCAACTCTCCAATATAGGTGGCTAACAGACTACACTTGAGAAACACTGCTTTATACCATTTTTAAAGGCACCCAAATTAATAAGGCTATAAAATGACTTTACATAAAAGTGAATCTCAGCTATTTAGTCAAAAGTAGGACTCTAAACAAACCCATCTTTGTTAGGGAAAATTTTTTTTTTTTTTTGAGACGGAGTCTCGCTCTGTTGTCCAGGCTGGAGTGCAGTGGCGCAATCTCGGCTCACTGCAAGCTCCGCCTCCTGGGTTCACGCCATTCTCCTGCCTCAGCCTCTCCAAGTAGCTGGGACTACAGGCGCCCATCACCACGCCCAGCTAATTTTTTGTATTTTTAGTAGAGACGGGGTTTCACCATGGTCTCAATCTCCTGACCTCGTGATCCGCCCGCCTCGGCCTCCCAAAGTGCTGGGATTACAAGCGTGAGCCACCGTGCCTGGCCTGGGAAAATATTTTTTAAACCATAACCCTATGCTTTTCAATAAAAATACTCTTTAAAAATGGAATAAAGCAGTGTGAGCCATCAGAAACATCATGGCTGGAGACTTGTGAAAAATGCAGATATCTGGGCTGTGGTAGGCAGAATTCTGATGGCTCTCAAAACTCCTGCCTCCTTTAGGGATAAAAGACTTGAAGACTTTTTAACAAAAAAGGAAAAGAAAAAAAATTCCCGCCTCCTGGTGTACACACCCGGAAGGGTTCCCTCCCCTTGACTGTGACCAGGATCTGTGAAAATAACAGGATAGCCGCTCCTGTGATTAGGTTATGTGGCAAACTAGAGCAAGATTCTCCTGCTGGTTTTGAAGAAGTCAGCTGCCATGTTGTGAGACTGTCATGGGCTAGGGCATGAGCCTTTAAATAGCTGAGAGCAACCCCTGGCCAGCAGCCAGTGAGAAAACGGGCCCTCAGTCCTACAATCACAAGGAACTAAATTCTGCCAACAACCTGAAGGAACTTTGAAGAGGATCGTGAGTCCCTTGATTCAGCTTGATGAGCCCCTGAACAGAGGATACAGCTAACTTGTACTAGGGAAGTATAAAAAACATGCATGGGAATGATATATATCAACTTTAAGGATAATTGTCATACTTCTGGGAATGAAGGGAAAGAAATCGGGCTTTAGCTGTATTATGATCTTTAATTTCTTAAAAAAAAAAGAACAGAAGCAAATATGGCAAAATGTTAATACTTTGTGGTGGGTACGTAGGTATTGAGCATACCCTTTTTTCTGAGTTCAAAATATTTTATAATTAAAATTAAATGCAGGCCAGGCGCAGTGGCTCATGCCTATAATACCAGCACTTTGGGAGGCCGAGGTGGGAGGATGGCTTGAGGCCAGACCAGCCTGGCCAACATGGCAAAACCCCATCTCTACTTAAAAAAAAATATATATATATACATGTATATATGTATATATATGTGTTTATATATACACACACACACACATATATACATACACACACACACACACACACAATTAGCCAGGCATGGTGGCGCACACCTGTAGTCCCAGCTACTTGGGAGGCTGAGGCATGAGAATTGCTTGAACCTGGGAGGCAGAGGTTACAGTGAGCTGAGATAATACCACTGCACTCCAGCCTGGTGACAGAGTGAGACTCTGTCTTAAAAAAAATAAAAATTAAAATTAAATGCAAAAGGTCCAAGTGAATTGAGGAGAAAAGGGGTATCAAGGAAGGTTTTGTGGAGGTGATGTTTGAGCTGGGTCTTAAATGACTTAAACATGGGATAAGAAGGGAGGGAATAAGGACATTTCGGGTACAAGAAATAAGGAGCAAACAGTGGAAACAACCTAACGTCTGTCAACCAATGAATGGATAACAAAAATGTAATTCAGATGGTATCCAATTTACGATGGTTCAACATGAGATTTTTTTGACTTTAGGATAGATTTATCAAGGTAGTAAATCCATTTTCAACTTATGATATTTTCAACTTCAGATGGGTTTATCAGGACACAGCTGAGGAACACCTGTCTATCCATATAATTTGGCAATAAAAAGGAAATGAGTGCAGATATACTCCACAACATGAATGAACCTTGAAAACATTAAGCTAAGTGAGAGAAGCCAGATACAAAAGGCCACATATTGTATGATTCTATGTATACAAAATTTCCAGAATAGGCAAATCTTATAGACAGCAAGTAGGTAGATGATCAGTTTGCTAGGTGCTGGGGGAAGGGGAAATGGGGAGTGATGGCTAAGGGGATTGGGTTTGTGGGGCAATGAAAATGTTTTAAAATTGAACGTGATAATGATTGCACAATGCTGCATATATATATATATCATCTATATATCTATATAGATATAAATCTATATCTGTACATTTATAGATCTATATAGATATATATAGAGAGAGAAAGAGAGAGGCTGTTAGACAGTGATAAGTGATCAGGAAAATAAAAGTATTGAGGAGGAATAGGAAGTTGATGGCGTGAAAACATGAGATTTTATACAGGATGGCCAGGGAAGGCCTTAATGAGAAAGTGACTTATGAGTAAAAACAAGGGCTCCTAAACCTTAGCATGCATCAGAATCACTCGGAGACTTGTTAAAGCATAGCTTGCTGGGCCTCATCACAGATATTTTGATTCGGTAGGTTCTTGTCTGATATTAATACTTTTGGTCTAGGGAATCACATTTTGAGAACCACTGAGCTAAACGAAGTAAAGGTTTCCCTTAGCTTACTAGCTGGTAACCCTAGGAAACTGCTTAGCCTCTCCGTGCTAAGACACAAAATACTTTAGGACATAATAAAGTATTTAATTTATAGTCTATAAATTATAAATATTATTTTTCATGTACCAAATATTACATAAGACAAAATCTAAGCAAGATATATATATATATATACACACATGAAATATAAGATATATATGTAGGCCGGGCGTGGTGGCTCACGCTTGTAATCCCAGCACTTTGGGAGGCCGAGGTGGGCGGATCACGAGGTCAGGAGATCGAGACCACGGTGAAACCCCGTCTCTACTAAAAATACAAAAAATTAGCCGGGCGTGGTGGCAGGTGCCTGTAGTCCCAGCTACTCGGAGAGGCTGAGGCAGGAGAATGGCATGAACCCGGGAGGCGGAGCTTGCAGTGAGCCGAGATTGCGCCACTGCACTCCAGCCTGGGTGACAGAGCGAGACTCTGTCTCCAAAAAAAAAAAAAAAAAAAGATATATATGTATATATTCTATACAGATAAATAGAGAGTTATGTTTAGAAAGAAAATATTTCAAACTAAAAAAAGAGAGGTAGGAAGTATACCATTCCATTATTGGTAAAAACAAATTACTAAGTAGTCTTTACAAAAAACCAGTCTCACTCCTTTAGAACACAAGCCCACCATTAAAACTGATGCAGAGGAATTACTTTCCCTGGCTTACCTTTAGGATGAGTGCATACTAAATTAGAAAAGTCATAAATGTTGTATTAAAAGTAAATGTGAACTTACTTCCACAATCAAGACATTCTAGAAGAAAAAGAGAAATGAAAATCAGCACAATGAATAAAACGGTATTTCCAATTATAAGTCAAATCACATCATAACAACCCTAAGGAATTATCCAAACTCTTGTTTTTAGATGCTTTATTATATCAAACTCTCCTTTAAACCAGTGGGCCATCTGCTGGGATTTGGAAGCCTGTAATACTGAAATTTTCATCATAATGGAAATTTTAAAAACAGAATTTGACCCACCTGTTTTTAAAACACTTTCATTACTTAACAAGAGGTCTAATCTTGGGCAAGTCTTGAAATTTCTCTGGGCTTAGTTTCCCATGTGTTAAATGAAACTTGAAGCAGTTGGTCTCTTATAGTCTCCTGACTCTAACATTCTAAGAATTATATTTGTACAATAACTCAAAAATCACATAATTTAATTTACCATATGGACTCCAATTCAAAATATATTTTCTCATTAGGATAAACTTGATCTGCATTTTCTGGATGTGTCCATATTCTTGGACTACACTAAAACATGATACCAATGCTTCTTCTCACCATAAACCCTCACTTCGCTTTCTACATTTAAGAATTTTATAGCTGGAAGAGTCCTTAAGAGAAAATATCATCTAATAATTACCCGTCAAAATCGAGAAAGTCCTATCTGTTCTTATGCTAGTTATAAGAATGAGGCAGCATTTCACATAATGGTTATAAACATTGCCACAAGAAGATCCATGATGTATTGTTTATCTGTAGCTCTCATCATACTCTGTCATATAACTATAGCATTAAGATTTCAATGTTCTACATATTCTTCTAAGATAGTGTTTACCAGAGTAGGGCACAAAAGATCCACTGGTTTGCAAGAAAGATTAGAACTTTTAAATTTTTTACCTCACCTTGTTTAATCTATATTTTTGTATGTATTTTGTAACATATATAATATTATTACCATAAATCATATATAATTTAAAATGCATATATTAGGGGTAAATGCTCAGAAAACTTTTTATAAATTGGGCATGCAAATACAAGCTTGAAGACTCACTGTTCTAGGTATTAAAAGTAAAGTTATAACCAAGTAAAGCTTCCACCTTTTCATGTCTCAAAGCAGTTTATTGTTGGAGATAAGATCTCTTAGAAGCCTAAACAGGTCCAAGTACAGAATGAAGTAAGGCTAGCCCATAACTTGTGGCAAGCAATTCATACTATTTCTCTCATGCTGAGCTCTCCTCAGTGAAGCAGCTACTATAGACAACTGCAGCCTATTGGTAGCCTATTTTACAGGCAGGAAAAAATTACTTTTTATTCAAAGTGGAACTCAGGATATGGGGAGAAAATGAATACAAAAAATAGGGTCAATCCAAAGGCACACAGCAAATGAGTAACACAATTATGTTTTTTTCCCATTTGTACAAGGTCCCAGTAAATTCTAAGTAAATTGCAAATTTAATAATACGCTAAAAAAGCCATGCAATTGTTCAAATGAATCCCAGCATGGTACAAGGAGTAAAGACACTAGAGTCTAAAAAATAAAAGAATGCCATTATTGAGTTTTCGAATTATATCAAGTAGTTACATCTCTACTTAATAAATGAGAAAAATGAGGGTAAGAGGCCATTTGATAAAATGAAAATAGCCAAGAAGTGGTATTAGAGACTTGAATACAGGTATTCGGGGTCCAAAGTTCATCTGCTCAAATACTAACTAGGGAAAAGAGGGAAAAATATTTATATACATATATATCTGCGCACAAAAATGCCCCCAAAAGACAAAATGAGGCCAGGCAGGGTGGCTCACGCCTGTAATCCCAGTACTTTGGGAGGCTGAGGCAGGTGGATGCCTGAGATCAGGAGTTGGAGATCAGCCTGGTCAACATGGTGAAACCCTGTCTCTACTAAAGATAAAAAAATTAGCCGGGCATGGTGGCGTGTGCCTGTAATCCCAGCTACTTGGGAGTCTGAGGCAGGAGAATCACTTGAACTGGGAAGGGGAGGTTGCAGTGAGCCAAGATCATACCACTGCACTCCAGCTTGGGCAGCAGAGTGAGACTCCATCACATAAATAAATAAATAAATAAATAAATAAATAAAATAAAATAAAATAAAATGAAACAAAGTTCAAATAATCCCATAATCTTACCACCAAGAAATAACTTTCACTCAATTTATACTTATTGATTTTTCCACAATAAATGTACTTTACTGTGACTATCACGAAAAGAAAGTTATTTTAGAAACAGAGAACTGTTTCAGATCAAATCTATGTAGTAGAACAGAGCCATTAGGTGGGAAAGACGAGATCAAACTAAATCTCAGAAGGCCTAAAAGGCTAGGTCCATTCCAGCACTAAAAACTGACTAGACGAGTAATGGCTTCAACAGCTTCTAAATATGGACAAATCATGCTGAAAGGGAAGGACAGGTCTAGCAGTGGTATATGAAATGAACAGGAGGGGCAAAGCTAATTTCTCCTCTGAAGTTTTCCAAAGATGCTGAGGAGGACATTAGTTTGACATGACCCTGATATGGGACAAGAGAATTTCACACAAGTTTTACATGTTAAAGTTTTCTTATAGATACTCATTCAAGTAAGCAATGAACACTAAAATCTAAAGGAAGAAAAGAGCTTTAGGGTCAGGTCTGTATTCAAATTCAAG
Organism: Nomascus leucogenys; assembly: GCF_006542625.1. NCBI lineage: Eukaryota > Metazoa > Chordata > Mammalia > Primates > Hylobatidae > Nomascus > Nomascus leucogenys. The sequence continues at coordinate 120,265,146 of NC_044406.1, read as the reverse complement.
CTCTACCACTTACTGGTTCTGTGACTTCGGGCAAGTCTTTCAACCTTACTAAGTCTTAATTTCCTGATCTGTAAAATGGGGATATCGTTTCCCTCACAGCATTGTTGTGAAACTTTTATGAGATTAATGCCTTTATATTTGGCATAGTGTAAGTAAACAATAACTGGCAGCTTCAAAAAAAAGCAGTAGCATTCCATCATTTATTATTGGTTACTCTCAAAAAGTTTTTCAATGTACTAGAAGATAAATATTCAAATACCTTAATATCTCCATTATTTTCAGGTAAACAGCATGCTCCTGAACAACCAGTGGGTCAATAAAGAAATCAAAAGGGAAATCTAAAAACATCTTGATATTAACCTACACGGAAGCACAATATACCAAAACCAGTGGTCCACACTAGGAGAATTTTAAGGTACTAAGAAAACTCTTTGAGATTTCTTAAAATAATAGTATGTCTGAATTTATTGAGTGTGTTTATTTACCAGAAACTGTTGTAAGAGCTCTACTTGCATTATAGCACTTAATCCTCTTAACTCTATGGCTGCTATTATCAACCTCACCCTAATCACATATGGGACACAGAGAGGTTAAGTAACTTGCCCAAGGTCACAGAGTTAGGAAGTACTAAGCCAGGCTTTGAATCAGTTGTCAGGCTCCGGAACTCACACTTTCAGCCACTACATGATACTGCTTTGCTATCTTTTAGGAAACTATGTGAGTCTACCTCACATAGACTCACATAGTTTTTTTTTTTTTTAAAGGCTATCTTTTCCCCCATCAATGTTTTTTGAAGGATCCCAAATTAGAGTCCCACAGAGGCAGAGAGCAGTACTTGACAATATGGACATTTAAGGTTAATGTTGGATTCTACTGTCTTTTTACTACATGATCTAGGGAATGATAATTAACCTAGACTGCTTCCAAGGGTTAAATAACCCATTTAGTTATACTATGTAAACTATCTCTTAGTGATTGATTGAAAGCACACTGTTACTAATTGACTCTTGGTATGAAGTGCTTTTTTTTCTTCCCTTTCAAGATACATACCTTTCCAGTTAAAGTTGAGAGATCATCTCCACCAATTACTTTTATGTCCCCTGTTGACTGGTCATTCTAGTTAAAAAAAAAAACAAAACTATATATATATATATAGACACACACATATATATATGTATATCCTTATGTACACACACAAACTTCAAATTAAATGAGAACTAGAAGATTTGAGAAGTTAGCTATCTAATGTCCATAGCATTATGATATTCTAAATGATATGAATTATAAGAATTAGGTTTCCTGAAATGAATGACTAGAAAACTTTCAAGTAGAGATTAGTAAAAATTAAAAAGTCCTAATTGGCCATTACTGATTTGATGTTTTTAAGAGTCCTAAAAAATAGGTTACATCCAGTTTTAAGTGGGCTATAACAGCCACCCATCTTCAATCACAGTGATTTCTGAATTGTGAGGGAAGTTATTAGCATGACAGGTGTCTGGTTCTGGCCCTGTATGATTCCCATGAGTCAAGCAAATTGTAAGGGCTGGTCTATATCACACCCAACCCCAAGGATATGTCCCTCGAAAGTCTAGCCCAGGCCCAGTCATCTTCAGCACCGTCTGGGAAACCAGGTCTGATTAGTAGTCCTTTAAGGAATACCTCTTAGGCTCCCATTTTACTGCTATCACAGAATCCAATAAAACCCTTACAGGAGATTCAATGGGAAACGCTCAACATCCACTGTAGTTGGTGGTGACAATGACCATAATTTGGCTGTGCTGGATTCTGGACAGAAAATTTGGGTGAAAAAGCAGGTGAACAAAAGAGCTTTGACTTGCCCTAGCAGAGAGCAAGCCATACCATACCACAAAGCCACAGCAATTACAACGGTGCAGTGCCAGCACAGTAAATGAACAAAGTAGAGCCCAGAAACAGACCCAGAACTATATGAGGATTTAGTATACAATAAAGATGGTATTTTGAGTCAGTAGGGAAAAGATGAATTATTCAATAAATGATGTTTGGCCAACTAGTAACCCATTTCGGAAAAAATAAAAGTATGGTCCCTACCTCACAGCATACACAAAAATAAATTCCAGACGGATTAAAATCTAAATGTAAAAAATAAAGCCATAAGTGGACTGGAAGAAAATAGAGAATTTTTTTAACATCCGTAGAAAGGGTAAAAACCCAGGCATGACATGAACCAAAACTGAAGAGGTTCTGTAACAAATACCCCCTTTTATATACTGGGCTCCAACAATAAGAACCCATAGGAAAATGGAGAATGAACACAAATAGACAATTTATAGAAGAGAAGGCTATAAGGTGTAAAATTATATCTGAAAAACAAACACTAAAACAATATGATTCTACTGTTCACCCACCCATACTGGCAAAACTTAAGCCTAATAATATGCTGAGGCGAAATAAGCACTCTTGTTGGTGAGAGTATTAATTGGCATAGCCTCTTTTGAAAATGACATAGCAATATCTGTTAAAATTGCAAACATGCATGTTACTTAACCCAGTAATTCCACTTCTGGGAATCAATGCTACAAAAACACTGACAAGTATAAAAAGACACATTCAAGAGTGTTCACTGGGCCGGGTGTGGTGGCTACATGCCTGTAATCCCAGCACTTTGGGAGGCAGAGGCGAGACGATCGCTTGACCCCAGGAGTTCAAGGCCAGCCTGAGAAACACAGCAAGACCCTGTCTCTCTTTTTATTATTTAAAAAATAAATGTTCACTGTTATCAGTTGTTCACAAAAACGAACCAACATGTCCATTAACAGGGAACCATTTAAATTAATCAAGTTCATCTACACAATGTAATACCATGCAACTATTAAAAAGCACCTGGTAATCCAATGCACACTGAGACAGAATAATGCTATTAAAAACACCAAGTAGTGGAACACTGTGTTGCCTATGACACCATTTTTATTCAACATTTAAACAAATTTGCAACAGCAATTACATGAGTAGTGACAATGGGGTTTATGAGACTTTTCACTTTTACGTGCTTCTATTTTTGTTATGCTTCTATATATACATCCATTTATTATGGAGTATTACTTTCGAAAAACACAAATGGGCCAGTATTGTTCAGTGTTGCAAGGTGAGCATATGACTTCTGAAATCAACCTTTGCGTATTACTTCTCATTTTAGGGAAATTACAGATATCCCTTATTCTAACTAACTTAAAACCCAGCATTTCAAACATACAGAATTGATGGGGGGGAAAAAAAAAAGAAAGAAGAAAGAAAAAAAAGACAACAAGCTTCAGATGGCAGTGACATCAAATTATTTATACTGTAAGCCTGTTAAATCGTGACATCTTCTGGAGATACTTGGTATTACAGTCCGACTCCAGTTGATCTCTTTATAGAGACAAGAGGAATAAAGGGAAAAATATTCAAGAACTGAAAAGTATGGAGTCATGGAAAAATTGCTGTGATCCAAAGGCTATGGCGATAGGACAAGAAACAAGAGAACTCCAAGCAGTAAGACACTGCTGTTCTACTAGCATCCAAACCTCCATACTCCTGTTTGCCCCAAGGCTTTTTTAAAAAATAGAGACAGGATCTCACTATTTTGCTCAGGCTGGTCTTGAACTCCTGGACTCAAGAGATCCTCCTGCCTCGGCCTCCTAAAGTGCTGAGATTACAGGCTTGAGTCACCATACCTGGCTATTTATTTTTTCTTAACTCTCTTGCCTGGCCTATAGCCACCACGGAAGCTAATAAAGAATATTAATTTAAGAGTAATGGTATAGTTCACTACATTGGAATACAGGTATAAGTGCCTACATTGTACACGAATGGCATATACGGATCAATTACCCCACCTGGGTGGCCAAAGGAACTGCACGAATCTCCCCCCTTGGCTGTCTGGAACAAGCCTCCCACTAGATCCCTTTACTGAGTGCCTCCCTCATCTTTAAATATGGTTAAGTCTAGGATAACAGGACTGGCAAAGGTGAGGGGAAAGCTTCCTCCAGAGTTGCTCTACCCTCTCCTCTACCGTCCTATCTCCTCACTCCTCTCAGCCAAGGAGTCCAATCTGTCCTGAACTCAGAGCACCACTGTCAACTACATAAAATTGTCAGAGAAGCTCTTTGGGACTACAAACACATACCCTTAATGTCTTTATTTCTGTTTTGTCTACCTCTTCAGTCTAGGTGAAAAAATAGGAAGGATAATAGGGAAGAACTTTGTTTATGCCTACTTGTCCGCCCCTAGGAATTTTGAAAACCTCTAGGTAGCAATAAGAACTGCGGCATGGTATAGAAAAAGAGGAGGAAAGCTGTATAGAAATGCATAATAAATGGGCAGGAAAAGAACTGCTTGGAACAAACAGGGAGGTTGAACTATAAGGAGAGAAAGCAGAGAGGCTAATCAACAAGGCTGGGTTCCCAAGAGGGCATAATGAGAATATTACTAAGGTAGGAATTACTAAGGGCTCCATGTCCCCTTAGTGGCTTAGTACTATGTAGCTTGCTTTTTGCAGTGAACTTCAGACCTTTCTTTTAGGATCCTAGAATGGAATTTTTTTTTTTATCGGAAAGCAGTCATTCTCTCAACATTCAAGCAGGCCCCAAGTCTACCACACTCAATCACATTTTCTCTTCATACCATAATCTCTCAACCATCCTCTGTCCTTTAACTGTTTTTCTATACCCTGATCAAATGCCAACAAAAGTGAGAATGTTAGAATCATATATTTTTAGAGGTAGACTGTATCTCAGATTAAAAAAATGGCAGATATTCCATTTTCCAAAATATGTATGCAGAAAAAATAAGTATGAAAGGATATATGCTCAGGTAATAAGTTAATTTGTTTACTTATATTTTATGAATTCTTTTAAATAAACACATTACTAAAAAAAAAAAACTAAAGGTTTTTGTCAGTTAAAAAATGACACTGATGAAGCACAGCCCTTACAGATCATCTAGTACTACACTGTCCCATACAGTAGCCACATGTGGCAATATAAATTACTTAAAAATTCAGTTCCTGTGTTGCACAAGATGTGTCAAGTGCTCAAAAGCCACATGTCACTAGTGGCTCTGTAGCATATAGCAGAAACATAAAAGATTTCCATCCTCAAAGAAAGTTCTATTGAACAGCATTGCTCTAATTAAATAAAAAATAGCATTTAGCACAACATAGTAATAGAAAAGATTGAAGCGTAAGTGCTGATATTTAAAAACCTGGTATTTTCAGCCAGGCATGGTGGCTCATGCCTGTAATCCTAGCGCTTTGGGAGGCTGAGGTGGGAGGATCGCTTAAGCCCAGGAGTTCTAGACCAGCCTGGGCAACAGGGTGAAACCCTGTCTCTACAAAAAATACAAAAAATTAGCTGGGCATGGTGGTATGTGCCTGTAGTCCCAGCTACTTGGGAGGCTGAGGTGGGAGATAACCTGAGCCTGGGAGGTCAAGACTGTAATGAGATGAGATTGCACCACTACACTCCAGCCTGGGTGACAGAGTGAGACCCTGTCTCGAAAAAAGAAAAAAAACAAAAAACAAACAAAAACCACCTGGTATTTCTAAGTACACTATTTTCAAACATTCAAACATTCAGAAGTTATTTCATCCTATCTTCATGGTTTCCATTTTATGCCTGGTTTGGGATTAGGATCTGATAAAATAAACGTGTGCAACAGAACCACTTCTCATGGCTGTATAACAGATGATCAATATGTATTTGCTGAGGAAATTATTCAATTTTCTTAATTTTTTTTCACAAAATTTGTGGTTTCAAGGGACCAAACTTGAATACTACACCTTCATGTTCTAAGAATCAGGGGACTTATATAAAACCTCAGTTGCCTGATAAGGACTACATCAAAGTGAAAAGCCATGGGAAAGAACCAGAAAGTATACTTTTGAACCTAGTTCTATAAACTTTCCTTACGCCACAGATAATACACAGCCCCATTCCTGCCAAATTCTTTCTCTCACCCCTGTCTATGTTCTTGATTCAATAAATAGGAGAAGGGCATGAATTTGCTTTAGATAGATGATAGATAGATAGATAGATAGATAGATAGATAGAGACAAAGATGGAGACAGAGATGGAAATAGAGACAGATTTACAGAAGATAAGTTCTAGGTAAACTAGTGTCATCATCAAAGTGTTATACCTACATCTAACTATTCTGGAGAGAAAAGTATACCTCAAAGAAATCGACTACATACAGAGAAAAAGTTTAAGCTGAAAGCTACTGCCCTCTTATATGAGACACTTTAAGAAACTACTTGGGGGGCAAGTGAGAAAATGGGGAGATGTAGCTCAGAGGATACAAAGTAGCAGATATTTAGGATGAACAAGTCTAGAAATATAATGTACAACATGAGGTATATAGGTAATAAAATTGTGCTGTATTTGGGATTCACACTAAATGGGATTTTAAGCTCCTCTTGCCACCAAAACAAAAAAAAATGGGTAACTATGTGAGTTGAGGGATACGTTAATTTGCTTCACTGCAGTAATCTTTTAACCATCTATATGTATCCCATAACATCATGTTGTATACCTTAAATATACAGAATACAATTTATTTAAAATAAAAAACTACTCCAATATTTTCTGCATTTTTAATATACTCACTCAAAGAAAGTATTAATTTGCATCTTTGATGTTAAACAGATAGCCTAATTAAGTCACTATCAAGATCAAGACTAAAGTATGGCTATTCTCTTTTGATACCTTTTGAGACACACACACACACACACACAAACACATATGTGTTTGTGTGTGTGTGTGTGTGTGTGTGTGTGTGTATTTTAAGTTATCGTTTTGGCCAGGTGCAACGGCTGACGCCTGTAATCTCAGCACTTTGGGAGACCAAGGCAGAAGGACTGCTTGAGACCAGGAGTTTGAGACCAGCCTGGGCAACACAGCAAGACCCTATTTCTAAAGATTTTTTTTTTAAAAAATTAGCCATGGGTGATGGCATGCACTTGTAGTCTCAGATACTTGGGAGGCTGAGGCAGAGGATCCCTTGAGCCCAGGAGTTCAAAGCTGCAATGAGCCACTGTGCCACTGCATTCCAGTCTGGGTAACAGAGCAAGACCTTGTCTCAAAAAAAAAAAAAAACATTTCTAATTAAAGATAAAGAGTTATAGTTTTATGAACCTTGACTGCAACTGAGGGAATATCCCGTAATTGGCAAAATGAATTCTGTCTGCTTGCAAAACTTCTGACTAATAGAGAATGAATAATAGGAAGCCCATGTTAGAGGATTCACATCAGTTAAAGTTTTTCCAAGTAAGAGTGACTCTGAGTTCTGCAGAGCTAAAAGATTGGGTTCAAATCAAAGACTTGTATGATCTTGAGTAAGTTACTTAATCCCTCTGTGACTCACTGTTCTCTTTTTTTTTTTTTTTTTTTTTTTTTTGAGACAGAGTCTTGCTCTGTCCCCTAGGCTGGAGTGCAGTGGCGCGATCTTGGCTCACTGCAAGCTCCGCCTCCCAGGTTCACGCCATTCTCCTGCCTCAGCCTCCCGAGTAGCTGGGACTACAGGCGCCCGCCACCACGCCCGGCTAATTTTTTGTATTTTTAGTAGAGATGGGGTTTCACCGTGTTAGCCAGGATGTTCTTGATCTCCTGACCTTGTGATTCGCCCGCCTCAGCCTCCCAAAGTGCTGAGATTACAGGCTTGAGCCACCGTGCCCGGCCAACTCACTGTTCTCAAATGTAAATGAAGATAATTTGTAACTCAAAAAAATAAAAATCAAAAAGTTTTCTCTAAGATTGCAAATCCTAAGGATAATTTCATTTTAATATCAGTCATTTAGTCTGGATACACCATAACGCAGACTAATTTTCCCTCTGCTTAAGGTCCACACAAAAACATTTCCAATAAAATTTACTTGTGTATCAACTTTTCCTCCTGAGGCTTCGTTGTTTTTTTGGTAAAAAAAATAAAAATAAAAATAAAAAAATCACTAAACTGGGTACAGTGGCCCATGCCTGTAATTTCACTTAGGGAAGCCAAGGCAGTTGGATTGTTTGAGCCCAGGAGTTTGAGACCAACCTGGGCAACATGGCAAAACCCTGTTTCTACAAAAAAAATGCAAAAATTAGTCAGGTGTGGTGGCACACACCTGTGGTCCCCGCTACTCTGGAGAGTGAGGTGGGAGGATTACTTGAGCCCACACAGAGGTTGCAGTGAACCAAGATGGCACCACCGCACTCCAGCCTGGGTGACAGAGCAAGATCCTGTCTCAAAAAAACAAAACAAAACAAAAAACAAAAAAACCACTGGCCAGGCACGGTGGCTCACGCCTGTAATCCCAGCATTTTGGGAGTCCGAGGCAGGTGGATCACCAGAGGTCAAGAGTTCTAGACCAGCCTGGCCAACATGGTGAAACTCTGTCTCAACTAAAATTACAAAAATTAGCTGGGCATGGTAGCAGGCGCCTGTAATCCCAGCTATTCGGGGGGCCAAGGCAGGAGAATAGCTTGAACCTGGGAGGCAGAGGTTGCAGTGAGCTGAGATCACGCCATCGCCCTCCAGCCTGGGGGACAAGAGTGAGACTTCATCTCAAAAAAAAAAAAAACACTATAAAATTGAAATAAATTCACAGCAAAGGAAATACATTTACATACTTAACCTTCTTTTTATTTATTTATTTACTTATTTTTAATATTTTGGGCCAGCGTCTCGCTACATTGCCTAGGCTGGTCTTGAACTCCTGGGTTCCAGCCATCCTCCCGTCTTGACTTCCCAAAGTACCGGGATTACAGGTGTGAGCCACCATGCTCAGCCCATATTTAACTTTCACTTTCTGAATATCACAGGGCAGAAAAGGTCATCAAATATATAGTACTATATTTCATTGCTCTAAGATGCACATTCACATTTTATTAATAATAGCTCTAAAATTCATCTATTACAATTGATGGCAATTTACATTTACAACTGGTAGTGTTTTCTTTCTTGGCAGTATGAAAAATAGTGTTAAGTCTTAAAATCAGCAACATCTTTAATTTAATGAAATAGGTATTTGGAATCCCCAAGTAATTTCCCATCTAGGCACTAGGTAAATAAAATCCTACCAAGCTACTTGGATTAAGAGTACGCATATGTGTGTGTGTACACAGAGAGAGAATTCTTTAGAATATTCTAAATAAAAAGTGGCAGTGATATTTGGAATGACTGAAGTCCTTTATAATTTTCTGCAGTTGTGTTTTCTTTCTTATTTTTTTAAGACAGGGTCTCCCTCTGTCACTCAGGCTAGAATGCAGTTCCACTGCATTCCACTCAGTCTCGAACTCCTGCAGTCTCAAACTCCTGGGCTCAAGGGATGCTCCTGCCTCTGCCTCCCAAGTAGCTGGGACTACAGGTGCATGCCACCATGCGCAACTAATTCTTTTTGTGTACAGATGGGGTCTCATTATGTTGTCTAGGCTGGTCTCAAACTCCTGGCCTCAAGTGATTCTCCCACCTCGATCTCCCAAAGCACTGGAATTACATGTGTGCCACTGCACCCAGCCGTATGTTTTCTAATAAGCATGTTTTCCTTTAATAAGAAAAATGGAGTTTTTATTTCCAAAAAAAAAAAAAATAGATGGGTGTGTTGACATCATAATGCTTCTTTATATATTCTGGAAACATTTAATAGTTCATAGAATATTTCTTTAGGATTAGTATGGATCAGCCAGATTTTAACTCCGTTTCAAATTGGTCAAGATCAGCATGTAAAAATCATACTGACATCAATGTTATTGATGCTGCAAACAATTTAAAATTTCCATTTTACAGTTTTACCAAATTAAGCTGCCTAATGTTTTATATGCATATATGAATATCTTACATGACAAGCTGCTGAATTATTAAACAGGGTAGAAATGTTACTTCCGGCTGGGCATGGTGACTCAAGCTTGTAATCCCAGCACTTTTAGAGGCTGAGGCGGGAAGACTGCTTGAGCCCAGGAGTTCGGGATCAGCCTGGGCAACACAGTAAGACCCAATCTCCACAAACATAAAAAAAAATCAGCCAGCCATGGTGGTGCACACCTGTAGTCCCAGCTACTCAGGAGGCCGAAGTGGGAGAAACACTTGAGCCCAGAAGGTCAAGGCCACAGTGAGCTGTGATCTTGCTACTGCATTCCAGCCTGGGTGACAGAATAAGACCTTGTCTTTAAAAAAAAAACTTTACTTCAAATCAACAGATATTTTCATTTTTATTATTTGTAGAGATAGGGTATTGCTGTGTTGCCCAGGCTGGTCTCGAACCCCTGGCCTCAAGTGATTCTGCTGTCTTGACCTTCCAAAGCACTGAAATTACAGGCATGAGCCATCATCAAATCAAGAGATATTATCAGAAGAGCTTTCTCAATTTCTCCTGTTTAACAGTATCTCTTCCTTGCGTAGCCCTATAAATATACTAAAAAGCTTGGAATTGTATAGTTAAAACATGTGATTATTATATTATATAAAATATACCCCAGTAAAGCCTTTTTAAAAAAATTAACACGTTGGCCGGGCACGGTGGTTCATGCCTATAATCCCAGCACTTTGGGAGGCTGAGGTGGGTGGATCACCTGAGGTCAGGGGTTCGAGACCAGCCTGACCAACAAGGTGAAACCCCATCTCTACTAAAAATACAAAAATTAGCTGGGCATAGTGGCAGGCACCTGTAGTCCCAGCTACTTGGGAGGCTGAGACAGAAGAATTGCTTGAACCCGGGAGATGGAGGTTGCAGTGAGCTACGATCGCACCACTGCACTCCAGCCTGGGCAACAGAGCGAGACTCCGTCTCAAAAAACTAAACTAAACTAAACTAAACTAAAATAAACATGTCAATAAATACCAAAAAAAATAGTATATCTACATAGAATTTCACATAAATTGTTTTCTATGTGAAAATTAACCTAAAAATATGCTTTGCTTATGTTTAAGATGTCATGCTTTTTATCAGTTGAGGAGTTCAGCTTAATAATCCTCGAAGATCTAAAACAAATAGGAAAAAAACTAAAAGCAGAAAATGGAAATAAAATGTCAAGCATTTCTACCACTCAAAATCGCTCTTATAACATAAAATGCTTTTTAAAAGAAAATATTAAACTCTCCTAATTATTTTGCTCGTTTTTGCTTATCTAAAATAACATTCTGCACAAACCCCCAAAGATTAGTCATAACGTAACAAGACTGATTAAGACTGATGGAGATGGGGAAGGAGGCGATAGAAGACCAAAAAGATAAATCATACCAACTCTAAGTACATGCTTTGACTCTAAGCAGCAATGTATTAAAGGCTGGCCAGTTATACTGGCAGAAGCTATACTGACTAGAAGGAAGTCCTAGTGTAAACCATCAATCAATCAATCAATCACTTTTGTTGAGTAAAAGTCTAAATTTTGTGTTTAAAGAAGTCTTTAATTCAAGCAAGACTTTAACAAGTTAAAAGGAGCTTATGGGTAGGAAGTAATGTTATGATGTATGGGCATAAAGGGTTTTAATGGGATAGGGAAAATGTCTATAATAATACTTAAATGGCTGCCCAATCACCTACAGGATTGATGTAAACATGGAAAAGGTCAAAAACTTGGGTCACTCAAATAGATGATTAATGGAGAGGATGAGGTTGAAAGTTAAATGTAGATAAGTGGTCTTATTCTCAATAAAAATGTGAATATAAGGCGAGTTTCTATAAAGACGGACAGGACTCATTCATGAAACAGCAAAAACTGGACATTTGTTCTAATCTTTGAAGAGTATGAAAAATTCCTGTTTTAAAGGAAAACAGTAACTCACAGGAAATACCAACCCAACATAAAATCAGAAATAACAGTCTGAAGTAATAAAAATCAAACGTTTGCACAATCAAATTATGAATGAAATTCACTTGTAAAAATCACACTGATTTTGTTTCATCCACAGTGTCAATGTTGTGATGCATTTCAATTGTGTGACACAGGCAGAGTGACTGTGGATCAAAAGTGGTTTCTGGTGCGACTTACTCTCTTGAGTATACCTGCACTCCCCTTTCTTAAGTGTGTTAAAAAAAAAAAAAAAGTGGTTTCTTCAATTCACCAATGCTCTAGCTCTCCATGTGCTTTCTAGGAAACAAGTGTTAACCCACCTTATTTGTCAAACCTAGCTCCAAAGGACTTTTGACTCCCCCCAAACTGATGTAGCTCAAGAGAGGGTATCTGTCACCAGTGAGTATGTATAGTGAAAAAAGTATCCTGAGTCCCAACAGCAATTCCTAAAAGGAGTTTATTTAAAAAACCACACACACCTGTAAAATAAGTATATATCCTCCAAAGTGACTAGTTTTAAAAAAGACAGTATTGGCTTTGATGTAAAGTACTAGTGAATATGTTAGAAAAATCTCACCGTAACCAAGTGAAATGAACGCAAGTATGGTTTGCAGAGATTTGAAGAAAATATAAGAAAACCTACTGTTGCCACTAAAAAGAATCATATATTAAATATACTCACACAATAGCTCTTCAGTCTGATAAAATCTACAGTCATAGGAATGGATCTATCACTATTTCTATTCAGTGCTTTGATGTAATCCAGCAGGTCAGCAAAGAATTTATAGCCCCCCTTGAGCACACAGAGGGCTACAATGTGATGGCCTCCCATCTCCTTCATCACATCTCGAGCAAGACGTTCAGTCCTACAGAAATAAAATCAGGAATTTAACAGAAAGTTTCATACATTAAACTTTATAACAAACACCTCTTAGTCATTAAACTTCCACACCAGCCTGGGCAATATAGTGAGACCCCATCCCTGCAAAAAAAAAAAAAAAATTAGCCAGGCATGGTAGCATGTACTTGTAGTCCCAGCTACTTGAGAGGTGAGGTGGGAAAATCACTTTAGTGCAGGATGTTGAGGCTGGAGTGAACTGTGATTGTGCCACTGCACTCCAGCCTGGACAATACAGCAAGACCTTGTCTCAAAAAAAATGCATTAAAATTTTTTTTTAAATCTTCCATGTAACACATCCTTTGTCCCCATGTTTCGTAAGGTAAAAAATTTGATACCTTCAAAAAAACCAAGCATACCACTAACAGAATTTTTTTTAAATGCAAATAAAAGCAAGATACCATTTTCACCTATTAGACTGGCAGGTTCTGATTAAATGAAATTTCTTGGATAATATACAATATTAAAAGAGACTGTAGAAACTGGGCCAGTGGCTCATGCCTGTAATCCCAGCACTTTGGGAGGCTGGGTAACATGGCGAACCCTGTTTCTACAAAATAAAAATATTAGCTGGGAGTGATGGCGCACACCTATAGTCCCAGCTACTCAGGAGGCCGAGGTGGAAGGATCGCTTGAACCCAGGAGGTTGAGACTGCAGTGTACTGTGATCATTCTGCTGCACTGCACCCCAGCCTGGGCAACAGAGACCTTGTCTCAAAAAAAAAAAAAAAAAAAAAAAGAGAGACAAATTGTGAAGAGAAAGGCACTCTCATATAACATCAGGAGTATAAAATGATTCAACTTCTTAGAGGATAATTTGGCAATACCAAAATATTCAATAAACTCTTTCCCCTTGACCCAGAAATTCCACTTGAATAAAGCTGAACAAGTACCAAACATGTAAAAGAATGTTTCTTCTAGTACAGTCTGTAAGAACAAAATAGTGTCTATCAATAGTGGACTGGTTAAATCAGTTATGGTATCTCCATAGATAGAACGCTATGCAACCTTTAAAATATGTTAGATAGCTTTAGACGCACTAATATTAAAAGTGTCCAATAACATTTAAAACTCTACTCATATGTTAAAATATAAATGTATATATGCACATTTGCATATAGTATACATGCATAGCCAGTGCTTGGGAAGAAATGTGTGCAGAAGGCTGAGAGAACTTTAGTCTTCTTGTTTATGGCCTCCATATTTAGAATATTTTATAACACAAATATTTTGATATTATAATTTTAAAATAAAAGCACAGAACAGCCAGACATACAAGGCAAGCATTCAATACCAGGTAAGGTTTTTCACTGTAATTGACTTAATGGAAAATTTTCAAGCTAGATGTGCATAATAAAAATCTGACCTTGCCTTCATGTGATTCAGCCCCAGCCCATTACCCTGTTTAGGACTGAGAAATGCAAGACTCTGGCTAGAGTTCCTTCTTCCATCTGCCTTCAATGTTTACTTTGTTCTGGTCCCTACAGAGTCCCACTATACCACAACTGATACTAAGTAATTAGTAAGGCCCTCCTCTTTTATTTTTAATAAAGAAGATTTTAGAAAGCATCAATTATTTAATAAGTTGGCCTAGTTTATGTTCAAATAGCAAGTACTCAGAACAGCTGCTGACATTTGAAATTAACACAAGAAAAAGTAAAAAACCTCATTTTAACATCTTACTTACCTGTCCATAATTAGTCCATGAGGAATAAACACCCTTTCCAAATCCTCAGCATAATGATTAGGTATGCAAAATAAATCAAGGTCATAACCTGGTTCATCATCACTAATCTGAAAAAGAAATTTAGCTGTTTCAATGAGAGCATTACAGGATACAAACATTTGATTGGATTTAGATGTTAAAAAATAACCTTAGTCTATCAGAGAAATTTAGGTATAACATGATATTAGTAACTGTTAACTTTGTACGTATGATAATGAATTATATAAGAAAACAACAGGCCACGTGGGTTGGTTCACACCTGTAATCCCAGCACTTTGGGAGGCTGAGGCAGGCAGACTGCCTGAGCTCAGGAGTTCGAGACCAGCCTGGGCAACACGGCGAAAACCCATCTCTACTAAAAATACAAAAAAAATTAGCCGGGTATGGTGACACATGCCTGTAGTCCCAGCTACTTGGGAGGCTGAGGCACAAGAATCACTTGAACCTGGGAGGTGAAGGTTGCAGTGAGCCAAGAATGCGCAACTTCACTCCAGCCTGGGAAACAGAGCAAGACTCTGTCTCAAAAAAAAAAAAAAAACAACAAAACAAACAAACAAAAAAACAGGCTGGGCGCAGTGGCTCACGCCTGTAATCCCAGCACTTTGGGAGGCTGAGGTGGGTGGATCACCTGAGGTCAGGAGTTCGAGACCAGCCTTGCCAACATGGTGAAACACCCCCGTCTCTACTAAAAATACAAAAATTAGCCAGGCATGGTGGCAGGAGCCTGTAATCCCAGCTACTTGGGAGGCTGAGGCAGGAGAATCGCTTGTACCCGGGAGGCAGAGGTCACAGTGAGCTGAGATGGCGCCATTGCACTCCAGCCTGGGGGACAAGAGCGAGATTTCATCTCAAAAAAAAAACAAACAAACAATCAAACAAAAAAAATATATATATAACTATATGTCTTAGTCATCTTAGTCAAGAATGTAGAAGTAAAGTGATATGATATGGAATTTCCTTTAGGTCACAAAGAAAAAAAGAAAAATTTTAAAGAGCTAAGACAAATGCAGCAAAATCTTAATATTTAATAATATTCTAAACACAAGTGATGAACATACGGGTATTCATTATACTATTCTCTCCACTTTTGAGTATGTTTGAAAATTCAGTAAAACAAATTTTAACACACTGTGGTCTAACAAGATAAAATATCACACTGAACAGGAAAAACTGGCATGGTGTGGTGGCTCACACTTGTAATCCCAGTGATTTGGGAGGCTGAGACAGGAGAGTTGCTTGAGGCCAGGAGTTCAAGACTGACATGGGGAATGTAGCAAGACCCCGTCCCTACAAAAAACTTTTTAAAAATTTGCCAGGTATGGTGGTGCATACCTGTAGTCCCAGCTACTCAGAAGGCTGAGGCAGAAGGAATCACTTGAGCCCAGGAGTTTGAGGCTGCAGTGAGCTACGATCATACCACAGCACTCCAGCACGGACAACAGAGTAAGACCCTATCTCAAAAACAAAACAAAACAAAACAAAACAAACAAACAAAAAAAACCACAAGAAAAACTGCTGGCTGATGCAGCGGCTCATGCCTGTAATCCCAGTATTTTGGGAGGCCCAGGTGGGCGTATCATCTGAGGTCAAGAGTTAGAGACCAGCCTGGCCAACATGGTGAAACTCCATCTCTACTAAAAATACAAAAATTAGCCAGGCATGTAGCACGCGCCTGTAGTCCCAGTTACTGGGGAGGCTGAAGCAGGAGGATCACCTGAGCCCGGGAGGTGGAGATTGCAGTGAGCCAAGATCACACCACTGCACTCCAGCCTGGGTGACACAGCAATACCCTACCTCAAAGTAAAAAAGAAAAAGAAAAGAAAAACTGCTGTCCCCCCTACCCCAATCCCAAATCCAAACAGCCTCTCTCATCTCACAGTAGGGGGGAAAAATCACCCAAAAAAGCTAAGTGATCTTTTGAAAACCCAAACTCTTAGAAGTCTAAGATTATTACAGTCAACTCTTGAAGTGTCATCACAAAAGATAGTCTAATATTATTTAAGCAGAACCACATATTGGTTGTCTTGGTATGTCTAGCCCCTGGCATACAAAATATTTAATAACACTGATATGGTACCTGTGATGTGAAAATGTACTATGAGTACAGCTTTATAAATACTATATATGTACCTATATACAGAAAAAAATACAACAAAACCATAAAAGCAATTATCTTTGAAAGAAGAGTTACAGCAATTTTATTTAGTTCTTTATTGCTTTGCTATATATTCTAAATTTTTTTCAATGAATATATATCACTTTTTAAAAAAATTCAATGGTCTTTCTTGTAAATTATCTTTGGCAGCATATGTTTTTATATATACATATAAAACGTATGGGAAATTTTTAAAGGATACATTAAATTAAAGCAAAATATACAAACAAAAAATCAGAATACAAAAAGATAAAACGATTGGGAAGGGAGGGAGGGAGTAAGGAGGAAGGGTGGGTGGGTATAGAGAAATATACCAAATAATGGTAAGAAGTGGGGTCTTGACACTTTCTACACTTTTAAATAAAAAAATTTTTTTTCTCTTTTTTTTTTTTTTAGAGACGAAGTCTCACTATGTTGCCTAGGCTGGTCTTGAACTCCTGGGATCAAGTGATCCTCCTGCCTCAGCCTCCCAAGGTGCTTGGATTACAAGTGTGAGCCACCACGCCTGGTCACTTTCTACACTTTAATATTTGTTTTTTTTTTTCTCATTTTCAATGTCATTTTTATTAGTTAATTTATAATACCCATTCACCATTATATTCAAAGTCTATTTGAAGAAATAAACCAGAAAGAATGAAATACTCTAGCTCACATGCTATTCAATACTAAATTACCTTTCAAATCACATTCAAGAAGCTGATGATATAAGCTTTGGCAGTTTCCAAGAAATATTGGTCAAACCGTAATTAAATCTCAACATATCAGTTAGTACCTATTGAGCATCTCCTTTTACAACCTAAGCATTGTATTAGGTGCTTAAGTACAAGCAGCTTGACTTTTAATACATTTAAAAATACATATTTAAGACTTAAAATCTTATTTATGGAATTCAGTTATATTTTGAGGTTTCCGGTGCTGAGAAATTTGAGATTTGTGTTGTCTTTCAGTCCCCAAAGCTCAGTTCTGAGTCTTCAGACTTTGGTGGAACTTCATGTATTGTCAGGTTGGCCCGTAATACCTGTGGGACAACTTCAGCCCCTGTGCACATGGCCAGGAGGCTGGCTGCAAACATTTTCAGGTAGGTGGACCAGGACATGCCCCTAGTCATGGCCAGGTGGAGGCATGGTGCTATACAGCGGGCAGAAGTCAATATTGATTTGTTTTTAAACAAACATGTACTACTTTCATAAGCAGAAAAAAATTCTATTCTTGGGGGAAAAGATTATGCCAGATCCTCTAGGATTAAATGCTGATGCATCTGCTAAACCTTCACATCATATCAGAACATATTTACTATAGAAAGAATGAAAATGGGACATTTGTGTGTCACCTATGTGAACATTCCAAAAATATTTTACAACAAGTATTTTATAAATTTTATGAACTGAAATTTGGTTCAAGTTTTGGGAAAATACAAACCTTGCTAGATATTATAAAAATGATACAATATGTATTCATTTCAGGCTCATCAGAATATATCTGTTATCACTTGACAAGAATGAAAATGCACCATTTTGTAGTGCTTTAAAATCAGGAAGATCCAGAGTACTAAAAACGACTTCTTCCTTGAAGCTTACTCACCAACTTCCTCCCAGTTACTCACTGCTTCTGCCACAAGCATAAACTAGGACCCAGCCAGAACTCCTTGAAATATACACTTATAATGACTACTGCATCTATCAAAATGGTTCAGTGCCTGGCTACAGGTTCTGCAGATGGACTAAGAATTTGAAAAGTCTTGTTTATTTCAAATGAAGCCAATGTGAATTCTGCCCAGAGTTCATTCCAGATATGCAGTCTAAGAATACATACAGATCAGCAGAGATGTATTCTAAAATAGGAATTCTGTCAATATAACAAATTGATTTCCAATCAAAACAGATTTACATACCATATTTATGTCAAGAAGTTGTTTTGTTTGTTTTATTGTATCCTAGATTTTGTTTTTTTGAAAGATTTATGGTTTAAGCATAAAAAAATTGTCAATACAACTCTTCCCAAAAGGCATAAACAAAAATTCATAAAACTTGCATCACTTGAGATACTTTAGGTATGAATTCACAACTTTGTTACAACTTACTATATATATTTGGGTATATTGGGGGGATTCTAATTTAAGAAATGCATACTTGGCTATAGACAGACAGTTGTCAGAACTTGGCAGTGGGTACATGCAGGTTCATTATACTAAGTCTACTTGTAGATGTTCAAAATGTATCATAATACAAGGCCGGGTGAGGTGGCTCATGCCTGTAATCCCAGCATTTTGGGAGACTAAGGCAGGAGGATTGCTTGAGGTCAGAAGTTCGAGAGCAGCCTGGGCAACAGAGCAAAACCCTGTCTCTAAAAAGAAAAAAAATAATTTTTTACAAAATAAAAACAAAATGTATCATCAGACGAAATTAAATAAGAGGCAATTCGTTTAAATGACAACTTTTCCCAGCTTGACATTTAACAAAAAGTCGAAGTCCTCTTAATTCATATTTAATGATCAAATATCAAATACTAATTCTTTTTTTTTTGAGACGGAGTGTCGCTCTGTCGCCCAGGCTGGAGTGCAGTGGTGCGATTTTGGCTCACTGCAAGCTCCGCCTCCCGGGTTCACGCCATTCTCCTGCCTCAGCCTCCCGAGTAGCTGGGACTACAGGCACCCACCACCACGCTCGGCTAATTTTTTTGTATTTTTTTAGTAAAGACGGGATTTCACCGTGTTAGCCAGGATGGTCTCGATCCTCTGATCTCATGATCCGCCCGCCTCGACCTCCCAAAGTGCTGGGATTACAGGCGTGAGCCACCGCGCCAAGCCATCAAATACTAATTCTTAAATGGTAAGGACCCACTATTCAGAACCTGTATCCTTATCACTAATATGCAAATATTTATTGAATACTTACTATGTCATGCATACTAGAGAGAGTTAGATAAATTTGATACAGCTACCCTCACAGAACTTACAGTGTAATAGATGGCATGACATGTACATGAGTAACCGTGAACAGTGTTAAACTGCTATTTTAAAAAAAAAGACGGCTGGGCGCTGTGGCTCATGCCTGTAATCCCAGCACTTTGGGAGGCCAAGGCAAGTTGATCACTCGAGGTCAAGAGTTCGAGACCAGCCTGGCCAACATGGTGAAACCCTGTCTCTACTAAAAATACAAAAAAAAATTAGCCAGGCATGGTGGCACAGGCCTGTAATCCCAGCTACTAGGGAGGCTGAGACAGGAGAACTGCTTGAATCCAGGAGGCAGAGGTTGCAGTGAGCCGAGATCGCACCACTACACTCCAGCCTGAGTGACAGAGCGAGACTCCGTCTAAAAAAAAAAAAAAGATACAAGTTAAGTGTTATGGTAGTTTAAGAGAGAACTCAAACTCTGTCTCAGAAGCCTCACTTGCATGTGGACCACTGATATGAAATAATACAAATAGGTATAATTCAATAAATAGGAACCTCAGTTTTAATCATCCCAAACACCAAAACTTCCTATTAAACAGGTCCAATAAACTCAATCTCTATAAGAGCTAGACAGAAATCTACTTGGTGGCCTATAATCTTATTATCCCTTCCTTGTCCCATCTGATATTAATTAACCCCATCTAATATGGATTAGTTAACAATCCAGTGGCTGCTTTGACAGGAACAGTTGGAGGGAGTTGGGGATTGCAACATATTCAATTATACAAAAATGCATTCAGCATCTACCTTGATTAAGGCACTGTGCAATAGAATTTGCAGGAGAGCACAAGGATGATTATAAATTTACAACCCTTAAAGAGCTTATAGCTGGGTGTGGTGGCTCATGCCTGTAAATCCCAGCACGTTGGGAGGCTGAGGCGGTTGGATCACCTGAGGCCAGAAGTTCAAGACCAGCCTAGCCAACATGGTGAAACCCAGTCTCTACAAAAAATAAAAAATTAGCCGGGTGTGGTGGCACGTGCCTGTAGTCCCAGTTACTTGGGAGGCTGAGGCAGGAGAATTGCTTGAACCTAGGAGGTGGAGGCTGCAGTGAGCCGAGATTGTGCCACTGCACTCCACTCCAGCCTGGGCGACAAGAGCGAGACTCCATCACAAAAAAAAAAAAAAAAAAAAAAAAAGATCTTATAATCCAGTGGGAAAGGCATATATACATACAACTAACTGTATAGCATAATAAAGCTCATAATCTGTACCAAAATCTAATTCGACAAGCCCACAAACTTGTGATTTACCAAAAACAGTTATATATACACAAAAAGTAAACCTACAACCCAAAGTTACCCAGCACCAATGATTCTCTCCCTAAGCAGTATCAAGTTTAAAGCAGTGATTACATTCTACTGCCTAGATTGTAAACTGAGTAAAGGAGACCAGCACCTTTCTGCCACTGAACTAGCACAGCCGTCTAAACCAACAAGGCAATGGCAGTGCCCAACTTTCTGTATGAATGTAAGTCACATCTGTTTTATTATTTGTGACTTGGTGTTGCATGTGGTTATTATCAACACCTTCTGAAAGAACAATTACCTGCTCACGCTGCCATAACAAAATACCACAGACTGAGTGACTTAACAGAAACTTATTTCTCACAGTTTTAGAGGCTGGGAAGTCCAAAATTAAGGTATCTGCAAGGTAAGTTTCAATCTGAGGCTTCTTCTTTGGCTTGAAGGTCTTCTAACTGTGTGCTCACATGACCTCTTCTAGCAAGCTCTCTGGTGTCTTTTTTTTTTTTTTTTTTTTTGAGACAGAGTCTCGCTCTGTCACCCAGGCTGGAGTACAGTGGCACAATCTGGGCTCACTGCAACCTCCACCTCCCAGGTTCAAGTGATTCTCGTGCCTCACCCTCCCGAGTAGCTTGGATTATAGAAGCCCGCTACCACACCCAGCTAATTTTTGTATTTTTAGTAGAGACGGGGTTTCACTACATTGGCCAGGCTGGTCTCGAACTCCTGATCTTGTGATCCACCCCCTTTGGCCTCCCAAAGTGCTGGAATTACAGGTGTGAGCCACTGCGCCCGGCCTGGTATCTTTTCTTATAAGGGCACTAATCCAATCAGACCTGGGCCCAACCCTCCTGACTTCTTCTAACTGTAATTACCTTCCAAAGGTCCTGTCTCCAAATACCATCACACTGGGGGTTAGGACTTCAAAAAAGGTATGGGGGGTGGGGGAGGACATAAACGCTCAGTCCATAACAAGCACCCAACATAAAAATGGCTAGAAGAGATCACAAAAAAAGGTCCTGTATGGCTTCGGGGAAGGGCTCAACCCCAAAATATCTGAGAGCTATGGAGGGGCCTAGAAGTGGTAAATGAATGAGAAAATGTGGTTACTCTCCAGATCTGCCTTTCCCAAATATGGCCATTTCTGGCTGAACCAGAAATCAAAGGACAGGTTATTAATTACTAGCTCTAAGTTACTTACCATTTGCTGAGACAGTTCAGAAATCTGACTGCATCTCCTCAGAGATCTAGAACACAGTTCTCAAATTCTAACTTACTTGTGAATGATAAAAATCGCTACAGGTACTTTTATTAATATGAAAGAGTATTGAGAAATTACCTTTCATTCTGACTTTTGTCTAGAATGAAAATCAATACTTTTGCTATAATTGATTACTGAAATAATTTTACTTTCCAGTAAAACTGGCATTACAATTTTTTTAATTTTTAAAACGTCATAATTTTTTGCCAGAATGGCCCATGTAAACATACAAATTACTAATAATTATGCATGTCACATCTGTAATAATGGCCTTCACGTAAACATTTTTGTGGTTTACACATAAAATCTCTAATTACAAAGCTATATTATCTAAAATTACAGTAAGCAAGAAAATTAATCCAAGCTAAGACAATACTTGCAACATCAATTCATCATCTGTGACAAGGATTGCTTAAGTCTCCTTGTGGTTAAAAAGGAAAAAAAAAAAAGACATGTTGGCCGGATGCGGTGGCTGACACCTGTAATCCCAGCACTTTGGGAGGCTGAGGTGGGCAGATCACCCCTGGCCTGCCCAACATGGTGAAACCTCGTCTCTACTAAAAATACAAAAATTAGCTGGGCGTGGTGGCGGGCACCTGTAATTCCAGCTACTCAGGAGGCTGAGGCAGGAGAATTGCTAGAACCCAGGAGGCAGAGATTGCAGTGAGCTGAGATCGCGCCATTGCACTACAGTCTGGGCAACAAAAGTGAAACTCCATCTCCAAAAAAAAAAGACGATGTTTGTGGGTCCAAACAAGACTTAATGGAAGTGAGTCTAAAAATGAGCTATGTGGGCCAGGCGTAGTGGCTCACACCTGTAATCCCAGCACTTTGGAAGGCCGAAGCAGGCAGATCATGAGGTCAGGAGATGGAGACCATCCTGGCCAACACAGTGAAATCCTGTCTCTACAAAAATTAGCTGGGCCTGGCTGGGTGCGGTGGCTCACGCTTGTTAATCCCAGCACTTTGGGAGGCCGAGATGGGCGGATCACAAGGTCAGGAGATCGAGACCACGGTGAAACCCCGTATCTACTAAAAATTTAAAAAATTAGCTGGGCGTGGTGGCAGGCGCCTGTAGTCCCAGCTACCCGGAGAGGCTGAGGCAGGAGAATGGCTGAACCTGGGAGGGGGAGCTTGCAGTGAGCTGAGATCGCGCCACTGCACTCCAGCCTGGGCGACAGAGCGAGACTCGTCTCAAAAAAAAAAAAAAAAAAAAATTAGCTGAGCGTGGTGGCGCCTGCCTGTAATCCCAGCTACTCGGGAGGCTGAGGCAGGAGAATCGCTTGAACCAGGGAGTCGGTGGCTGGAGTGAGCCGAGATTGCACCACTGCACTCCTGCCTGGTGACAGAGCGAGACTCCGTCTCAAAAAAAAAAAAAAAAAAGAGCTATGTGAATTAAAAGAGGTACAACAATAGATAAACCACATTTTATTTTATTCCTAGTAATCAGTAACATTTCCAAACTTCTGGAATGGGCAGAAATTGCTAGTTGGCATATTTTTACCTTTTATATTCAGATACATTAAAATTCTCAAAAAAAAACCTCAAAGCAGATGATCTGCCATCTCCTTGGATAATTTGTGTTAACTCAGGATAACAGAAAACCAAAATTATGAGTTACTGATGCAATATTCCTAAATGTAAAAATAATTAAAGCTAATAGTAGATTCATCTCCCAATTTCATATCAGTCTTACAAATAAACTACATATATAACTTGCTTGTCTTCCCTTCTGAGGGATAAAGCTGTTAGAAGAATTAAAATCAGCATTCTTAACTATTCAACCAAGGGAGGGATAAATTATTACCCATTCTAGGGACATGGGCTCATAACTACTATAAGTGTAAGGACATGAATTTACCCAATATTACAATTTTTCCTTTTATTAGTGTGCACAGTGGAAGAATAGACATGTTCACTCTGGACAAAAAAAAAAAATTATACTTATCAGTTATCAGAAGCACAATGCTGAAGACAGTAGTTCCATAACAATTTGAAGTATGTGATTGAACTAGTAAATTATCTTAGTAGTAGTGAATTATTGTAAATGTTAGTAATTTGGCAGCCACTGGGCAGGAAAATAAGAATTGAGGCTCAATATTGATATTAATGGTGGTGATTGACACATAAATTTTATCAAATCTACACAATATAAAATTACAGAAAGGTAGAAGAGTATACCAGTATAACTTCAATATATCTTCACTACGAGGGAGTAAAATGACATGGCCTAGTTACTACCTAATGAACTTCAGAAAAGTAAAAGAAAACTCCAAGGCACCTCTTCTCTGCTGATCTGGTTGGTCCTTTTCCTACCTTTTGCAATACCCAGATACAAACAATGGATAGAAAACAAAGTAGACTTGTAGTATGCAGGTCACAGTGCTAAATTCACAGAAAGAAACCCCTGAACTGAACTGCTCTATTTCCTGGTGGTCACAAAGAGTAATTCTGGTTTACACCTACAGACTGATGTCAATCTACACCCTGTTGATAACAGTGTGGCCAAGGACAAAAAAAGTGCTCCGTTTTACCAATTCTGTAAAAAATTATTGGCAGGGTAAGCTCGGCTAGGGCAGGATTACATTTCTAGGACTACCATCCCTGAAATTTAGAAGATATTATATCCACATAAAATATATCTTTCACATTAATTTGCAAAAATCTAAAAGCTTTTTCTTAGCTTAAGTGTGTCCAAGTTTACCCTGGCAGTTTAAAACGATAGTTACAAGCAGCATGGGTTGTATCAGACACATTTGAGGGCCAATTTCATGTAAATGATATTGGGCAAGTTACTTCAACTATCTGTGCCTCCAAGGTCATACTAGTGTTTATTTACCTAAAGGGTACCTGTTATGTAACTTTAGGGTGTTTACATTAGATAATGCCTGCAAAATATTTACTTCAACGCCTAAAACATAGTTAAGTATTCAATAAATATCTACTATTGTCACTACTAACTTAAAAGTTTAGAGATTAAGAGCAGAATCTGGGGTGAGACAAACTTAGGTTCAAATCCTAGTATTGTTGGGTAATCTTGGGCAAGTTACTTAACCTCTCTGATTTGCATAATTTAAAAAATTAGTTAATATACATAACAGGGCTTAGAAGAGTATCTAGCACATAGCACCACTGAAGCATTTGTTATTGCTAACATGCAAACAACTTAAGGGAAGGAAATTTTTTAAAAAGGAAGAGGGATTTGCAAACTAAAAACAATGAGTATCTTATGTTAAAAGAAAACTAACAGCCAGCCAGCTCTAGCAATAATTAAATTCACTGTATACTGGGGCAGGTATCACACCCCAAAGCTAAAAGCATCTACCTAGGCCAGGCACGGTGGCTCATGCCTGTAATCCCAGCACTTTGGGAAGCAGGGGCGGACAGATAGCTTGAGCTCAGGAGTTCAAGACCAGCCTGGACAACATGGCAAAACACCATCTCTACAAAAAATACAAATATTAGGCCGGACGCAGTGGCTCACGCCTGTGATCCCAGCACTTTGGGACGCCGAGGCGGGTGGATCACCTGAGATCAGGAGTTCGAGACTAGCCTGGCCAACATGGTGAAACCTCGTCTCTATTAAAAATACAAAAAATTAGCCAGGCATGGTGGTGGGCGCCTGTAATCCCAGCTACTCAGGAGGATGAGGCAGGAGAATCGCTTGAAGCCGGGAGGCAGAGGTTGCAGTGAGCCGAGATCACGCCACTGCACTCCAGCCTGGGCAACAAGAGCGAAACTCCGTCTCAAAAAAAAAAAATAAATAAATAAAATAAAATACAAATATTAGCCAGGGATGGTGGTGCGCACCTGTAGTCCCAGCTACTCGAGAGACTGAAGTGGGAGAATCCCCTGAGCCTGGGGAGAATCACCTGAGCCCAGGAAGTCGAGGCTGCAGTGAGCAGTGATTGCGCCACTGCACTCCATCCTGGGTGACAGAGTGAGACCCTGTTTCAAAAAAAAGAAATCGGCAGAATTAAGTAAGTTGATGTTTAGAGATGAAAAATCAACATTTTTTCCTCAGCAACTGAATAAAAACAACAGCTACTACCATTTTTTAAGTACCTATTATCAGCCTATTTTTTAACTGCTATTACTCGAGAGAGAGCGAGCTAGGTTCGAGACAGAGCTCTTTCTCTTAATAACTGTATGACCTAGGGTATGTCTGTTAGCCTCTCTGAGGCTTCAAAGGTTCCTCATCTGTAAAATGATAATAATCATACCATCGCTACAGGACTGTTTTGAAGACTAATTAGGACTATGTATGTAAACATGATGATGGCTATTATTACTATTCCCCGCCAGGGACCACGCAAGGGTTGTTTATTCACAAAGACTGTCTTATAATCTTCTCAATAACTCCAGGAGGTAGCCAGCATCTCAGATATACATAAAATGACTTAAGTCCAGAGAGGGGAAGTAAGTTGCCCACAGCCACACAACTAGTAAATAGCCCAAACAAGTTGGATTCCCAGTCAGACTCCGTTAATAGCACTGCTCTTTACCTTAAGTCATTACAATGCCTAATATGAAATAGAATCGCTTCTTTCTTAGGGCTCAAGTGGTTAATTATTTAATGTATTCATTCAACAAACCACCATCGAGGACCTCTTACAAGCCAAGTACTGTGCTATGTGCTAGAGTTACCGAGGTGATTCCTGCCCTTAAAAAGTTTTAGTGGGAGAAACAACAGGTAACCAGGTCATTGCTAAAACAACAAAAATAATCATAATAAAGCAGGCTAAAGCATTTAACTGGCAGGGGTTTTGACTATTTTAGCAAGCATGATCAGAACGGTTGAGGAGGGAGGCCAGCGGCTTGGCCGGTTCAACAAACAAGAAAAAACCAATGAGGGTGGAGCCAAGATACCAGACGCTGATTACGGTTAAGAATGTTCTTGAAGGTAAGGACCAGATTCTCATTTTCTATATCCTGGGGCATCGGTCAGCATGGAATCCGGATTCCAGCACATGTGAATTTCGGCTTGAAATGACCTAATGCCTTTTCCCTAGTTCCTTCGTGTGTCAAATACGCACGGTTACCGCTACCAGAACTGTAGTGGGGCTTCAATGAGGCCATGCGTATCTCCATAAAGATGAACTACAGTGTGTGCAAAACTAAAGGCAAAACCTGGTCCCCACACGCCCTCCCAGGTGGTCGCTTTCCGCACCGAGGCCCCTCCAGAGGTACCCCGAGAACCTCACCATCGCACCCCAAACTTCCAGGGAAGGGCCTCTCCCGAGAAAGCCCCCACGCCCCCACCCCGCGCCATCATTCCCGAATCTGCCCTCGGCTCCTCCCCGCAGCACGCTCGCAGGCGGCACATGTCAACCAAAACGCCATTTCCACCTTCTCTTCCCACACGCAGTCCTCTTTTCCCAGGGCTCCCCCGAGGAGGGACCCACCCCAAACCCCGCCATTCCGTCCTCCCTGCCGCCCTCGCGTGACGTAAAGCCGAACCCGGGAAACTGGCCGTCCCCGCCTGCGGGGTTCCCCGGGCCCGGCCGCCCGAGCCCGCACTGCGGACCCCGCGCCTCAGGGCCCGGCCGCCACCTGCCGCGTGGGCCTGAACCGGCCAGGGCCGGCAGGCCGAGCTGCTCACCACGACGCCAGGGCTGCGGGTCGCCATAACGGAGCCGGCCGGCGCGCGGGCTGAGTGCTCAGGAGGAGGAAGCCGGTGGCGGAGCAGAGAAGGAGGCGGAGGCGCAGCAAGAGGCGGCGCCGCGCGGGAAAGCCGAGAGCTTCGCCCGAGGGCTCGTCGCAGCCGCTTGAAGCTGAGGAGAAGCAGGCCCCGCCCTCTCCCCGCCCCGCCCCGCCCCGCCCCGCAGGCCCCGCCCCCGGCCCCGCCCGCGCGCCTACGCCGGCGCCTACCAGTTTGCAGGCTCACTAGGTAGCCGTGGTAATTTTCTCCCAGAAGAAGCGGAGGCTCCCCCAGCGAAGCCCCTTTCCCTCCCCACTCAGTCTCCTATTCAGAGGGCGCCCAGATTCCCAAACCTACCGCCGTCCGCGTTGCTTCATGGCGGCCGTAAACCGGGCCCCGGCTCTTCGGGTTCCAGTCACCGCGTGACTCCTTGGACCAGACGTCCCATTCCCAAGACCTTGCATTACCTGTGGCTTCCATTTTCCTGACTCTTGGCCCAGTGCTTCCCCAAACCCTTAACTGGTTGTAACAGTTGAGACCTAGAGCCCTAGAGTCACCCAGATCAGGGTACACATCTGAGAGGACACTTAACTGCTCTGTAGTTTTGTACAAATCAGACTCTGAACCTCTATTTTTGCCTCACTAAAATAAGCATAATTAGCCCGGCGCGGTGGCTCACGCCTGTAATCCCAGCACTTTGGGAGGCCGAGGCAGGTGGATCACCCAAGATCAGGAGTACGAGACCAGCCTGGCCAACATGGCGAAACCCCATCTCTACTAAAAATACAAAAATTAGCTGGGCGTGGAGGCGGGCGCCTGTAATCCCAGCTACTCCGGAGGCTGAGGCAGCAGAATCGCTTGAACCCGGGAGGCGGAGGTCGCACTGAGCCGAGATCGCACCACTGCACTTCAGCCTCCGCGACAGAATGAGACTCCGTCTCAAAAATAAATAAAAATAAAAATAAATTAAAAATAAATAAAAATTAAAAAATAAAATGAGCATATTAACAATACATAAATAGGATCATTTTGAGTATTAGAGGAATATAGGTATGCATGTGTGTATGTATATATATATGCACTCAGGACAGTACACAGTCAGCAAATGGGAACTACTGCTATTACTACTGATCTTTATTTTTGCCTACGCAAGTTCTTATATTGGATCTGAAAACAAAAATATGTTCCCCTGCTAATTAATTCTCAGATAGGTCAGATAAGCAAGCAACAGTTGCTCCAGCAACACCATTTCTTATATACTCAACCCTATAGCTCCAGCATCCACCACAGTGCCCAGCACATAGTTGGTGGCCTCCCTCTTATTAAGGATGCTGAGGGGTATATGATGGCAGGAGATTTGTAAAACTAGGCAAGTCATTGAGCATCTCTGGACCTCAGTCTCTTCATCTAAAAAATGAGAATAATAAGCCTGGGTAACATGGTGAGACTCAGTCTCTACAAAAATGAAAAATTAGCTGGGCCTGGTGATGTGCCTGTAGCCCCAGCTACTTGGGAGGCTGAGGTGGGAGGATGGCTTGAGCCCAGGAGGTCGAGGCTGCAGTGAGCCAAGATCGTGCCACTCCACTCCAGCCTGGGCAACAGAGAAATATCCTGTCTCAAGAAAAAAAAAGAGAGAGAGAGAGAGAGAGAGAGAATAATAACTACTGCCATGAAGAGTTTTACGAGAATTGTAAAAATCATTTATGTAAAGTACCTCATATAGTATTTGCCACATAATAGGTGCTCAAGAAACAGTAGCTGTTATAATTTTAGCATGTATGAATTTCTGAAGTCCATACTTCCCTACTTTCCCTGTCTTCCCTCTTTATCCTGGAGAGGCAGCAGGCTATAATGGAAAAGGTACGTATGGGCTTTGGACTGAGTTCAAATCCTGGGTTCCCCACTAACTATTATAGCATTATGACTTTGGGCAAGATCTTTGGTCGCTGCGCACTTGGTTTCTTATATGTCAAATGAGGTTAATATCTCTGTCACAGAGTGCGGTGAAGATTAAACAAAATAATATATGCAAAAGTGCCTAGCATAGAGCTTGGCTCAATACATGATGATACCAATGTTATGTGTTCCATAATAATTTTGCCTTAAACAGTTCTTCACTTTCTTCTAGCCTCTAAGACTTTTTTTTTTTTTTTTGAGACACAGTCTCGCTCTGCTGCCCAGGCTGGAGTGCAGTTGCATGATCTCAGCTCACTGCAACCTCCGCCTCCTGGGTTCAAGCAATTCTCCTGCCTCAGCTTCCCGAGTAGCTGGGACTACAGGCATGTGCCACCAGACCTGGCTAATGTTTGTATTTTTAGTAGAAAATGGGGTTTCACCATGTTGGCCAGGCTGGTCTTGAACTCCTGACCTCAGGTGATCCGCCCATCTTGGCTTCCCAAAGTGGTGAGATTACAGATGTGAGCCACCACGCTCAGCCTGCCTCTAAGACTTCTTATCCATTCCCCTGTTGTTGGACATTTGGGCAGTTTCCAGGTTTGGGCTATTAGAAATAATGCTACCATGAACATTTTGTACATATCTTTTGGTGAATATATGAATGCATTTCTGTTTGGCACAGAACCTGAAATTCATATTAGAACATTTTCATTACTTATCCTTTTAACAAACATTGTGTTATATCAGGAAGTTAATTCAGAGAACTTCCGGTTATATATTCGTCCCTGGACACATGTGGACTCAGCTACTCAAATTTGTTTCTAAATTAGGTACCCAACAATTCAGAATCCTTCCAGCTTGCCTCTGGCTTGCAGTTCCTTTCTCCAAATCCTGCAGTACCAGATACTCCTGTATTTTAACAGTGGATTTGAAACAAATAATGATAGCCAGATGATTGCAAAAACAAAGAAACAGTACTGTTCTTTCAATCTTGTCATTCTATGTGACAATTTGGACTTTTTATTTGTATTTAAAATGGAAAACAGCAAGTACTGCAATCTGCAAGATGTAAGACTTTTTCTTGGTAAGTGAAAATCTGGTTCACATACGAAATGGTTTACTGAGTTTGGACATTATATTTAAAGTGGAAATGTATTCTTTTAAAATATTGTTTTCC
The DNA here is from genome assembly GCF_006542625.1 of Nomascus leucogenys. Taxonomy (NCBI): domain Eukaryota; kingdom Metazoa; phylum Chordata; class Mammalia; order Primates; family Hylobatidae; genus Nomascus; species Nomascus leucogenys. The sequence goes on along the minus strand of NC_044406.1, from coordinate 120,234,409 downwards.
CACTACAGACAAAAGCAAGAAAATAATTATTCCTAATTATTATATGATTATTACTGAAAACAATTTTGTCATAGAGGTGAAAAATGTTAAAAAATTATCTACTCTGGACGTCCTATATGCTAGGTATGTCACTGTTCTTTACTGGAATATCTGCATGCAGGAAGAAATAAGGAAAGCATGAGTGTAACCTAAGATTCCTCTTCCCAATGCCTTTCCAAAAACAATTTTTTTTTTTTTTTTTTTGAGACAGAGTCTTGCTCTGTCACCTAGGCTGGAGTCCAGCGGTGTGTTCTCAGCTCACTGCAACCTCTGCCTTCCGGGTTCAAGCAATTCTCCTTTCTCAGCCTCCCGAATAGCTGGGACTACAGTTGCACACCACCATGCCCGGCTAATTTTTGTATCTTTAGTAGAGACAGGGTTTCACCATATTAATCAGGCTGGTCTCGAACTCCTGACCTCAGGTGATCTGCCTGCCTCGGCCTCCCAAAGTGCTGGGATTACAGGCATGAACCACTGCACCCGGCCAGAAACAATTTTATAATCGACTTGTTTGAACACAATTATGAATTATTTGTGCGCCACAACCAAGTCCAACTATATTTCTTCTCTAGAAATTTCTTTATTAAGAAGTGTATTTTTAACCATGGTGCTGTGCTCTGCCGAAGTTTGTATTTCTATGAAAAACAATCATCACAAAAATATTTATACTAAATGTTTACTTTTTCAATTAGTTGATAATGGTTTTCTCAATAATTTCAGATGTTTCACTTTCATCAGAATAACTTTCCATAAGCTTTACTTTTTTTTTTTTTTTTTGATACGGAGTCTCGCTCTGTCACCCAGGCTGGTGTGCAGTGGCGCGATCTCGGCTCACTGCAAGCTCCGCCTCCCGGGTTCACGCCATTCTCCTGCCTCAGCCTCCCGAGTAGCTGGGACTACAGGCACCTGCCACCACGCCTGGCTAATTTTTTGTGTGTGTTTTAGTAGAGACGGGGTTTCACCGTGTTAGCCAGAATGGTCTCGATCTCCTGACCTTAGGTGATCTGCCTGCCTCGGCCTCCCAAAGCACTGGGATTACAGACATGAGCCACTGTGCCTGGCCTCCATAAATTTTACTTTTATTCCATAAATGGGGTGTAAAATTGAACCATAATTGGAATTAACTAACATGATGGTTAATTTTTTTCTTTTTTTTTTTTTTTTTTTGAGACAAAGTCTCGCCCTGTGACCCAGGCTGGAGTGCAATGGCACGATCTGGGCTCACTGCAACCTCCACCTCCCGGGTTCAAGCAATTCTCGTGCCTCAGCCTCCTGAATAGCTGGGACTACAGGCACCTGCCACCACGCCTGGCTAATTTTTTTTGTATTTTTAGTAGAGATGGGGTTTCACCGTGTTAGCCAGAATGGTCTCGATCTCCTGACCTTAGGTGATCTGCCTGCCTCGGCCTCCCAAAGCACTGGGATTACAGGCGTGAGCCACCGCACCTGGCCATGATGGTTAGTTTTATGTGTCAACTTGGCCCATATATTTGGTCAAACATTCTTCTGGATGTTTCTGTGAAGGTGTTTTTTGTATGAGATTAATATTTAAATCAGTGGATTTTGAGTAAAGCATATTACCCTCCATAATGTGAGTGGGCCTCATCAGCTAAAGGCCTTAATAGAACAAACACTGACCTCCCCTGATCAAGAAGGCATTCTCCAGCATATTGCCTTTGGATTGGAACTGCAACTCCTCCCTGAGTCTTCAGACCGCAGGCCTACACCATCAGATTTTGGACTCAGCAAGCCTCCACAATTGCGTGAGCCAATTCCTTAAAATAAATGAATCTCTCCCAACTCCGCATATAGAAATACAGATAGATCGAGATAGATCCAGGTACATCCTGTTGCTTCTGTTTTTGTGGAGAACCCCGACTAATACAACTGATTTTCTATTGGAACCATCCAAAGATATCAACATTAAACTGGCATCATTTAACTGTGAAGTTCTGCTAATAGAGCTACTCATTACAAGTAGTGCTTCACTTTTCATCATGTACAAGGCAACATAAAATGGAAAATGAGCCAATGAATTTTGATCTAAATAAGTCATTTGATCTAAACAAACGTCCTTCACAGAGCAGTATGTAAATACCTCTCTGCAGCTGTACCTCTTTGGCCACAGTCTTAAAATAACTACAAACCGGCCTGGCGCGGTGGCTCACGCCTGAAATCCCGGCACTTTGGGAGGCCAAGGTGGGTGAATCACGAGGTCAGGAGTTCGAGACCAGCCTGGCCAACGTGGTGAAACCCTGTCTCTACTAAAAATACAAAAAATTAGCTGGGCATGGTGGCGGGTGCCTGTAATCCCAGGTACTTGGGAAGCTGGGGCAGGAGAATCGCTTGAACCCGGGAGGCAGAGGTTGCAGTGAGCCGGGATTGTGCCACTGCACTCCAGCCTGGGCAACAGTGCGAGACTGTCTCAACAAAACAAAACAAACAAAAAACAAACTACAAACTTTTGAGGTAGATGCTGATGCTTTCTCTGCAGATTTATGTCTTCTGATTTTCATGTGGTCAGTGACATCATTGTGCCCTGTGAGTGGTTGATAAATGTGCACAAATGATTTATGCATGTTATACATTTATCATCAACTTTCTTGAGAAAGAGATTCAGTATTTACTTTTTCATTAATTATGCACTTTAGTTTTCGAACTTATATGCTGGAAAAGTTGCTTGCAAAATTTAAAAAAGCATTACCAAACAATAAAATAGGCCAGGCACAGTGGCTCACACCTGTAATCCCAGCGATGGGAGGCCAATGCAGTAGGATCACTTGAGGCCAGGAGTTCGAGACCAGCCTGGGCAACAATGCGAGACTCTGTTTCTAGAAAAAATAATTATTATAAACATGAGTTGGGCCAGGCATGGTGGCTCACGCCTATAATCCCAGCACTTTGGGAGGCCAAGGTGGGCGGATCACCTGAGGTCAGGAGTTTGAGACCAGCCTGGCCAACATGGTGAAACCCCATCTCTACTAAAAATATGAAAATTAGCTCGGTGTGGTGGCGGACACCTGTAATCTCAGCTACTCGGGAGGCTGAGACAGGAGAATAACTTAACCCAGGAGGCAGAGGTTGCAGTTGAGTCGAGATGATACCACTGCACTCCAGCCTGGGTGGAGAGTGAAACCCCGTCTCAGAAAAAAAATAAAAACAAAAAAAATAAAAACATGAATTGTAGATACACACTGTATAATGAATAACCGTTATACCAAAAGTATTCAGACTACTCGATATATGTTCTATGGCAGGACTCCTCTGCCTTTATTTCCTGAATATATTTTACATACATGTAAATGTATAATTTCCTGCATCCACTGACCTACCAACTGGTGGCCTGGCAGCTTCCTGTATCTTGCAGGCTTTGGCATGGGGACAGCTGGCTGGGACACCACGTATTCAGCAAGGTGCACAATGGTGAATACTCCTCTCACTCCCACCTGGGAATAAAATGAGTTTGTTGTCCCTAACCCTTAGTGCCTGATTGCACTTGCTTTGTTATCAGTGAACGCCCTACATGCTATCCTTGAGCGGGAGGTGTTAGTTATATTGTATTTGGAAAAGATTAGAAAAAGGGAGAAGGGTTATCACTAGTTGCCTTTTAGGTTTACCATGTGTTAAAGTGAGAACTTGGTTCTCTGTATTTGCATCTCACAAACTAGTAGATGAGACCAAGGCAGAAGTTGGAATTAAAAAGTTGTGCTCCTAGGCTGGGCAAGGTGGCTCACCCCTGTAATCCCAACACTTTGGGAGGCCGAGGTGAGAGGATTGTTTGAGGCCAGGAATTCCAGACCAGAGTGGGCAACATGGCGAGACCTTGTCTCTACAAAAAATAAAAAAAAAAAAAGTCATGCATGGTGGTGCACGCCTGTAGTCTTAGCTGCTTGGGAGGTTGAGATGGGAGGATCGCTTGAGCCCAGGAATTCTAGGTTACAGTGATTGCACCACTGCACTCTAGCTTGGGCGATAGAGCGAGACGCTGTCTCTAAAAATAAAAATATGGTGGCCCAATAGACTCATCCTGGCTTATTTAAATGCAACTATTAATACTTAAACTTTGTTAGAAAATGAAGTTTGAGACAAATGCTAAATTAGACAAAACGTTAGAATAACATGTAAACTGGGACTGTCTCAGGGAAACTAGAATGTATGGCCTCCTACAGTGGTATAAGGTATGGGGACGCTTTCCAGTGCTACTCATGGCAGCGCTTAAACTGTAGTATCCTAATCTCTGACTGCGATTTGCTTCCTCTCCGATTCTCTCTAGCCACCCTAATTGTGCTTCAGATTCATGGAGATCTCCAATTCTACGGTCTCCCACCCTGTTCCTGCCTTCCTTTACTTACCAGTTCTGTTTGGATCCCACCTGAATCACTCTCCCTGACTCCTGGAAGCCCGTTGTAACCCTATGATTCAGCTCTGCCAAGATGGCTAAGCCACACCCTGGCTCAAAACACACCCCATTTTCTCTGTCCATATACTCGGCTGCTGAGTACTGCTGGAGAAAACCCCACAACCATGGAGACTGGTACAGATTCATGGGCTCAGATCTCAACTTGGCTCTAAACACCCCTCCACGGTCCTGTATAAATCCTCGGTTAGCTCCCTTTGTTATTCCCACCAGTAATGTTTTGAACAGTCTAAGGCCATACCTCCCTGAAGGAAAAAAAAAAAGGTTAAAAAAGGCAAAAATGTTTTGAGACAGGGTCTTGCTCTGTTACCCAGGCTGGAGTGCAGTGGGCGTAATGATAGCTCACTTCACTGCAGCCTCGACATCCTGGGCTCAAGTGATCCTGCTTAGCCTGGCTAATTTTTTTTTTTTTTAGAGACAGGGTCTTGCTATGTTGCCCAGGCTGGTCTTATACTCCTGGCCTCAAGGGATCCTCCCACCTTGGCCTCCCAATGTGTTGGGATTACCAGGTGTGAATCACCATGCCTGGACCAAACCATGACCTTCCTTCCCTCCCTCCCTCCCTTCTTGCCTTCCTTCCTCCCTCTTTCCTTTCTTCCCTCTCTCCCTCCCTTTTTCCTCTTCCTCCCTCCCTCCCCCTCTTCTCTCTCTCTCTCTCTCTGTCTCCCCTCTCTCTTTCTTTCAAGACGTGGTCTTGCTCTGTCGCCTAGGCTGGAGTACAGTGGCACAATCATAGCTCACTGCAGCCTCGACCTCCTGGGCTCAGGTGCCTCCCACCTCAGCCTCCTGAGTGGCTGAAACTATAGGCGTGTGCCACCATGCCTGGCTATTTTTAAAAAAAATTTTATAGAGGGCCAGGCGCAGTGGCTCATGCCTGTAATCCCAGCACTTTGGGAGGCCGAGCATGGAGAAACCGTGTCTCTACTAAAAATACAAAATTAGCTGGGCGTGATGGCACATGCCTGTAATCCTAGCTACTCGGGAGGCTGAGGCAGGAGAATCACTTGAACCGGGGAGGCAGAGGTTGCAGTGAGCCGAGATTGCACCATTGCACTCCAGCCTGGGCAACAAGAGGGAAACTCTGTCTCAAAAAAAAAAAAAAATTATAGAGTCGGGGTTCTCACTGTGTTGCCCAAGCTGGTCTTGAACTCCTGGACTCAAGTGATCCTCCTGCCTCAGCCTCCCAAAGTGCTGGCATTACAGGTGTGAAGACTTTTTAAAAAGTAATGTAAACATGCACCCCTATTCAACCTCCACCATCCTCACTGTAGAAAAATAGACTCAACCCATTAGTTTATGCAGAGATTGAAGGATTCAAGCGTGAACCACATCCATTTCTTTCCATCCACATCTACACTGCTTCTTCCCTGCTTTCCTCCAGGCCCAGGGGTGAGGTGTCCCTTCTCTGGCCAGCAGATCCATCTGTGCCCTGCATTCCATCACCTTTGGTACTTGCCTCTATCAAATGCTGCTTTTATTCTCCCATAGCTTTTGTTTATCCTTCCTTCTAGTTTTTCCCCTTAGGCTTGTAAACAGACTCAAGTTTTTCCTATCCTAAAAATAAGGTAAGTAAACAAATAATTGAATGAATGAACATGTTTAAAGCCCTCCCTTGACGATGTATCTTCCTCTGGTTACAGCTAGCTTTTTGAGTTGTCCATACTTCCTCTATCCAATTCCTCATTTTCCATTTTCTCCTCAAACTCTTTGTGATCTGTCTTCTGCACCCACCATTGTACAAAAACTGTTGGAAAGACATCATTGACTGCGTGACTGCTTTCTTGCCAAATCCAGTGGACACTTTTTTGGCCTTATATAACTGTCCTTTCTATTGCATTTGATAAAATTTACCACTTTGATCTTGAATCTGTTTCTTTGATTTCTGGAACGCCACCTTCCTGATCCTCCTTCTGTACTTCCCTATTTCTTCTTCATGAGTTCTCACACTCACTCGCTCTCAGACTTTTCAGTTTATCCTTCTTCAGTGTTGTTAACATCCAGTGTAAACGGGCCGGGTGCGGTGGCTCACGCCTGTAATCCCAGCACTTTGGGAGGCTGAGGCAGGAAGATCATCTGAGGTCAGGAGTTCGAGACCAGCCTGGCCAACATGGTAAAGCCCCATCTCTACTAAAAATACAAAAAATTAGCCAGGCATGGTGGCACATGTCTGTAATCCCAGCTACTCGGGAGGCTGGGGCAGGAGGATTGCTTGAACCCAGGAGACGGAGGTTGCAGTGAGCCAAGATTGTGCCACTGCACTCCAGCCTGGGCGACAGAGAGATACTCCGTCTAAAAAACAAAACAAAACAAAAAAAACAACAAAATTTCATGTGTTCCATTTTGGGCCAGAAATACAACAGTAGTAATAGTGTGCCTGTCCTTCACAGTGCTTCATATTAGGAGGCCCAAGATGTCAATTTGTTTCATTAATGATGATGTTAATCTGGATTACTTTGTCAAGACAGCCTCTGCCAGATCTCTTCACTATAAACATACTATATTTCCCTTCGTAATTAATATGAGGAATGATAGTTTGAGACTGTGTAAATATTCTGTTCCTCATCAAACTTTGACCCACTAATTTTAGCATCCAATGATGATTCTTTTTGTGTGTGTACTTTTCAATTTAAGAAGTGAATTATAGGCCGGGCACAGTGGCTCATTCCTGTAATCCTAGCACTTTGGGAAGCCAAGGCAGGCAGATCATCTGAGGTCAGGAGTTCGAGACCAGCCTGGCCAACACAGTAAGGCGCCGTCTCTACTAAAAATACAAAAAATTAGCCAGACATGGTGGCACATGTCTGTAATCCCAGCTACTCGGGAGGCTGAGGCAGGAGAATCGCTTGAACCCGGGAGGCAGAGGTTGCAATGAGCTGATCTGACGCCACTGCACCACTGCACTCCAGGCTGGGCGACACAGTGAGACTCTGTCTAAAAAAAAAAAAGAAGTGAATTATAAGAAAGTTGAATTCTGAAGCTGAGGTCATGCATTGGAGAAGAGAAATTGAGAAACAATGGAATGGACCTTTTTTGTTTTTGTTGTTTTGTTTTTTTTGGAATGCACCCTTAATCATTACATTTAGAATCCTTTGGGATTACACACCTGTAATCCCAATTACATGTAGAATCCTTTCTGCATTTAGAACTCTACTGTGTACCAGGTAGTTTACTAGAAAGTATTTTAAATATTTTATTTTTACTTTTATTTTTTATTTTCCCATAAGTCTTTTGCACTCGTATTTTTAATATTTGAAGCCAGAAGTTATCCCCTAATTTTTATATCTATGCTCACTGTTATTTTCCATGAAAATTCATTTTTTTCTATTTTATTTTGACAAATAATTATATATATATTTATGGGGTGCAATGTGATGTTTTGGTATATGTTGTGGAATGATTAAACCAGTCTAACAAATCCATCAACTCACATACTTATCATTTCCATTGATGATTCTTGCCTGAAATAACTATTACCGAAGTGTTTGTTGAATGTTGATTTTTCCATTATCATCATTCTTTCTTCATTTATTAGATGGAATGTTACTGCAATGAAGCGAATTCCCTTCTCCCCGTGTATTTATTTATTTATTCATTTTTGAGATGGAGTCTCGTTCTTGTTGTCCAGGCTCGAGTGCAGTGGTGCAATCTCAGCTCACTGCAACCTCTGCCTCCTGGGTTCAAACGATTCTCCTGCCTCAGCCTCCTGACTAGCTGCGATTACAGGCATGCACCACCATGCCTGGCTAATTTTTATATTTTTAGCAGAGATAGGGTCTCACCATGTTGGCCAGGCTGGTCTCGAACTCCTGACCTCATGATCTGCCCGCCTCAGCCTCCCAAAGTGCTGGGATTACAGGCCTAATTTTTTTTTTTTTTTGTAGTTTTAGTACAGACGGGGTTTCACCATGTTAGCCAGCATGGTCTCGATCTCCTGACCTCGTGATCCACCCGCCTCGGCCTCCCAAAGTGCTGGGATTACAGGCGTGAGCCACCGCACCCAGCCAACAGGCCTCATTTTTTTAAATGAAATTATTTAACATCATCATGAACTCAGGGATTCTGATTTTATCCTATAGGGAATGATCCATTAGTAGTACTTAGTACTTTGTTGCCCATGTTGTCCAAGATTTGGTTACTGGGAGTCCCTCCATGTTGGCTCCTGTGTCCTTTCAATATGTCCTCATCACTCTTTGAGTACTTACTTAATTTCTGGCACCACAAGATATTCCAGGCTCATCTTTTACTTTTCCTGCCTTAGCCTTGGAGTCAGCCGTTTTTACAAAGAGCTCTGTTTTTTTTTTCTCTGTTTTTTGTTGTTGTTGTTGTTGTTGTTTAAATTATAAACGCTGATGCTATTATAAAAAATGGTGGCACGGCACTTTTTATTTTCTTTAATCAGAAAAATAAGCCCTGTGCTTCTGGGATGGAGGCCCCAGGTGAGCACTGGAGGAAGGGGCCTGGGTGGGCGGGGAGCGAGGGGACCGGGGGCCAGAGCAGATGCTGCACCAGGAGTTCTGGTTTCTTATATTGGAAAATGGTATTATTAGAAACCAAGCTCTGGGCAGTAGTTATAACATTTAAATTATGATGTAAAAAAAAATTTTTTTTGAGACAGAGTCTTGCTCAGTCGCCCAGGCTGGAGTGCAGTGGCGCGATCTCGGCTCACTGCAAGCTCTGCCTCCCGGGTTCACGCCATTCTCCTACTTCAGCCTCCCGAGTAGCTGGGACTACAGGCGCCCGCCAACACGCCCAGCTAATTTTTTGTATTTTTAGTAGAGACAGGGTTTCACCGTGTTAGCCAGGATGGTCTCGATCTCCTGACCTCGTGATCCGCCCGCCTCGGCCTCCCAAACTGCTGGGATTACAGGCGGGAGCCACTGCGCCCGGCTATGATGTAAAAATTAACAGTGTCTTATAATAAGCTTTTTAAGAGTAACTGTATTTTAAAACTAAGGTTTAAAGCTTAAATAATGCACCCTATCATTATTTAGTATATTATGTTGAAATTCGTATATTTAAATATGTATATATTGAGGTATATTAAATAAATTCTTTTAGAAAAAGAGAAACATATGTACAATAAAGAAAACTAGTAGCTCATCAATAAAAATATTGAGACTGTATTGAATATACAGTTTTTTCTCAATGTAAGACAATAAAGAATTTACTTTCTAAGGTAGTGGATATACCAATTACACTGATTTGATCTTTACAAATTATATGAATGGGCTGGGCATGGTGGCTCATGCCTGTAATCCCAGCACTTTGGGAGGCTGAGGAGGGTGGATCACCTGAGGTCAGGAGTTCGAGACCAGCTTGGCCAACATGGTGAAACCCCGTCTCAAAATACAAAAAATTAGCTGGGCGTGGTGGCGGGCACCTGTAATCCCAGCTACTCGGGAAGCTGAGGCATGAGAATCGCTTGAACCTGGGAGGCAGAGGTTGCAGTGAGCCGAGATTGTGCCATTGCACTCCAGCCTGGGCAACAAGAGCGAAAACTCCATCAAAACAAAACAAAACAAAACAAAACAAAAAAACAAAAAAACAACTCCAAAGAAAACAAATTATATGAATGTATTAAATTATCACATGAAGGCCAGGCACAGTGGCTCACACCTGTAATCCCAGCACTTTGGAAGGCTGAGGTGGGAGGATTGCTTGAGCCCAGGAGTTTGAGACCAGCCTGGGAAACACAGCAAGACATCATCTCTGCAGAAAATAACAAATTAGCCAGGCGTGGTGGTGGGCACCTGTGGTCCCAGCTGCTTGGGTGGCTCAGGCAGAAGGATCACTTGAACTCAGGAGGCTGAGGCTGCAGTGAGCTATGATCCCGCAACTGTACTCCAGCCTGGGCAACAGAGTGAGACCCTATCTCAAAAAGAAAAACAAATTATGACATGTATCCTGAAAATATGTACCTCTATTATGTATCAATTTAAAAAATTCCTGGTCAGGTGCAGTGGCTCGCGCTTGTAATCCTAGTACTTTGGGAGGCTGAGGCCAGAAGATTGCTTGAGGCCAGGAGTTCCAGACCAGCCTGGGCAACATAGAGAGACCCTGTCTCTACAAAACAATTTTTTTTTTTAATTAGTGGAGCATGGTGGTGCATGCCTATAGTCCCAGTTACTTGGTAGGGTGAGTCAGGAAAATCGCTTGAGTCCAGGATGTCGAGGCTGCAGTGAGCTATGACTACGCCACTGCACTCCAGCCTCGGTGACAGAGTGAGACTCTGTCAATCAGTCAATCAATTACTGTCTTTTTTTTTTTTTACTTTGGAGGCAGGGCCTTGCTGTGTTGCCCATGCTGGTCTCAAACTCCTTGGCTCAAGCCATCCTCCCACCTCAGTCTTCTAAGTAGCTTGGACTACAGGGGCATACCACCCACCCCCAACAGAATTCACTTTCCACATAGAAAGCAGAGAGGTTTTACTTCCCCTAACTTAAATGTGTACTCTTTAAAAGGTCTGCATTCTGCTGAGAAGTCTAGGGAAAAAGAAAAATCTAAAACCTTAAAAGGTAAAAAAAATATATATATATATCTGCTAGTTTTCATGTTTACGTGCTGCATTTGAGTGCTTCTGCTATAGAAAACTATAGAAAAATCAGCAAACAAAACAATGGTAAGGGTTCCTAACTTCTAGAGGAGCTAAAATCCTTAAGGTTATGTTACCTTCTCTTGTGGTTTTCAGAAAGCATCGTCACTTTGGTTATTAATATAGATAAGGCTGTGGCTACTTGGAGTTCTCGGGTATCTGTATTCTGACCAGACATCTCTTTAGAATGTTGCTCTTTTTCAGGATCAAATTCAGAATAAAACTGACAAGGTATCTGTAGTATGATAAATATATTTGGTCTTTGTCCCTGGTTCCTGACAGAGTACCCAAAACCCTTAGGATTTCCTAGTGATAGGAATGACTTTTGTTGTTCATGAGCCCTGCCCCCTCTCCCCACCTCTTTTTCGAGACAGTCTCGCTCTGTCACCCAGGCTGGAGTGCAGTGGTGCGATCTTGGCTCACTGCAACCTCCGCTTCCTGGACTCATGCGATTCTCCTGCCTCAGCCTCCCAACTATGGGACTACAGGCGTGCGCCAGCATGCTGGGCTAATTTTTGTATTTCTAGTGGAGACAGGGTTTCATCATGTTGTCCAGGCTGGTCTTGAACTCCTGACCTCAGGTGATCTGCCAGCCTCGGCCTCCCAAAGTCCTGAGATTACAGGCTTGAGCCACTGTGCCCGGCCTCATGAGCCCCTTTTGATCATACCTGAGTTTAGGCTAAAAGATGACTTTGGATAGAGCTCCTAGATAATCTCGGGATGAGGCTCGTCACCTGAAAGACCAAGTGATTAGAGGGTTGGAATTTTCAGCCCCACCCCTGGCAGGTGCAGAGGGGTGGGCTAGAGATCAAGCTCTACAAAAACTGAAAGATTTGATAAGCTTCTGGGTTGCTGAACACGTGGAGGTACCGGAGGGTAGCACCGGTTGAAGGCATGGGGCTTCTATACCCTTCCCTGACACCTTGCCCTGACACTCTTCCATCTGGCTGTTCATTTGTACCCTAACACATGGACACAGGAAGGGGAACATCACACACTGGGGACTGTTGTGGGGTGGGGGGAGGGGGGAGGGATAGCATTAGGAGATATACCTAATGCTAAATGATGAGTTGATGGGTGCAGCACACCAACATGGCACATGTATACATATGTAACAAACCTGCACGTTGTGCACATGTACCCTAAAACTTAAAGTATAATAATAATAAAATTTAAAAAAAGAGAAATATCCTGGTAAATGTTAAGTAATGCTTCCCTGAGTTCTGTAAGCTGTCCTAGCAAATTAATTGAATGGGAACCCCCAGTTTACAGCTGGTTGGTCAGAAGTAAAGGTCACAACCTGGGACTTGCAATTGGCGTCTGAAGTGGGGTGGGGACAGTCTTGTGGGACTGAGCCCTCGCCTTGTGGCATCTGATGCTATCTCCAGGTAGTGTTAGAATTGAATTGAACTGAATTATAGGGCATCTAGCTGGTGTTTGCTGGAGAATAGCTTGGTGTGTGGGGAAAACCCCAACACATCTTGTCACAGATGTGTTCTGTGCTAAGAGTAGAGAGTAGGAAAACAGGTTGTTTTTTTTTTTTTTTTCCTATTACAGTATCTTACACCCAAAGCATCTTTTGCATTCTCCTAGACGGCTGCTTGCTTCCTCATCCTGTGACCCACAATGGCATCACAAGCAAAAATGGGGGTAGGACATGTATTAGAAATAATTAGGGGCCAGGCCAGTGGCTCATGCCTGTAATCCCAGCACTTTGGGAGGCCGAGGCGGGCGGATCACTTGAGGGCAGGAGTTTGAGACCAGCCTAGCCAACAGGTGAAACTAAAAATACAAAAATTAGATGGGTGTGGTGGCACGCGCCTGTAATCGCAGCTACTTGGTGGACTAAGGCAGAATAATTGCTTGAACCCAGGAGGTGGAGGTTGCAGTGAACCGAGATTGTGCCATTGCACTCCAGCCCGAGTGACAGAGACTCCATCTCAAAATAAATAAGTAAATAAATAGGTATGATAGGTACGCATATATATATAGATAGAGAGAGACAGAGTCTTGCTCTGTCATCCAGGCTGGGATGCAGTCGCGTGATCATGGCTCACTGCAGCCTCCACCTCCTGGGCTCAGGTGATCCTCCCACCTCAGCCTTCTGAGTAGCTAGGACTAAAGGCATGCCCCACCACACTCAGGTACTTTTTAAAAGATTTTTTTTTGTAGAGACAGGGTCTTGCTTTGTTGCCCAGGCTGGTCTCGAGCTCCTGGACTCAAGCAATCCTCCTGCCCTGGCCTCTCAAATTGTTAGGATTACAGGTGTGAGCCACCTTGCCTGGCCGCTTCATTTTCTTTATGAACTCTATAGTAAACTTTTATATTTCAGGCTCACGATATAGAGAAAGCCATCAAATTAAAAAAAAGGTTCAACTTTCTTTAGGTTAATTTTGTGTAGGTAAAATATTATAATGAAATTATATCTTTTCAAGCAGGGTAGGACAAACTGACGTTCACATGTCAGGGCTAACAAAGTAACTTAACAAATCAACTTGTAAAGATGTGATTGCTAAGTTTAAAATACTTATATTGTTTGCTACTGATTATAGTACACTCTGTACAGGACAGATTCTAACACTCTGAAGATTTCACTAGGCCTTCTCTGTTCCCGTGTTCTTGCCCCCATGGTTATCATAGACTAAATAGTTACAGGTAGGCCCATTCATTGCCTCCATTTGGATACTTTTGGTTACTATAAGCAAGGAGCCAGAACAATCTGGCCTTTCAGCAGGCGGTCTCTGCTTTCCCTTCACAATGGCCTAAATGTCCTTGCTAGAAAATTAGAGCTGTGCTGTCCAATATAGCAGCCACTAGCCACACACATGGCTATTTAAATCTAAATTTAAATTAATTAAAATTAAAATGTTACATTTGGTTCCTCAGTCCTACTGGCCACATTTCAAACGTTCAATAGCCACTTATAGCTAGTGGCTACTGCATCGGACAGTGCAGACATAGAGCATTTTCATCATTGTGGAAAATCCTGTGCAGCAGCCCTGGGCCAGAGAGTCAGTCTTCTGGAAAGAATGACAAAGAATAGTCTCAGAGCCTCAGGAGGAAGGACTATACTAGAAACAGGCTTCTCAGTGTAAGCTGATACTACTACCAGGTGCATAAAACTGACAGACCGCTCCAGTGCACCTAAGACTCAGGATTTCCAGAACTATTTTAGCCTAGAGGCAGATGGCTTCATGAAGGTAGACTGCTACTAAAATTGGAAGACGAAGTAGGGCTGAGTAAATCAGTAACAGAAATCTAGTTGTGGTTGCCTGGGAATTGGTTTTTATGTTCTATTTTCTGACAGGCATAGACAAAGCCCCTTTCTTTCTTGCCCCGCTTCTTTGTTGTTGTTGTTTTGAGAGGGTCTCATTCTGTCACCCAGGCTGGAGTGCAGCTGTATAATCATGGTTCACTGCAGTCTCTACCTCTTGGGCTCAAGCAATCCTCCCACCTCAGTCGCCCAAGTAGGTGGGACGACAGGTGTGCACCACTACGCCCAGCTAATTTTTCTAATTTTTGTAGAGACCAGGTTTCGCCACGTTACCCAGGCTGTTCTTTCTCAATTTCTAACGCTCAGTTTTATAGTCTGTATCGCCATTGGGACGAACACATTCTCTCAAAAGTTCATTACCAGTAGACCTCCAACCTAAACTTCTAAACTAAAAGCACAGTTCCTTCCTTGGTTGGTATGATATTTCGGTTATCTGATTTTTGGAAGGGGTGCACTTAAAGAAAACTTATGAGGGAGGATGCGAAGTGGGATAGGGAACGGTAGAGAACTGAGCAAGGACGTGGTCTTAGATACAGTTTAGCCTTGGCGTCCACAGCGGGAAACATTTGCAGTAGTCCTGCTTGAGGCAGGGGCCAGGGATTTTGTATCCTAGAATCATTCATTGGCTATAAGGGGAGTATAGCTTCCTAGGTTCCCATCAGGCAAGGGCAGATAATCAGAGGTCGCAGGGGTAAGCTGCACTTGAAACAGATGTGGGATGGGGTGCTAGCTGGTGAAGAGAGCCGGGCAGGGCACCAATAGCATCTACTACACCCAGGTCAACAGGCTACATCAAATGGATACTACTGAACATAAGTCACCATGGATATATTTGGAAATACCTTCATAATATAAGAAACCAGTTTAAAGGAATAATATCTACATGAATATAATGCTAATAAAGACCATGTGTACTGTATAATTAAGCTATGCCTATTTTCCACCATTTGTTAGAAATTTATTTATTTATTTATTTATTTTGAGACGGAGTTTCACTCTTGTCGCCCAGGCTGGAGTGCAGTGGTGCAAATTCAGCTTGCTGCAACCTATGTGTCCTGGGTTCAAGCGATTCTCCTGCCGCAGCCTCTCAAGTAGCTGGGATTACAGGTGTGCATCACCATGCCCAGCTAATTTTTGTATTTTTAGTACAGACAGGGTTTCGCCATGTTGGCCAGGCTGGTCTTGAACTCCTGACCTCAGTTGATCTGCCCACCTTGGCCTCCCAAAGTGCTGGGATTACAGGCGTGAGCCACCGCGCCTGGCCCATTGGTTAGAAATTTTAAAAGCCTTGGCTGGGCTCAGTGGCTCACGCCTGTAATCTCAGCACTTTGGAAGGCCGAGGCTGGTGGATCATTTGAGGTCAGGAGTTTGACACCAGCCTGGCCACCATGGTGAAACCCCGTCTCCACTGGAAATACAAAAATTTGCTGGGCATGGTAGTGGGCACCTGTTATCCCAGCTACTTGGGAGGCTGAGGCAGAAGAATCACTTGAATCTGGGAGGCAGAGGTTTCGATGAGCCAAGATCACGTCACTGCACTCTAGCCTGGGCAACAGAGCAAGACTCCATCTAAAAAAAAAAAGGGAATTTAAAAAGCCTTTTAAAATAGTTTATTTTAATAGGTGAATCTAGATAAAACTATAAAAACTACATGATATAGAAATGTTTCTACTTCCACTTTGTGGGTGGACTTTTAAAGACTTAATACCTGACATCTTTTTCTTTTTCTTTTTTGGAGATAGAGTCTCACTCTGTCGCCCAGGCTGGAGTGCAGTAGCACAACCTCAGCTCACTGCAACCTCCGCCTCCTGGGTTCAAGCGATTCTCCTGCCTCAGCCTCCTGAGTAGCTGGGACTACAGGCACGCGCCACCATGCCTGGCTAATTTTTGTATTTTTAGTAGAGATGGAGTCTCACTATGTTGGCCAGGCTGGTCACGAACTCCTGACCTCAAGTGATCCACCTGCCTTGGCCTCCCAAAGTGCTGGGATTACAGCCATGAGCCACTCCACCCGGTCTCCTGACACCTTTTTCTAATAATTATTTAGCAATTGTCTTTTATCTGTTATTTTGATTGCATCTCCTAATATTCCTACGTGTCTTTGGGAAGTTTAAATTAGTATAAAACTAGAATAATGAGCATTTGATTTGATACGGTCTACCAGAATTGCCTGTAGTATATGCCTATATTCATACATATCTTTACATATATAAATTATAATATATATGACAAATAATATGTAGATAGTAAATATAATGTGAATTTTCATCTCGATTTCAAACAAAACTCCAAGAACATGCATTTGCTCCTCCCACCATCTGCAGAGATTTCCATAACAATGGCAAACAATTAATAGCATTCACCATTGGAGAGATTTAAACACTGGATGTTTGAAGACAACCAGAGATGATTGTTAAAAATTGGTGGGGAAGGGGTGTTCAATAATAGTATTGTGATTGCATTTTTTAAAAGTATGCATCTTAGAGACATATAATGAGATATTTGAGGATGAAATGATGTCTTTGGAATTTGCTTCAAAATAAACCATGGTGTGTGGGGACAGGGAATTGGGAGGAATAGATATGAAACCAGATGGGAAGTTAGTTCATAATTGTTGAAGCTGGGTAATGTGTTCATGGTACAAACTTTCTGCAGGGCATTTAGTGATATGAATCAATGGACTTTAAAAAATATGTATAAAACTTTGGTGGCCAGCTGCGGTGGCTCAGGCCTGTAATCCCAGCACTTTGGGAGGCCGAGGCGGCTGGATCATTTGAAGTTAGGAGTTCGAGACCAGCCTGACCAACATGGTGAAACCCCGTCTCTACTAAAAATACAAAAATTAGCCGGGCGTGGTGGTGCATGCCTGTAGTCCCAACTACTCAGGAGGCTGAGGCAGGAGAATCGCTTGAACCCGGGAGGCGGAGGCTGCAGTGAGCCAAGATCCTGACACTGCACTCCAGCCTGGGTGACAGAGTGAGACTCCGTCTCAAAACAACAACAGCAACAACAACAAAAACTCTTTGACTTGGGAATTTCTGTTCTAGAAATTTATCTTAAGGGAAAAATCAGACAAGGGCAGAAAGCTCTATGTACAAGAATGTTCATCTCAGCATTGTTTATTTTTAGATGTTTATTACCCACGTGTCCTATAAGAAAAAAAGAAGTGTTACTTCAGTAAAATGAAAAAGGAGTCTAAGATAGATGAGGACAGGAGATACAAACAAAACAAAACAGTCACAAGTTAAGGGTGAAAACAGTGTAGAAGGTCAATTTCCTCTATTTTGAGTGCACTTCAGTGGAAAAAGTTGAGAATCATTCTGAGTACTGGGGAAGAAGAATGTTCTCTCTAGCTCATCTGAACAAAATAGTTTGTACTCTTTCCTTCAGATGGCTCTTTAGTTAAATATCCTGATGACCTCCCCAAGGCTTATTCCTGTTCCTTGAGTTTGCTGACCCTAGTTTTGAACCTTCTTCAGACTCCCTTGGAAAGAGCTGCTGTTTCTGCTGGTGTGTTTAACTTTTAAGCAAAATTGAAAAATTATAGAAAAGGTGCTGGGCGTGGTGCTTCATGCCGGTAATCTGAGCACTTCTGGAGGCTGAGGGAGGAGGATTGCTTGAGCTCAGGAGTTCGACACCAGCCTTGGCAACATGGTAAAACCCCATCTCTACAAATAATACAAAAATTAGCGGGGTGTGGTGGTGCGTGCCTGTGGTTCCAGCTACTCGGGAGGCTGAGGTGGGAGGATGGCTTGAGCCCAGGTAGTTGAGGCTGCAGTGAGCCACAATCATGCCACTGCACTCCAGGCTGGGTGACAGTGCAAGACACTGTCTCAATCAATCAATCAATACAATAAAATTTTAAAAAGAAAATTATAGAGAAGTTGCAAGAAAAGCACAAATAATTCCTGTATATCCTTCACGAAGGTTCACCAACTTGTGATATTTTGCCCCATTTGCTTTATCTTTTCATATATACACACACATTTTTTTCCTGAACCAGTTAAATTGTAGACATGACACTTCATTACTCCTAAATACTTCAGTATGCATTTTCTAAGAATAAGGATATTCTCTTATATAACTACAGTACAATGATTAGAATCAATAAACTAACATTGACACAATATTATGTAATATTCAATCTATGTTTACATTTAGCCAATAGTCCCCAAAATGTCCTTCAGAGCAAGGGTTCCCCCGACCGCGAATCGGCATCCAATTCAGGATGAAGCATTACTTTTAGTTGTCATGTGTCTTTAGTCACCTTCAGTCTGGAACAGTTCCTTAGCCTTTCTTTGTTTCTCAGGACATTTTTTTTTTTTTTTTTTTTTTTTGAGGAGTACAGGCCAGTCGTTCTGTAGAACATCTTTCAATCTGGGAGTCTCGGCTATTTCTTGGCGATTAGATCGGCACTATTTGCAACAACAAAATGGCAACCATAAAACCTGGAAACAACTGTCCAATGATAGGGAAATGGTTAAGCAAACTATGATACATCCACAAAATGGACTATTATGCAGCCAATAAGAATGACAGAGTATACTGACCTGGGAAGATATTTCCAATTTTTAAGTGAAAAAAGTAGATTATAACTTAATAGGTATGAACCTATTTTTTGTAGAAATGTCTGAAAGATTTTACAAAACATACAATTGTGGCCTGCGGGTACTAGAATTATGGAATATTTAAAATTTTTATTTTTACTTATCTGTATAATTTATGTGTAATAAACATCAATTCACCTGTTAATAGTAAAAAAAAAATACACTTAAAATGAGGCTAGCTTCTTGATTTTATATGTGAAGGATCACGGTGTGGAAAAGGGAACTGGGATGCAAGGCTGGTTCAACATACACAAATCAATAAATGTAATCCAGCATATAAACAGAACCAAAGACAAAAACCACATGATTATCTCAATAGATGCAGAGAAGGCCTTTGACAAAATTCAACAACCCTTCATGCTAAAAACTCTCAATAAATTAGGTATTGATGGGACGTATCTCAAAATAATAAGAGCTATCTATGACAAATCCACAGCCAATATCATACTGAATGGGCAAAAACTGGAAGCATTCCCTTTGAAAACTGGCACAAGACAGGGATGTCCTCTCTCACCACTCCTATTCAACATAGTTCTGGAAGTTCTGGCCAGGGCAATCAGGCAGGAGAAGGAAATAAAGGGTATTCAATTAGGAAAAGAGGAAGTCAAATTGTCCCTGTTTGCAGATGACATGATTGTATATCTAGAAAACCCCATCATCTCAGCCCAAAATCTCCTTAAGCTGATTAGCACCTTCAGCAAAGTCTCAGGATACAAAATCAATGTACAAAAGTCACAAGCATTCTTGTACACCAATCACAGACAAACAGAGAGCCAAATCATTAGTGAACTCCCATTCACAATTGCTTCAAAGAGAACAAAATACCTAGGAATCCAACTTACAAGGGATGTGAAGGACCTCTTCAAGGAGAACTACAAACCGCTGCTCAATGAAATAAAAGAGGATACAAACAAATGGAAGAACATTCCATGCTCATGGGTTGGAAGAATGAATATCGTGAAAATGGCCATACTGCCCAGGGTAATTTATAGATTCAATGCCATCCCCATCAGGCTACCAATGACTTTCTTCACAGAATTGGAAAAAACTACTTTAAAGTTCATATGGAACCAAAAGAGAGCCCACATTGCCAAGTCAATCCTAAGCCAAAAGAACAAAGCTGGAGGCATCACGCTACCTGACTTCAAACTATACTACAAGGCTACAGTAACCAAAACAGCATGGTACTGGTACCACAACAGAGACATAGATCAATGGAACAGAACAGAGCCCTCAGAAATAATGCCACATATCTACAACTATCTGATCTTTGACAAACCTGACAAAAACAAGCAATGGGGAAAGGATTCCCTATTTCATAAATGGTGCTGGGAAAACTGGCTAGCCATATGTAGAAAGCTGAAACTGGATCCCTTCCTTACACCTTATACAAAAATTAATTCAAGATGGATTAAAGACTTACATGTTAGACCTAAAACCATAAAAACCCTAGAAGAAAGCCTAGGCAATACCATTCAGGACATAGGCATGGGCAAGGACTTCATGTCTAAAACACCAAAAGCAATGGCAACAAAAGCCAAAATTGACAAATGGGATCTAATCAAACTAAAGAGCTTCTGCACAGCAAAAGAAATTACCATCAGAGTGAACAGGCAACCTACAGAATGGGAGAAAATTTTTGCAACCTACTCATCTGACAAAGGGCTAATATCCAGAATCTACAATGAACTCAAACAAATTTACAAGAAAAAAACAAACAACACCATCAAAAAGTGGGCAAAGGACATGAACAGACACTTCTCAAAAGAAGACATTTATGCAGCCAAAAAAACACATGAAAAAATGCTCATCATCACTGGCCATCAGAGAAATGCAAATCAAAACCACAATGAGATACCATCTCACACCAGTTAGAATGGCCATCATTAAAAAGTCAGGAAACAACAGGTGCTGGAGAGGATGTGGAGAAATAGGAACACTTTTACACTGTTGGTGGGACTGTAAACTAGTTCAACCATTGTGGAAGTCAGTGTGGTGATTCCTCAGGGATCTAGAACTAGAAATACCATTTGACCCAGCCATCCCATTACTGGGTATATACCCAAAGGACTATAAATCATGCTGCTATAAAGACACATGCACATGTATGTTTATTGTGGCACTATTCACAATAGCAAAGACTTGGAACCAACCCAAATGTCCAACAACGATAGACTGGATTAAGAAAATGTGGCACATATACACCATGGAATACTATGCAGCCATAAAAAATGATGAGTTCATGTCCTTTGTAGGGACATGGATGAAACTGGAAAACATCATTCTCAGTAAACTATCACAAGGACAAAAAACCAAACACCGCATGTTCTCACTCATAGGTGGGAATTGAACAATGAGAACTCATGGACACAGGAAGGGGAACATCACACTCCGGGGACTGTTGTGGGTTGGGGGGAGGGGGGAGGGACAGCATTAGGAGATATACCTAATGCTAAATGACGAGTTAATGGGTGCAGCACACCAACACGGCACATGGATACATATGTAACAAACCTGCACATTGTGCACATGTACCCTAAAACCTAAAGTATAAAAAAAAAAAAGAATAAAAAGGACTTACTATTACAAACCAGCTAATTTCACTTACATCACTTTATCTTCTATACTCCTTAAGACAATGCAGTGGTTTAAGGGATATCACCTCCATTTTGACAGACGGGGTGGTGGCTGAGGCTGAGAGAAGGGGAATGGTACCTTGCTCAGAGTTACCAGTTATGAGTGGCCAATCTAGTTTTCAAACCCAGGTCTTTCAGACCATAAAACCCTTATTTTTCTCCACCTCACATTGCTCCTGTGTAGCCCTCCTGAAAGGCAGGGCTAGGAGAATCAACAGGTGGAAGTTGCAAGAAGTTGATTTTTTTTTTTTTGAGACAGGGTCTTGCTCTGTTGCCCAGGCTGGAGTGCAGTGGCGTGATCATGGCTTACTACAGCCTTGACCTCCCGGGCTTAAGTGATTCTCCCGCCTCAGCCTCCCCAGTAGATGAGACTACAGGCACGTGCTGCCATTCTCGACTAAGTTTTTCTTTTTTTGAGATAGGGTCTCGCTTTGTTTTCCAGGCTGGAATGCAGTGGCATGGTCTCGGCTTACTGCAGCCTCACTCCTAGGCTTAAGCAATCCTCCCACCTCAGCCTCCCGAGTAGCTGGGGCTACAGGTGCATGCCACCACGCCTTGCTAATTTTTGTATTTCTTGTAGAGACATGGTTTTGCCATGTTGCCCAGACTAATTTTTTAATTTTTTGTAGAGATGAGGCCTCACTATGTTGCCCATGTTGGTCTCAAATTCCTGGGCTCGAATGATCCTCCTGCCTCAGCCTCCCAAAGTGCTGGGATTACAGGCATAAGAAGTGATTTTTTGAACAGCAGAATTGAAGAATTGTGAAATGGGCTGAACTCTCTGTACCTAGAAATGCTGCAGTAGAAGGCAGATGTCATTGAGGGATGTGGCAGAAAGAGCTCCTGGAGAAGAAGAGCAGCACCATTTGTCAGCTGTCTGCTGCCTGACTCCATCTGGATATGGGGCTTGGAATCTTGACTAGAATTCTCCATATTTTGGTCTCACAAC
Organism: Nomascus leucogenys; assembly: GCF_006542625.1. Classification (NCBI taxonomy): domain Eukaryota; kingdom Metazoa; phylum Chordata; class Mammalia; order Primates; family Hylobatidae; genus Nomascus; species Nomascus leucogenys. The sequence goes on along the minus strand of NC_044406.1, from coordinate 120,211,895 downwards.
CTTTCATCTGGTGATTTTCACAGTTTCATAAGAAGGTATGTGTTTCAACTGTTCTTTTCTTGACTAGACAAGAATTATATATGTCTACATATGTACACAAATGCATTTTGGTTTCCCAATGCGCTTCAAGCTTTGAGTTGTCTCTGCCATGTGGCATTTTTCATAAGCAAATTAGTTAATCACCTCCATTACCCCTGGATATTATTGGCCCCAACCTCCCACTTTTCTCAATTCTCTTCTACCCTTTCACCTCCCTGTATAGTTCACCCCACCCTTCATCTGGACATTTTACCTTTGCCAAGGAAATAGCAGAATTTATGTAGATTCCTATTAAATCTCTGCGAGCAGGGAAGGGGGTGGGTAGATAATTCATGGAGGGTCCCAGCCAGTGGACTTTGAAATGTTGGTTTTATTATTAAATGTGTTACTTCTATTCTTGGGTCACCTGCAAGTGCAGATTAGCAGAGGACCAAGCAACAGCACTTGGATTGTCAGCGACATCAAGTAGAGTCAAGATGTAAGATAACTGGCTGGGCGCAGTAGCTCATGCCTGTAAACCCAGCACTTTGGGAGGCTGAGGTGAGAGGATTGCTTGAACTCAAGAGTTTGAGACCAGTCTGGGCAACATAACAGAACCTCATCTCTACAAAAATTAAAAGAAAAAAAAAAAGCAGGCTGGGCGCGGTGGCTCACGCCTGTAATGCCAGCACTTTGGGAGGCTGAGGCAGGAGGATCACAAGGTCAGGGTTTAAGACTAGCCTGGCCAATATAGTGAAACCTCGCCTCTACTAAAAATACAAAAATTAGCCAGGTGTGGTGGCATGCGCCTGTAATCCTAGCTACTCAGGAGGCTGAGGCAGGAGAATCACTTGAACCCAGGACGTAGAGGTTGCAGTGAGCCAAGATCACACTATTAAACTCCAGCCTGGACGACAAGAGCGAGACTTCGTCTCAAAAAAAAAAAAAAATGGCTAGGCATGGTGGTACATGCCTATAGTCCTAGCTACTTGGGAGGCTGAATCAAGAGGATTGCTTGGGCCCAGGAAGTTGAGACTGCAGTGAGCTGTGATTGTACACTGCACTCCAGCCTGGGTGACAAGGTAAAACCCTGTCTCAAAAAAAAAAAAAAAAAAAAAAAAAAAGAACTGGAAAAACACCTATTGGTTTTCGCAACAGTCATTGGTAAACTTTGCTGGGGCAGTTTTTGTGTAGTTGAGAGAAGAAGTGAAGGTAGGGAGACAGAAGCGAGTGCAGTGGGTTGATGAACAAATAATAAAAATACAGAAATGGAAATATCAAGTGGTAACTTGACTTTCAAGAAAATTATATGAGAAGAGCAGAGAAATGGGAATTATATGAGAAGAGGAGAAAAGCTAGACTTGGGAACACAGGTACAAGGGCCAATGTATTGGGGGATGGGAGAGTCTTGGGTCTATGCTCACTCTGTTAATCCTCACAAGTCTATGAGTGAAGTATGATTTCTATCTGCATTTTATTTATTTATTTAGAGTTATTTATTTATTATTTGGAGCTCTGTCACCCAGGTTGGAGTGCAGTGGTGCAGCGTCCGCCTCCCTGGTTCAAGCAATTCTCCTGCCTCTGCCTCCCGAGTAGCTGGGATAACAGGCACTCACCACCACGCCTGGCTAATTTTTGTATTTTTAGTAGAGACAGGGTTTCACCACGTTGCCCCGGCTGGTCTCAAACTCCTGACCTCAAGTGATCCGCCCACCTCAGCCTCCCAAAGTGCTGGGATCACAGGCGTGAGCCACCGTGCCTGGCCCCCTCAATTATTTTCAAGGAAATCTCAGCTATCCCACCACTTTACAGTAAGTATTTCAGTATGTATATCTAAAAGATAGACTCTTATTTCTAGTGTTTTCCTCATGATCTTTAAAATCTCTACTACATCTATAGTAATGTTGTTTTATTTTTAATATTGTTTATGCCTTCTCTTATTTCCTTTTTAAACTTTAAATTTTGATGTCAGGTCAAACTTACAGAAATGTTGCAACAATAGTACAAAGAATTCCTGAATACCCTTTGCTCAGATTCACCAGTTTTAAAAAATCTTGTCCCACTTGCTTTATCATTTGCCTTCTCGCTCTGTCTCTCCATCTGTATGTGTCTGTATATATATTTTTTCAGAACCGTTTTTAAATTGGAGCTATTGTTCTCCTTGACCTGTATTTCAGTGTGTATTTTCTAACAAAGACAGTCTTTTACACACAACAGTACAATCAGAAAATTTAGCCTTGATGTTACTACTCTACTCCAATCTTGAAAACTGTTTCAATACCATCCTTTATAGTTACTTTTTTCACAGTCCAGGATCACACATTAAATTGTCTCCTGAATCAGGAAGAGTTCCCCAGACTTTGCCTTTCGTGACATTGGCATTTTTGACGCATATAGGCCAGTTGTTTTGTTGAATGTCCCTCAATTTGGGTTTGTCTGATGCTTCCCCATGAACAGACTCAGGTTATGCATTTTTGGAGGACTACCACAGAAATTATACTTGTTCTCAGAGCAGCATAGCAGGAGGTAAGTAGCATCATTTTTTTCCCATTATTGTTGATGCTCTTTCATTATCCATTTACAGTGGTGTCTTGCCATTGTAAAATTACTACTTTCCACTTTGTAATTAACAATTTGTGGCTTAGTTTGGGGGTATGTAAGTATCCTATTCCTCATCGAGCCTTCACCCACTACTTTTAGCACCCATTGATGACTCTTGCCCAAATCAGTTATTACTACGATTACATGTGTGAGCCACCGTGCCTTGTCTCTATCTGCATTTTAAAGATGAGATCATGGAAGTGGAGAGAGGCTTAATAAATTAAGCAAGCTTACATGGAATTTGAACCCAGGCCACCAAAATCTAGAGTCTGCAAGCTTATGTTTGTAATAGTTTCTAGGCAACATAATGGGAAAGACAAGTAGGTAAAAAAGACAGAAGACTGATGTGGAGAACCTGAGACCAAATGCCAAATATCTGCGGCAGCATCAGTCTGCATTGTTGTGGTTTTCTTTAGGGGGTCATCTTCCCCAGATATGAGTGGGGTGAATTCTAGGCATGGGGAGGTAAAATGAGAGAAGTGGGGAAGCTGAGGTCAGTGGTATCAAGAGGTAATGGACGGCCGGGCGCGGTGGCTCACGTCTGTAATCCCAGCACTTTGGGAGGCCGAGGTGGGTGGATCACCTGAGGTCAGGAGTTTGAGACCAGCCTGGCCAACACGGTGAAACCCTGCCTCGACTAAAAATACAAAATTAGCCGAGCGTGGTGGCACATGCCTGTAATCTCAGCTACTCGGGAGGCTGAGGGAGGAGAATGGCTTGAACCTGGGAGGTGGAGGTTGCAGTGAGCTGAGATGGCACCATTGCACTGCAGCCTCGGCACCAAGAGTGAGACGCCGTCTCAAAAAAAAAAAAAAAAAAGTAGAAATCACACTAGCTTATCAGCAATAAGAATGGAGAGGATGGATCCAAAAGGCAGAGTGGTAGATTTTGTGGAACTTAGCAAGTGGATGTGGAAATCCAAGTAGACCAATTGTAACCCTACTGACAACTTAGTTTGGGACTCACATTTGGGTAGCCACCAGATTGGGTAGACATGTCCAGAAGAAGTGTTGAGACTTAGCATGAAGCTGCAGTGAGTGGAGGATAATCATGTGGAACACACAGGTGGCACCTGTAAGCAGATCGTGGTGATAGGGAAGAATAATCCAAGATGGCAAAGACCAGAACCAGGTGACACTTACGTTAGGGGTAGGGAGAAGAGTCAGAAAAGGAGTGGTCTTGAAGGGATGGTACAGAAACAGGAACTAAGGAAAGAGGGTTTCCCGGAAGGCATCAAAGGAAAAAAAGAATAAAGTTGTGACTGTTTGAAGTTTTGCATCAATCTTTCTAGGAAGTGGCCTATAAACTGTAGGGTGCATTTCCAAGTTCCATGCAATGGTGTGTCCCCAGTTATTGAATGCTCCAAAGACCACAGTAAAGGCTGCCTGAAGTTTTTCTCTCCTACCCTGCCTCTTTGCTAAGCAACATATGTTTTCTTTAAAGCTTTTTTTCCCCCTGCATCCCCGGCACACTGGCTAGCTGCCCTAAGCTGTTTGGGCACATGGAATAGGTTGAAGCACTTAATAACAATTCTTCTGAGGGACGTCCAGAAAGAATGTTGTATTTAAGGATAATGCCAAAATTCCAGCTCTTTGATCTGGAACTTTCAGAAACTGCTTATCTTTTGTGCTTGCTCTCTAACCAGGAACATATGAGAACAGGGTCCAAAGAATTATTGCTTCCTGGTAATACTAAATCAATACTAAATATAGAACATAAGCCTATTGGGCTTAAGGATCAGGAACGTTTGAAAATAAGCCTTTGTGTTAAATTGTCTGGCTAGCCTCTGAAATAAAAATAACAGCAGTCTCCATGATTGCTACAGTTCTAAGTTACAAACCTTTTTCAATAAAATTGTTGTCTGGCTAATGTTATAAATACTAATTAGTGCCAAATGTGATTTTAAGAATTAGAAAAAACTAATTTTCATGTAGCATTAATTCATCCTTCACTACATTCAATTTATTCTTTATTTTAAAACTTCCATGCTGACTGACCAGCATAATTCAGTACCCATGTTATTTTTACCAATTTATTTTCAGACATGCAGGTAACTGTTGCTTGAAATTGCTAAATGACAAAAGTAATAGCTTATTTTTGGCAAATGAGCTGAAAGCATCTTGACAATTTTCCTGATTAGGCTTAGATTTTATTCACAAAAGGACAAAACAACTACTTGAAGTGAAAACTTCAGATGATTTCATCTTGTTTCATGTAACTGACCACTTGTTAGGCACAGTCATAATTTTGGGAATAAGAACCATCATATGACAGATAAAGGTCATAGGAGTTCTTCAACAAAACAGTACACAGCCCCTTCAGGTGTCCTGAACTGAGCTACATATGACTCTGGACACCGGGCAGGTCCATCAGGAAACAATAGACAGTGATGAGCAATCTGTTACTTTTCAGAAAGCAGGAAGGGAAGTGATTCACCAGCTACTGCTGTTAATACATACGAAATAAACCTTTCAATTTAGCCTTTTCACAAATGAAATGTAGTGCCCCATTTCCCAATGATGATTCATATGTCACTTTCAGATATAGTCTATATGGGGTTTACAATACAATCAAACCCCATACAATTTTCTGGAGTGTGTGTGTTTTTTCTTAAAGGCACCACACTTAAAAGCACTCTTCTGGAATGGAGAAGCGGACAAGCTTAATCCCTGGAATGGATGGGTAATTTTTTTTTTTTTTGAGGTAGAGTCTTGCTCTGTTGCCCAGGCTGGAATGCCGTGGAGCCAACACGGCTCACTGCAACTTTGACTTCCCAGGCTTAAGCGATCCTCCCACCTCAGCCTCCTGAACAGCTGGGACTATAAGCACATGCCGCCATGCATGGCTATTTTTTCTTTCTTTCTTTTTTTTTTTTTGTAGAGATGGGGTTCTCACTATGTTGCCCAGGCTGGTCTTGAACTCCTGGGCAATCCTCTCGCCTCAGCCTCCCAAAGTGCTGGGATTACAGATGTGAGTCAAAAATGGCTGGCTGGCAATTTTTATCAAAACTTTAAATGTATATACCCTTGACTTAGCAGTTCTACTTCTGGAAGTTTATCCTAAGAAATTACTTGCATAAAGGATATATGTAAGGCTGGAGAGAACAATTCCAGTTCATCCATACACTGAAATACCAAGGAGCTACTAAAAAAAAAAAAAAAAATTGAGAAATCTAAATGTACTGACACCTCGTAATGTTGTTCAAGTAAAAAAGACGAGGTGCAGAACTGTATGTATGATTCTATTTATGGTAAAAATGTTCTATTTTTTATGCATGATTCTATTTATGTTATGCATGATTCTGTTTATGTAGAAAAGTGTTTATGTTATATATGTACAGAAGCATTTAGAAGAATATGTATCAAATACTTCTAGGGAGTAGACTTGTACAGAGGGGGGGGTTTCACATTTTGCTTTATATACCTTTGTATTTTAATTTTGTAAAATGGCTACATAGCAATTTAAAAATTGAGATAAAATTCACATAAAATCCACTCTTGCCAGATGTGGTGGCTCACGACTGTAATCCCAGCACTTTGGGAGGCCGAGGCAGGTGGATCACCTGAGGTCGGGAGTTCGAGACCAGCCTGAGCAACATGGAGAAACCCCCGTCTCTACTAAAAAAAACAGAAAATTTGGCGGGCATGTAATCCCAGCTGCCTGTAATCCCAGCTACCTGGGAGGCTGAGGTAGGAGAATCGCTTGAACCTGGGAGGCGGAGGTTGTGGTGAGCGGAGATCGGGCCATTGCACTCCAGCCTGGGCAACAAGAGCGAAACTCCATCTCAAAAAAAAAAATAAATAAATAAATAAAAAATCCACTCTTTTAAAGGGTATAATTTATGGTTTTTAGTATATTCACAAAGTCATGCAACCATCAACCAGTACCTAATTCCAGACATTTCACCACCCCCAAAAAGAAACAGTATACCCAATAAAAGTCATTTCTCATTCCCCCATGTTTGCAGTCCCTGGGAACCACTAATCTGTATTCCATCTCTATAGATTTGCCTCTCTGAACAATTCATATAAATGGAATCATACAATATGTGACCTCTGTGCCTGGCTTCGTAGCATAATGTTTTCAAGGCTCATACACACTGGCATATGTATCAGTAATTCATTCCTTTTTATGACCATATATTACTTTAATACAAAATCTGTAAACAGGTCTGATTTTTAAAATACTCAGAAACAACTTACCCTTCTGTGCCAATTACTTTATAGAAACTCAACAACAACTCTAAATCCAGTCTCCATATAAAAGCGTAGTTTCTGTCTCCCAACTCCTAATACTGTCTTCAATATCTAGTCTCTCAGGTTCCATTTAAAAGGTTACCCCCTCAAACAGTACTCTTGTTTTCATTGGAATATTATCGTTTACACAGTAGAGCTAGCTAGCTCTTTGCCCAGCTACATTTTATTTTCCCTATCTCCCCACCACCAGCATAAAAACCCACTTATAGCCACTGAGAGGCATAGGCAAAGGTATAATTTGGATGTTTACGGATCTGCTGACTTTGACAAGGATGCAGGTCTGGTTGACTGACTTCAGTACACTGACCATATGTAGATCATGTCTGCTATCGTGTAACACTTTCTAAATGCCACCATTAACTTGTAGAGTAATTGGTTATTTTATAGTTTTCATCTTCTGAATAAAAATCACAAATGCATTTTTGCTTTACATCATATTTAATATTCAGTTACCTCATTATCTGAACAAGGCAGTATTATGTAACATTGGTTGATGTATAAAGCAGCATTTTGCCTACACAACTGAGGACTTAGTCTAATATATAAATATAAAAGGGATTGGGTTTTTCTCTTAAAAAGATAAACTAGCTATCTGCTGGCCATAGAATTTTCCTAAGAAATTCTTCTACCAGGTCCATCCTTTGGAGTAACCTTAGCAATTGCTGGTGACTGCAGCTGGAAAAAAAAAAAACACAAAAACCAGCTTAAATAGTTTCAATTAGCTAAAGAACAGCACACAACTCCCCATCTCCATATTTTTAGGGCAATTAAAATGAGACTTTAAAAATTGGTGGCAATTAAAATGAGACTTAATAATGGATTTTAAACACACACAGGCACATATGCGCCAGGCACTACTAGGTAACATTTGCAGTGAAGTACACCATCCTATGTTCCGGAGTTAATTAGAACATGCTATTTGATTTTTTCCCCCACTCTGCAGGTTAGGAATTGTGTGTATGGAATGAGCATATCCTACTAATTACAACTTTGATTTCTGCCCTGGATGTGACAAACCTCAATATATGAGCACTGTACTAGAAGCACACTGTCCATGGTAATGGGAGTACATTTAAAGATATAAGGTAAAATCCCTTTATAGGATATTAATCCTGCACCCATATTACCAATCTGATAAATTGTACTAGGAGTTTTGGTTTATTTTCAAAATAACCTTCTAACTAGGTTTCAGAGGTTCTGATTTAAACCATGGGTATCTGAACCATGTAATAAAAAAACCAAGATGTAATGCAGTTCGATTGTACTTACAAGATTGCAGTTTCTCTCCATGATAAAACTTTTATATTGTGAAACTTTGAACTGAATTCAAATTCACACTTTTTTTCCTCCCATACTTGTTTAATGAAAAGTTATTAAGGCATTTTACTCTGAAATAAAGCAAGACTAAAAGGAACACAATACTATTGCTATTATCAAATAAGCTTCAGTATACGCTTTCACAAAAAAGACAAACAAATATGAAAGTCATAAGTCATTTATTGAATGAATAGTATATGCAAGAATACCAATAAAAGGAAACTAATACTACAAACTACAATTTTGAAAATAAAGCCAATACAACAGGAACAAAATATACATAACATGAGAGGAATGTTTGATTTTTGACCCATAATGCATTCCTTATCTTTACAATTAACCTAAATGTCTGTTAGAACAAAACTGTATACCTTGGTCTAACTTCAGCGCTTTTTTAAAAAAGCAACAACACTCTAGAACACTTTTTCTTTTTCTTTGAGATATTTGAGATTCACACATTTGTTCAAGTACACAGATTCTGATTCAATAGCAGATCTACAGATCTTGTTATCTCTTAATATCTTGAGTAGCATGTACTTCTGAGCAAGTACTATCTGAAATTCTAAAACTGCTGATCCTTGAAATAAAATTTACTTCAGTTGTGGGTTTTTAATAACTTGAGATGAAAGTAAAATTCACCCCCTGCCCCCCTCCCCCCAGGAACAAAGAGCTCTTATTAAAAGTATAGAAACTCAAGTCTATCTTTCTACTCTAAAGAACATTTCCTACTAACATTTCTGGTAAGGCAATAAATGCTCCAGAATAATCTTCAATATACGCTTGCAAAGATTACACTGTTTAATATCAATAACAAAAAAAACAAAACAAAAAAAGAAAGAAAGAAAAAAGACGCTTCAAAATTTCAGGCTAAAATATGCATAAAAGACAGTAACGGCAGTATTTTTTGAAATGATGTAAATGTTATATACTTATCAAATAATGTCATGCTTATTAAAACTACAGTTAAGGACTTAAGAGATGTACAGTAAATACACTGCTGAGGTCCATTTTTCTAAATATTAATACCACAATGTAATTACTACCCAGAAGATGATGATGCTACTTGGGAACATAAGTACTGTACAATTTTTACATTGTAAGGCACTTTTACTCAGCATGTGACGAAAACATGATTAGAGAATCAAAACATTGGAGGTTTACAACCAAACATCATTTTTCATGTGAATTCAATTTACATTTGAATTTTTAATGCAAGATTGTTTAGCCAATCACACCACAGTGAGAAAAACAGGTAGTCAGCCACTTATCTAGCCAACCAAAAGGTAAAGTGCTATTCTGGTTGCTAGTGGCAGAAAAAGGGCTGAAGAAACCCACACAAAGTCATACATTTTACTACATAACAAATTCATCAACTGACAGCTATAGTATTTGAACTCCTTTATATAATTATTGACTGGCCATGATTACCCCTGGCACCTTCCATTTTACCCAAAAAAAAAAAAATGATTACAGTAGTTGTCCAAAAATGAAGGAGCTCTGTTATCCCATGGGTAAGTCTATGGCACACAATGTAAAAAATGATCTAGACACAGTGATTTAAGGATTTTAAAATAATGATTTTCAAGCTGTTGTAAGGAAAGAAAGTACAGATCCTTTGGGAGAAGTCACATAGCTTGGTAAACAAACATCTAGATCTGTCCTTGCACTTCAAGTCATGAATTGTGAAAATCACGTACACACAAAAACCCAATGGCATAGTAAGAGCAAAAAGAGAAAACATATAGGGCAACCCACTACTAAAGCTAGTTTCCTTCTAAAAATAGTAAAAGATGGTTAAAATAAAAGCAAGCATTGAGTCCCTTGATTTAAGTAAATGTGTGAATACACACTTGACAAACGTGACCTTAAGGGACTCGCAGTTTTAAAAAAAAATCAGTCATTAAGCACAGTGTAATTTTCCACCTGTTACATTTTAAAAATGCTGCTCTATCAGCTGCACAATATCTCAATGTACAGTCAAGTTAACATGATTATTTCTTATTTAAAAATCTGCTTTATTGTGGTGGCTTAATAATTCAACTAGTCAAAATCCCTCCCCTTGGTATTGAGGTGCTATGGTAGTATCAGGCAGACCACAACTAAAGTTATTTGGTTTTGCCATAAAGAAATGCATAAATGTGCTTCAGCAGGTAAGTGGAAGAAAATATCACTACCTAGAAATGCCAGTGTGAAAATCCTTTCTAAAAAGCTGGGTTCTTAGGCTTTCAAAAACAATTCTGACAATCGATAAAACACCACCAAGCCCTACAAGAAGAAAAGTAGGGCACAAAAGCCTATTTTATAGATAACCAAAGCAATGACTGAAAACATTAAAATATTAAATAAAGTTTCTAAAATAGTGGTCACAAAAGTAAAAATAAATACTGTTTTATGCAAAGACTTTTTTACTCCTACAGCACATGAGACCTCCTTACGTACTTTGCGCCAATATGTGAAGTGTTCCACACAACAGGGCACTTGAGAGGAACAGGTTTCGGACATGGTGTCTGAAGTCCTTAGCAAGCAGTAACCCTTTCTTTACATCTTAAAAACGTTTAATTTGCTGTTGCCAAATGTTAGTTTAAACTTGAAGGACTCAATCATTTTGCCAGAAGTCCTTTGCATAACATGGAAAGAGAGGAGGTGTGCTGTCAAGAGAATTTTGGCAAAAGCACTGGAGCTCATAGCTTATAATTACCAGTTGCCTGAGTCCATGCTGGTCAGTGAGAACAACTTTAACAGGAACCAAATGAAAAGCTTTAGCGTACTTCTTGGAAGAGATTTTTAGCATGTGCTGTCAAAGTCAAGAGAAAAAGAAGGTTCTCTTCATTTCTAGCCTCCATTGCTTGAGTATGAAAAAAAAATCCACAAATTACCATGTGCTGCCACCAGTGGCATGTTTGCATTGTAAAGGAAAATTTGCTTATGCTTTCCTTTGAGTATGGATCCACTAAACAAACTTAAATGCTCTAAACAGCAGAACTTTGTTCAGTCCAGAAATATAGCTTACTTCGTTTCGTCTGCTTTAACTGTTGACACTATACACAGGGTTAATAGTGTTTCAATTGCTTCCCGGAAACTGCAAACTATAGCTACGTAATATCAACATGTCAAACTCAGCCTTCTAGTGAAGGCTCATAAAACAAACAAGACATTTTTAGGCAGTTCAATGAAGGATCTAAGAGTTGGGCAGTAAAAAGTTACAAACCCTTTTTGATTTTAGAAAACAGTGAAAAAAGAATAGTAGTTATGGATGTCTTATTCATTCCCAGTTTTCTAACTCTGTCCCATGAACCTGTTTAAAAGATGATAAAAAAATGTAAAATACGATGCTTGAGGGGAACACAATCAATATAATGTTATTGAGGAGTGTGAATATCTTATTGATTTGACATTACAACTACACTTATTGATAAAGCAGATAGCTTGTTTTTATGGTTACAAAATCAGCTAGTTAAAAAAAAAACAACTACTATGCAAGCCTACAAAATCCTCAGCATTTTAGTAACATGCTCTTAACTAAACATAATAGGATTAAAAAAATCTTACTGCATACCATTACTTCAACATGTATATATCAGTGTGTATTGTATCCTGACAACAGATCCCATATAATTAACTTTCATACCTAGTTTCCATTAAGTTGCTGCTGAGTTAGTTGTTGCTGATCAATTTCTACTTTTCCTCGGCTTTTACTCTCTCGTTCCTCATCTTCTTCATCTCTCTCATCATTTCCGCTATGATTTTTACAGTATAGTCTACAATGATGAAAGACAAAAATCTCAAAATGCTTTGTCACTGTTGATGAACATTCCTGCCAACATTAGTGGATGAGGCTAGTGCCCATTTAAAACATGGGTTTCCTCATCCACACTTTAAAAAACACTCCCCAATTAGTTACAGACCCATTTTTATCTAACAGATAGGAAAACACACTATTATTGAGATAATAAAAGTTCATCTGAAACAAAATCTCTGGTTTAGGATGACAGTTATCATAAAGCAATTCCTCATTTTGCCCAATGAGATTAAAAGCAAAGTTTTGGCCAACTTAAAAGTACCAACCTTCAGGTATATTGATAAAATAATCAAATTCTATAAATTTGTTTCATATATTTAATTTAAAATCACATTTCAGGAAATATATATTCTATCTATACTGCTGCCTTCTGCTCACATTTGATGAAACAATTTTACTCAAACTCTTCAAATGGTTTTTCATTATTAGCATCCTAGCCTTCACTGGAATACCTACATGAGCCATCCAACGGTTTTCCGGCACTGCATTTGGCTATGTCTCTTTTAATCTAGACTGGTCCCTCCAACTTCTTGTTTTTACACAACACTGACTTTTTAGGATGAGATCAGACCAGACAGTCTGTCAACTGTAGCAAATTCTGGACTTGTCTAATTGTGTTACTGTTTTATTTGGTTCTCTCTCGCCCTGTATTTCCTATACACTGGGAATAAGGTCTAAGGGCTTGGTTAGCTTCAGGTTCAGCTTTTCTTTTTCAGTCCAGACACTCTGTAGGTAATCCTGCATATTTCAGGAGGCATCTAATTTCAAAATATCCTGCTACTGGGTGACACTATGTTTGATCATTTGGTTAAAGTAGTGGTGATGACCAGCTATCTCCATTGTAAAGGTAGGTTTTCCCCTTTAAATCTGGAAAGTTATCTCTGGAGTCCTAATTTGATATCATGCTTGGTTCTAACCTTTTATTTGGGTATACAGACTGTATGTTTAAAATTCATTAGGTTTTTAATAAAAATCGTAATATAGGTGATTTGGACAATCAAACAAGGGCAGGCTGATTTGAGCTCAGTTTTTTTTTTTTTTTATTATACTTTAATTTCTAGGGTACATGTGCACAACGTGCAGGTTTGTTACATATGTATACATGTGCCATGTTGGTGTGCTGCACCCGTTAACTCATCATTTACATTAGGTATATCTCCTAATGCTATCCCTCCCCCCTCCCCCCATCCCATGACAGGCCCCGGTGTGTGATGTTCCCCACCCTGTGTCCAAGTGTTCTCATTGTTCAATTCCCACCTATGAGCGGAAGGCGATTCCTCAGTTTTATGTCTATCATACATAAGATGACAATGGAAGAATGCTTAGAACATGTTCACTGGATGCCCTCTTGTGGTCAGCAATAGATAAAAGAAATCATCTAGGAATTCACAGGTTACAAATAGATTATCTAAACTAGGTCTAATATTCAAGTAGAATAAAAGGCAGGGGTGGGGTTCAGGACACAGTGGACAACAGTAACAACTGACTTTAATCTAGTTTTGTTCATTATTTCTCTTTTTAGTCTTAAAACATTTTCAATAACTTTCAAAAAGCTAGGGAGAATTTGTACACTTCAAATACCACACATTGGGAACTACCTCTTTTTAAATTTTTAAATCATGAGGTTAAACATCAAGAGTGAGATTCCTACACAATGGCACCTACGAAGAATCTTCCCATAAAATATAACCTGAATCTAATTAAACTTCTGAACCAACTTCTAGTTTACAAGAAATAGGAGAGAGGGATAGAGACACAAGTTAAATGGCATCATGAAATGGCAGAGACAAATCTAGAATGTGGGACTTAGGACAATTTATCGAAGCTCTTCAATAAGTAAAGGGACAAGTGTGTCCGTATTTAGACTTAAGAGACATATCAAATGCAATGGATGGACCTTGCGTGTATCCAGATTTGAACAAATTAAGTCTAAAATGAGATTTTTCTATACAACTGGGCAAATGTGAAAATAGATTGGGTATAAGATGATGCTAAGAAATAATTGTTAATTTTACAAAGTGTGATAATGGAATAATAATTATATAATGACAAGAGATCTGGGATTTTGCTTTATATATATACTTCAGGAAAACAAACAATATACTTCAGGAAAATAAACAATAGATAAAGCAACTGTGGCAACGACTTGCTAACTGCTGATATGAGGACTTGTTATACTATTCTGTTTTTGTTTACATTTGAAAATCATCTTTTTAATAGAAAGTTTCCTCTAACAGGACAAGTGCTTTGTTGTTGGAGCAACTTTTAATCATTTTACGGGATTATTTTTTACTTGCAGAATATTTCCCATAGGCCCTTATGTGGCCTTCACTAGTCTAGGTGCTAAGGTCACAGGTGTCAACTGGTCAAACAAGGTCTCTGCTGTTACAGAACTCCATTTTTTATGGTGGCAGGCTGACATTTTAAAAAAATCCATATTGAAATAGTTAAAAATACAATAAAGACAATAAGACAGGATAAACATAAATAAAAATTATTATCTATCCCTCCCTCGTCTTTTGAATAGGAATACAGTCAGGACCTAGAAAGGGCTGGTAAGGAAGAAAAGCCATAGTTAGGAGACAGGGAAGCCACTTCATTCAGAAATATTCCTCCCTGCATTTCCTCTTATTTATCCCTTCTTCTCTCCCCAAACTACCCACCTATGGGCTCTCATTTAAACTCAATGGTCTCTATCTGGAATCCACATTACAAATGGATTGCAGAAACACATCTCAATGGGAGAAAAGAAAAAGAGCAATTCAAATCATTATGGATCCAAGTACAAATATTTTTGTTTTGAGATGGTCACTGAAATATGGTTGTTTAATAGCTAAAAAGCAAAAACAACCTAGATGTCTGAAAAAGGAACCAACAGAATAAACTGATATACCTATATGATGGAATATTATGCAATCATTAAAACAGATGTAGGCTTGGCACAATGGCTCATGCTGTAATCCCAGCATTTTGGGAGGCCGGGGCGGGTGGATCGCTTGAGCCCAGGAGTTTGAGACCAGACTGGGCAACATGGTGAAATCTCGTCTGTACAAAAAAAATTAGCCGGGTATAATGGGGTGCCCCTGAGGTCCCAGCTACTTGGGAGGCTGAGGTGAGAGGATCACACGAGCCTGGGAGGTTGAGGCTGCAATGGGTTGTGATCGCACCATTGCACTCCAGCCTAGGCAACAGAGTGAGACTGTCTCAAAACAAACAAACAAGCAAACAAAAAACAAGATGTAAAATTGTTTAATGTCACACAAAAATGTCTCAGATCTAGTAAGTGGAAAAGAGATTATAAAATGGCCTAGATAAGAAAATCTTTTTTTTTTTTTTTAAAGAAAGCAAACAAATAAAAGAATGGCTACCCCACAGGCAGAGCAGCAGAAAATCTTGTTTTTATAAATACACACACATAATCACATAAATGTCTAAGAGAAAACATTCCAAAAGATTTAAAATTATTACCTCTGCGTGGTAGAATTAAAGTTGACATTAAGTATTTTTTCTCATCTATATTTCCATTTTTCTTCCAAAATGAAAATGGAAATATTTTCCATTTAGAACTATTATAATAAAATCATCTAAAAGTTACATTTTTAAATACAATAATTCTCCATACAATCTGATTTTGGATATTTAAAACCAGCCTGTTATTTTAAAATGTTAACGGCTACTTTAATAATAATATACTTCTCATGAAGATATTCAAACACCACAGAATCCTATCATGGAGAATATAAACTTGCCTCTTCTCCTCCATCCTTATGCAACTAATGAGAAGTAATATAACCATTAAGCTTGTTGAATATGTTTCTAGAGATTTTTCTACATATACAAAAACATACACACACATATGTGGAAGGAGACCTACACACACATATGTGGAAGGAGACCTTAAGGAGGGGTGAGCAGGATGGTGATGTGGGTCTTTGATGACACTGAAAAATTGCCTACCACATCTGTATTGCTTTTCTCTGCATGTCTTTTAGGTGAGAAAGCAACCCTCTATCCTGTTAAGCTCCTATTATTTTTTCTGTTATATAAGGTAAACACAACCATTAAAAGTGAAAATTATATCACATTTAGCCTTCTAAATAAAACTGCCAAAACATTTGGATTTGATCAAAATTATACTAAATTTATACGTTTGGTGAGAATAGGTGTCTTTTGATGCTGAGTTTTCTATCAAGGAACATAATATATTTCACCACTCATTTCAGTCCTTTGTAAAATATAATTTTTGGCCAGGCATGGTGGCTCACAGCTGTAATCCCAGCACTTTGGGAGGCTCAGTGGGTGGATCACTTGTGTCCAGGAGTTTGAGACCAGCCTGGACAACATGGCGAAATCTTGTCTCTACAAAAAATAGCAAAAATTAGCCAGGCATGGTCACGTGTGCCTGTAGTCCCAGCTACTTGGGAGGCTGAGGTGGGAAGATCACCTGAGCCCAGGAGGTCGAGGCTGCAGTGAGACGTGATCATGCCACTGCACTCCAGCCTGGGTGACAGAGTGAGACCCTGTCTCCCCACCCACACTCCAAAACAAAGCTTTGTGTGTGTGTGTTTTTTTTAAACGGAAAAAATTCATCTTTAGTGTATGTGTGTTTGGCGGCGTATGGCAGGCGGTTTTCCTTTATATTTTCTAACTAGTTATTACTGGAATTGTTTTTTAAAAGTCATCTCATATTCAGCAATCTTACTGAGCTCTTACTAATTTTAATAAATTCAAAGTTGATTCCTTTGAATTTTCTTGGTAGACAATGATATAAATAACAAATATTGATCATTTCATTATACACTTTTATTTCTTTTCTTTCTTTTTTTTTTTTGAGACGGAGTTTTGCTTTGTCGCCCAAGCTGGAGTGCAGTGGGGCGATCTCAAAGCTGGTCTCAAACTCCTGACCTCGTGATCTGCCAGCCTCGGCCTCCCAAAGTGTTGGGATTATAGGCGTGAGCCACTGCACCCGGCCTTCTTTTATTTTTTAAATTGAGACAAGTTCTCACTATGTTGCCCAGGCTGGTCTCCACCTCCAGGGCTCAGGCAATCCTCCAGTCTGGGCCTCCTGTATAGCTGGGGCTACAGGCGTGTGCCACTTTGCCTGGCTAATTTTTAAATGTTGTGTTGAGATGGGGTCTCATTATGTTGCCCAGGTTGGTCTTGAATTCCTGGCCTCAAGCAATCCTCTTGCTTTGGCCTGCCAAAGTGTGGGATTATAGACGTGAGCCACTGCACTGGGCCTCTTTCTTTTTGTCTTGCATCAGCTTAACCCTATAGAAGAATGTTAAAAGTCATGCTAGTAGTTGGCATCCTTGTCTTCTTCCTAATCTGAATTAAAGTATAGTCTAATGGTTCTCAATTAGAGATGAACATAAGAATCACCTGGGGAGTCATAAAAGTGCATGGTTTGGGCCCCAACCCAGACCTACTAATTTTAAATCTCTACAGGTAGGGCTCAGGCTTGACCATTTCAGAAGAGGGCCTTATCCACCCCACAGTGATTCTGAGGCTCACTCCTGGTTAAGAACCATTGCTCCTTTACTTTAACGATAAATAAGTTATTTGCTGTTGTTTTTCTCATAAACACCTATTAAGATTCCTAGCTTACCAAGAGCACTCGCTACTTTAAAATTCAGAAATTGATGTTGAATGTTATCAAATGTCTTTTCACCATCTACAAGGAAGGTGATAAGATTATTTACTCTACTAATTCTAATATATTAATATATTTCTTAATTTTTAACAGTCTTTTTTCTATTTTTAAAATTATATAGAGATGAGAGTCTCGCTTTGTTGCCCACACTGATCTGGAACTCCTGGCCTCAAGCAATCCTCCCACCTAAGCCTCCCAAAGTGTTGAGATTCTAAGTGTGAGCCACTGTGCCCAGCCTCAACAGTCTTTCAAGTCTTAGAATACAGAGCTGGATTTGATTTACTAACATTTTATTTAGAATTTTTGTATATTTATAAAAGGGAGATTGTGGCTGGGCATGGCTCATGCCTGTAATCCTAGCACTTTGGGAGACTGAGGCAGGGAGATCGCTTGAGCCCAGAGTTTGAGACCAGTCTGGGCAACATAACAAAACCCCTCCTCCTCAAAAAACAAAACAAAAAAAATTAGCTGGGCATGATGGCATGCACCTATAGTTCCAGCTACTCGGGAGGCTGAGGTGGGAGGATCACGTGAGGGCAGAAGGTCAAGGCTGCAGTGAGTCATGATCACACTACTGCACTCCAGCCTGGACAACAGAGTCAGATCCTGTCTCAAAGCAAAAAAAAGGGAGAATGGCCTACAGTTTTTTTGTTTTTCTTTTAACGTATCTTTGTTAGGTTTGGTACCACAGTTATGTAAGCTTTACAGAATGAACCAATAAGTTTTCCATCTCTTGCTATGTGCTGGATCTCTTAAATAACATTGGGATTATTTGTTCCTTAAAGGCTTTATAGAACTCACTTGAAAACATTTGTGCCTTTATTATTAAACAGAATTTGGCAAATTTTATTATACAGCATAGTGCCTTATGTAGGCACCCAAATGACTTGGTGACTGCTTGTGTACATTGTCTTTTACACAGAATACTAGACCCGGAAGTCATTGGTTTATTGCATTCTAGGCATGTGAGAGTAAGGAAGTGCTTTACAACTCTGCACGGCAAATAAAAACTTCGAGAGTCCCTACCAACTTATACTCCAGTCGATTAAACAAATGGAACCATTATAGATATACATTAACACCACCTAGCCCAAGGCAGCCCAGGTTAAGTGGAAGACCCATAAAAAAGAGGGTGACCCCCAATCCCAAATCTTCAAACTTTACTTTTTCACCATCTTCTCAAGACAATCTTTTGCCTTCTGTCTACCGTATCCTATTCTAAGCTACCAATAATTCTCACCTGGACCACCAGCACTAGCCTCCTAACACATCTCCCCATTTCCACCTCTGCTTCTGTCTCACCCGGGGCTCTTGCATATGCTGTTCTCTCTGCCCAGAATACCTCCCCCCACCAAGGCTCACCTTTGTCCTTAATATCTCAGCTTAAAGCTGAGCACTATTTCCTTCAGAACATTCTTAAATACTCCCCATTACAGACTAGGTTAGCTCTTCCTTCTTATATGCTCTCATAACACTTTGTAACTTCTTTAGAACACTTACGCTGCTATGTTGTAATTGCATATTTGGCCACTTAAATAATAGGTCTCTCCCAATAGACTGTAAGCTTCATGAGGACAGTATATGTAGTGTTTTTTTTTTTTTTTTTGAGACGGAATTTTACTCTTGTTGCTCAAGCTGGAGTGCAATGGCGCAATCTTGGCTCATTGCAACCTCTGCCTCCTGGGTTCAAGCGATTCTCCTGCCTCAGCCTCCCGAGTAGCCAGGATTACAGGTGCCTGCCACCACGCCTGGGTAATTTTTGTATTTTAGTAGAGATGGGGTTTCACCATGTTGGTCAGGCTGGTCTCGAACTTCTGACCTCAGGTGATTCACCCGCCTCGGCCTCCCAAAGTGCTGGCATTACAGATGTGAGCCACCGCACCCGGCCCCGTGTATGTAGTTTTGATCAGTGGCATGTGCCCAGCTTCAAGCACAATGGCTGGCACATAGGAAGCCTAACTAATACTGGATGGATGAATGCTAATCCAGGGATATGCAGTCAGAGGAAAATGCCAACTGTAGTACTCATTCCTTATATAATGTGCTCAGTATTCTATATTTAACTAAACACCACTTAAGAATAGAGATTGAGTAAACTAATGTCATCTATTTAAGGATGGTTACTAACATGTTTAGGGAAATAGACAATTGTTGTTTTCTTACTTGTAAATTCCTCGTGACATATTTTCAATGTATTTAGCTTTGTCTTGTACTCCACAGTGGTAATGGTAAGTCTTAACACAGGCTTTTATTTCACATCCAATAGTAGCACCAGGCTGACTGCAAAGTGTACATTTCTGTATAAGGAAAGAGAAATAATCGTAAGCAGTATTTCAAGAAAACAGTAGCTATTTTCTATTGAAAAAGAGTACACTGAAATTATCACATAGCATATAACTGAAATAATGCTGCAACTTAAACCATACTTTGGTAAGCCCTCTAATATTGTCATCCCCTGATGTTTCCCTTATTTAACATTTATAAACTGCTGGCTTATTAGAAAAACTACTGACCATCTCAGGTCTGACATCTAAATGTAGATAAGATTCTCCTCAATGCTGCCAAATACACAAAAAGAATGATGTTGTATATCTTAGTGGTTGGCTTCTTTTCCTCCCTAAGATCAGATCCTTTCCTATTATGATTAGGGGAAAGAATAAGAAACCAGAAAAGCAATCCCCCCACAGAGGAATCGCTACCAGTAGACAAAAGTACAGAGGGAGACTAAAGGGGCTGAAATCTTTTCAAGACTTCTCAGTGTGGCCTGAAGAGTGTTCAGAGATTAAAAGGTACCTGTTGAAAAAGGGGTTTCAAGTCAAGTAAGTTTGAGAAAGGATAGGTTAAGCAGATCACTTTATTGCAGGACTTCTCACAGCCTTTTCTCCAAGGGAGAGGGCACAGAGTAAACAGTTTTCAAGTTTATTGAAATCTAGATGCCCTTTTATCTCTGGAGGGGTTGGGGGAATATCTTGATGGACTAACTTCCTTTGGAGCACATTTGGGGGAAATGCTAGGTTAGTGTTTACCCCAATCCTCAACGGTACAGAGGTAAACAGTAAGTTGGCAAGATAATTGAATTGTTATCTTAGTCACCTGTTTGGACTTTAGCTGTATTATACAACACCGCTCTGAATAATATGATAAAGTGGTTTTTCCTTTTTTCAGTACTACAGGCTCTGTTACGAAAGTTTCATTTTTAGCCGGGTGCTCACGCCTGTAATCCCAGCACTTTGGGAAGCCGAGGCGGGTGGATCACATGAGGTCAGGAGTTCATCACAAGCCTGGCCAACATAATGAAACCCTGTCTCTACTAAAAATACAAAAATTACCCAGGCATGTTGGTGCATGTCTGTAATCCCAGCTACTTTGGAAACTGAGGCACAGGAATCACTTGAACCCAGGAGGCAGAGGTTACAGTGAGCTGAGATCGTGCCACTGCACCCCAGCCTGGGCGACAGAGTGAGACTCTGTCTCAAAAAAATAAAAAAATAAAAAATAAATAAAAAAATTGTAAGGTATAATGACATTGTGGTTAGGTAAGAAAATGTCCAATTATTAAGAGATACATACTCAACTACGTGGAGGTATAGTGATACGAAGTCTGAGGTCTGCTTTAAAATACTTCAAGCAACAAGAATAAAAGGCCTATATGAAACAAGTGCCACAAACTTAGGTAACTGATGAAGCAAGATGATGGATAGATACGTATTACTAGGCTTTCCAATTGTGGTATGTTTGAAAATTTTCCCAACAAAAAAATTTAAAAATTAACTTCTAGAGACAACCGACATAGCATTCATAAGTGTTAAAGGAGTAAACGATCAATAAAGATGCCAACATTTCTTAGAGCTACTTGTTGGTAATTCAGTATGTTTAACAACATGAGATTATGGCGTATTTTATATTATTTTATTTAAAAAAACTTAAAGCTATGATAAACATTTTAAGAGGCAGCCCTGTGTATGTGTACTTTAAACAGAAAGCCCTGAAAAAAATTTCCTTTAAGCAAGCTTACACAATGTAACATTTTAAACTTAATAAAGTTTGTCACATTCATATCTTCATTTACTTTATTAAACGGCTTGCAAATGCCTTGAAATATATATAAATCTTCTCAGTATAATTCTCTTAAGTAATGAAGTTACATAGAAAGAGAAATAAGTTTCAGTAACATCAGCATCCTTTATTATATTACAAATAAGTCAAATATATACTTTGCTTTAACACATGAACTACTTTAAATTTTCTGATGACTGGATAAATTTGGGATGTACTCTAAATTTAAAGCAGCAAGTCAAGTGTAATGTTGCACAACAAATATAAAAACTACAGACCATTCTTTTTCCTCGTTTAATCTCCTGAAGTACAGTTTTAATATCAAAGTCTCCAAATTCTGCTCTTGATGTTGTTGTGAGCTGGACTGTGCCAGAAGAAAACAACTAGAGAAGAAAAATGCAGGAACATTAACATTCAGAATCCTTATGAGAGAAACATTAAATGTGGTAACAAGTGTGTTATATTTAATTTCTGAAGAAAGATAATCTTTCCTTAATAATCAAGTATCTGCTCAAATATCTTTAATATATTTACATGTCTGATTAAAATATAACCAAAATTATGGACATTGAAATAAAATGAGGACTGCCAGTGTGGAGCCAAGATTAAATAGCCTGCTTTAAGCAATGAAAATTTCAACAATGTCACTCTATTCTCAACTATTTTACATTTCCACAAAGTTTTAAAAAATAGTTTAAATTGGCAAATTTCAACCATAGATGCAGATCACAATCACTCACGGATTTTTCTTTTCAAACTAGACATATATGAGATCTACTCCACAGGGTTCCTAGATGTACATATTTTGGAAAAAGCTCACCAGGTAAATCTGACATGCACTCTGGTTAAGAACCTCTGAAATAAATAATGTAATTTTAAAAATCTTATCAATGGGATGAGTCATTCAATACAATCTAAGTCAAAGATATTTATGTGTACTGTAAGTCAGGCATGGATCTAAGGATGTCAAGATAAAAACTTATTCTTATCTTCAAGGAATTTAAGAGTCTGTTAGGGAAGATAAGTTCATAAATGAATAATTGTAATATAGTGTGTTAAGTACAACAGAGATAATTATTAGGTTATAGTGAAAGTCTAAAATATATTTCATGACATGCTTATAAAGACAAAATTTTTATAGTTATGAAATAATTAATTACAGATTATCCCAACTACAGTAACTATAATTAGAATTACTTCAAATCCTACTAAAACATAAAGGCTACAATTTAACAAAATCTAAACTTTATTAAGATCTGGGATTACAAGATATACTATTTATAACTCTAAAATACTAATGCTGGTGGGGGGAAGTTTTTTGGTTACTAGCTAACTGATTTAAAAAAAAAATCATTTGGGCTTTTAGATCACAGGGGAAACAAAGAAAAACAAACAACAAAAAAACAAAATTGGGCTTAAAAGAACCATGCTTACCATGCACTTATAATGGGCAGCTGCCTTCTTGGCATTAAATATATGCAGTTTTCCTCGTGCTTCATTTTCTTCCTCCCCTACATGGCAAAATCCACATTTAGGCCTGGTGTCACTAGGGCTGCTTCTGTGTGGAGACCTATCTCTCTGCAAATGTAAAAGAAAAAAAGAACTTAAAAAAAATCATGAAAATATGCTATCGGTATTTCAAGCTTATTTAACATTTCAAATGATGAACTTTACCTATAGATAGTTTAAATGAAATATTCATGGTGCAACAAAAAGTAAGAATCCAACAGTTTTTTTTACTTACATAGGAACTACTTTCCATTTCATCTGTTCCATGGGAGGATGTGGACCTGGTATCTTCTGACAGCCCTTTAAAATTCGTTTTTCTTGGCCTTCCTTTGCGACTTTTCTTTTTACTTTTAGGTGATGAGGGCTCCAGTTCATGTTCATTAAAACTTTCTTCTAAATCAGCTGCTTAAAAATGAACAAAAACTTTTTATAGACCAATCTCAAAATAAGTATTAGTTCATGGGTCTTAGGACATGTTTCTCCTTAGAATGAAACTGCCTCCAGAAATGAGGAGAAATGGCCTGTGGTATGCTCAATATAGCCACCCAATGTTTCAGATAAATGCAATAAAAATCAAATACAAATAGTTTAGTAAATTAATTTTTAGAGTTTGCTTTTGCATTATTATTTTTTTTACCATAGGTTTCAAAGAGTTTGTAAAATTAGAACACTTACCTAGAAAATACACTTACTGTAACTTGGAAAACTAAATGAAAATAAAGTAGATATATCTGTGCTATTCAATGTAGTAGCCACTAGCAACATGTGGCTTTAAAAAATTTAAGTCAGTTATAATTAAATAAAATTGAAACTTCAGTTTCTTAGTCACACTGACCGCACTGCAAGAGCTTATTGGCTACATGTGGCTAGTTGCAACTGTATTAGACAGCACATATACAGGACTGTTGCCACTGTCACAGAAAAGTTCTATTGGATAACACTGGTCTAGATTGCTCTTCAAACTATCATGAAAACTAAATGAACAAATTCAACAAGGGAAGTCATTTACAGCTGAACTAATGGATCAAGTAATTAAACAAATATTAAGTACAAAAAGAATTTCTAATACAAGCAGTAAAAAAAGTATGTTGCAAGTTAGTTGCATATGCTTTAATGAATTAAGCAAAACTTATGCAGAAATTTGAGAACTGCATTTCTCAGTAATCTGAAAAGAATTTCTACCATAATGAAAGGTGTTTTGTCAGTAGTTTACTATAAATATTTTATTTATTGAGGTCCTCTGTATAAGATGATGTATTAATATTTAGTGTTTAAAAGGGTAATAAAAACCAAATGTTCACTTGCCATAGGGTCAAACTGTGGAAAGTTTTAGGCACAGCTCTAATATTTTCGCCATTTTTTCCTTTACCATGTTATTGATTATAATTCTAGAGACTAATTTCTCAATGAGAAAGCATATCAACTCCAATGCTCAGATGTTAATATCTTTCCTACTACTTTGAAGGTTGTTTATTAGAAATTAAAGCACATTTATAAGGGCAATTCAGTTGGTATACTTGAATATATATAAACTAAGGGAACTACAAGTATTAGGTTGTTTGCAAAACAGTTAATAACAATTTACATGAGTGCAACTTCACATAGCTCTGGTAGGACTTGAAGGAGTTAAGGGGAAAAGGTAGAAGTTATTGGATAGTGTTTTATAGGCAACAAAATAAATTCATGTGAATAACTTCCTGTGAAGACAGAGAAGTCAATTAAAGATGTTTTCTCTCCTTAACATGATAGCAAATTTCATGTCAGAATATACTACTTAATTTAAATATTCAAACTGACAATTTTTAAGACATGGAATTTCACTAAAAGCTGTTAGAATTACTTGCAGTTGGCTGGGCGCGGTGGCTCATGCCTGTAATCCCAGCACTTTGGGAGGCCGAGGTGGACAGATCACGAGGTCAGGAGTTCGAGACCAGCCTGGCCAATATGGTGAAACCCCATCTCTACTAAAAATACAAAAAATTAGCTGGGCATGGTGGCGCGCACCTGTAGTCCCAGCTAATCGGGAGGCTGAGGCAGAAGAATCGCTTGAACCCAGGAGGCGGAGGTTGCAGAGAGCCGAGATTGTGCCACTGCACTCCAGCATGGGCAACAGAGCAAGATTCCATCTCAAAAAAGAATTACTTGCACTTGCCAAATATTAAAAATTCTCAAAATGAAAAATCATAACTGTTTCAATCATTCTAAGACATCTATGTGTATGTATATATAAAACATTCAGTTTTATACATATGTATACACATATAATATATTCAGTTATCTATTATGAAAATAAGCATCACTAACACCATACGTAACACTATTAAATAACATTTAATAGTTGTTTAATAACAATAAACAAATAAGATGTTTAATAAATAACATTATTAAACATCTATAAAAATTACTTAAGAACTGATTCCATTATCAAGCCAACATGATTAGTTTCCCACATGGCATATTTGTTCTAAATATGAAATCATTCCACAAAAATTTTTAACAACTTTAACATCAATAGTAAAAGTCACGAAAGATTCATATATTTAACTATATTAGACTTTCAAACTTCTGAAAAGTAGAAATTAAAAAGTGGTAAATTTGGGCCGGGTGCGGTGGCTCATGCCTATAATCCCAGTACTTTGGGAGGCCAATGTGGGCGGATCACCTGAGGTCGGGAGTTTGAGACCAGCCTGACTAACATGGAAAAACCCCATCTCTACTAAAAATACAAAACTAGCTGGGCGTGGTGGTGCATGCCTGTAATCCCAGCTACTCAGGAGGCTGAGCAGGAGAATGGTGTGAACCCAGGAGGCGGAGCTTGCAGTAAGCCGAAATCACGCCACTGCACTCCAGCCTGGGCGACAGGGCAAGACTCCATCTCAAAAAAAAAAAAAAAAAAAAAAAAAGTGGTAAGTTCAAAGGCAAACAATAAACTGGAAAAAGGCTGGGCACGGTGGCTGAGGTGGTTGGATCACTTGAGGTCAGGAGTTCAAGACCAGCCTGGCCAACAAGGTGAAAACCTGTCTCTACTAAAACTCCAAAAAAAATTAGCTGGGTATGGTGTCGTGTGCCTGTTAACCCAGCTACTAGTGAGGCTGAGGCAGGAGAATCGCTTGAACTCGGGAGGCAGAGGTTGCAGTGAGCTGAGATCATGCCACTGTACTCCAGCCCGGGTGACACAGCAAGACTCTGTCTCAAAAATAAAATAAAATAAAATGAAATAAACTGGAAAAATATCTGCTTCTGCTGTACCTCTGACAAAGAATTAGTATCATTATGATATGATAAGCTCATATAAGATTAAGACCCAAATGGAAAAATAGATCAAGGATATAATCAGATAATTCTCAGAATATAAGTAGTTAATAAGTATAGTTTAAAAATATTTAACTTCTCCAGAATCAAAGTGCAAATTAAGTGATATATCATTTTCACCTATCAAAACAGCAGACTTTAAATAGTTATTAAAAGCTAAAATAAAAACCACAATGAGATTCCATCTCACATCAGTCAGAATGGCTATTATTAAAGAGTCAAAAAACAATAGATGCTAGTGAGGCTGTGGAGAAAAGGGAACATTTATACACTGTTGGTGGGAATGTAAATTAGCTCAGCCACTGTGGAAAGCAGTTTGGAAATTTCTCAAAGAACATAAAACGGAACTACTATTTGACCCATTACTGGGTATATATTCAAAAGGAAACAAATCGTTCCACCAAAAAGACACATGCACTGGTATGTTCACCGCAGCACTATTCATAATAGCAAAGACAAGGAATTAATCTAGGTGTGCATCAACGGTGGACTGGATAAAGAAAATGTGGTTTGGTGTGGAATACCCTGCTACATGGAATACCCTGTAGCCATAAAAAAGAATGAAATTGTGTCCTTTGTGGCAATAAGGATATGGCAGGAACAGAAAACCAAATACAACATGCTCTCACTTATAAGTGGGAGCTAAACACTGGGTTCTCATGAACATGGAGATGGCAGTAATAGAAACTGGGGACTATTAGAGGGAAGAGAGAGGGAGAAGGGCAAGGGTTGAAAAACTAACTATTGGGTACTATGCCCAGTACCTGGGTAATGGCATCATTCATACTCCAAACCTCAGTATCATATCATATACTCAGGTAACAAACCTGCACGTGCACCCCCCTGAATCTGAAATACAAGTTAAAAAAAAAGGTACAATAAACCCAACAAAATATGTGTTAGAAAGAAAATATAAACAAGTGCCCCTAAACGGAGAGATAGACTATGTTTCTGAATGAACATGATAGACAGAAAATCAGCTCTCACTAATCTGACTTAATGAAATGAAACTTAAAGTTGATTCTGTGGTTTTCTGGAAAACGGACAAGAACACACAAGATGAAAAAAAGAATATACAAGAGTATCCTTTTGAAAAGAAGATATCAAAATATACAAAGCAATAGCAGTTAAACCACTGGCACAAGAATAGACATATATCAGTGGAAGAGAATCTCCAGGTTTGAAAACAGACCCACGTGCACATGAAAATTGAAAATATGATAATGGTGGCATTTCAGATAAGTGGAAAAGACATAATGGCACAACTGGCTATCCATTTTTAAAAAATGGATACCTCATACTATATGAAAAAGTTAAGAGATGGATTAAAAATCTAATTGTAAACTATGAATATAATAGGAGAAAATAGAGGAGAATTTTAAAAAATAATCTTGGATCAGGACATATAAGAAGCCCTAAAGGAAAAGACTGGGAGATTTGACTAAAAATTAGTAAATTTTGTACAGCTAAAGGCACCATAAACTAAGTTAAAAGAAATAAATTGGGCCCGGTGCAGTGGCTCAGGCCTGTAATCCCAGCACTTTGGGAGGCCGAGGCGGGCAGATCACCTGAGGTCAGGAATTCGAGGCCAGCCTGGCCAACATGGCAAAATCCCGTCTCTACTAAAAATACAAAAATTAGCTGGGCATGGTGGCAGGGCGCCTGTAATCCCAGTTACTCAGGAGGCTGAGGCAGGAAAATCGCTTAACTTGGGAGGCGGAGGTTGCAATGAGCCAAGATCGCGCCTCTGCACTCCAACCTGGTGACAAGAGCGAAACTCTGTTTCAAAATAAATAAATAAATAAATTGGAAGATCATTTGCATATAGTGACAGAATATCTATATTATAGAGAACACCTACATATCAATTTCAAAAAGACAAACCCCAAGAGAAAAATGCACAAAGGATAGGAAAAGGCAATTCACAAAAGAAATATAAATGACAAAAAAACATGAACAGAGGCCCAACCTCACCAGTGATAATGGAAATTAAAATTAAATGAAATAACCAGACAAAAATTAAAGACATAATACCTAGCACAGGTATGGGAATTAGACACTGTTGGTGGGAACATAAACTGGGTAAACAGTTTCAGAAGCCACGTGACAGTACTCATTCCCCATGTTAAATGCACAGACCCTTTGACTTGGCAACCCCATTTCTAAGACTTTTATCTTACAGAGTCACTTGTGTAAGTACATAAGTATATTATGTATAAGGGAAATTGTTGCAGTATTATTTGTAACCATGAAAAATTTTATTAATAGATAAATCCTTAGGCCTGGACGCAGTGGCTCACGCCTATAATCCCAGCACTTTGGGAGGCCAAGGCGGGTGGATTGTTTGAAGTCAGGAGTTCAAGACTAGCCTGACCAACATGGTGAAACCCCATCTCTACTAAAAATACAAAAATTAGCCAGGCGTGGTGGTACATGCCTGTAATCCCAGCTACTCGGGAGGCTGAGGCAGGAGAATCACTTGAACCTGGGAGGCGGAGGTTACAGTGAGCCGAGATCATGCCACAGCACTCCAGCCTGGGAGACAGAGCGAGTCTCAAAATAAAAATGAAAAAAAAGGTGAAAATCTTCCTTTCACCTTCTACTTCCACCTGCTCTGTGCTCCTGGTTGGCTCCTCAGTCTCCCTAACCTACCTCCCTCCCTAACCTGCTGACCTCCCACCCAGGAAAGCACTGTTAACTGCTTCTTTTCTCAACCTCAGTATATAAGAGCCTCGGTTTGAATCTTGGATCTTCCACATACTGTGTATCTTTGGACCTGAAACCTACCTCAGGGGGTTCTTAAATGAATTACATGAATTAGTGCATGTAAAGTACTTAAAACAGTGCCTGGCACAGAAGACACTTTCAATAAATGCTATTATTTTCTCTGCATATGCACGTTTTTAAAAATGATATACACACAAATGGCATTCTAAGCTTTTAACAAAAGAATTCAGAAACAGATACAAGGGCACATCTTGCTTTTTCCGCTTCATATAGCTTGACAACTTTCCATGTCAGTATATAGGAATTTACCTCCTTCCATATAAGAGCTAATAGTAATCCATTGTATTTAACCAGCCCCCCCTATGGATATGACTTGAAAGTTTTCAGTGTTTTTGCTGCTACAAATGTGATGAACATCTTTCTCCATTTATCTTTGCTCACTTGTACTGTATCTTAACAGCTTTCATTTGTAAATATGTGTGTATAAGTTGGAAACAGAATAGTAAGAGCTAACATTTGAGCTTTTGAGTTTTCACTATACCAGATACGCTATGTGGTTTATATGCATTATCTCATTTGAGCCTCACAATCACTCCACAAAGTTGTAACGGTCATCTTCCCAACACCCCTTCCACCCACCACCGCCCTGTTTTACAGATAAGGAAGTTTAGAAAGGTTAAGTAATTTTGCCCAAGTTCACAAAGCTAGAGAATGGCAGAGCTGGGACAAATATATATGTCAGTGAATAACTACAAGTATGCTCTTAAAATAGTAATATTCATTGTCGTGGAAATACATATTTCCATATGCTCCTGGATGTTAGAAAAAGAACAGTTATGCTTATGTATGCACATAATTGGTCTGGAAGAATACACAAGAAACTCACAGATAGTAGTGTTTGCTTTTAACAAAAGAATTCAGAAACAGATACAAGGGCACAGATGTCAGGAAAGCCTGATTTTTGTACAATGTTCATGTATCTATTCAAAATAAATACGATAAAAAGTAAAACTTTACACTTACATTCACAGCTGCAATTTCTAAAAATCCAGGCTGATAAGGCAGGCGACAAAATAGGGTTGTCCTCCTTCCCGAGCCACCAAACATTCCCAGCCTCTTATCAGCACAGCTTGCAGATGTCTGTGTCACGTTAGAATGGCCAGGCCCCTCTCTATTACCCTTCTGTTCTCCTCTGGTATGGCCCCTATGGGGAGGGGAATGCCCAACGTACCAGGACACCAACTCTCTTCCTAGTATTGTAAAGCCCTGTCTCTCCCTTTCCTGATTGTCTTCTCTTAGTAACCAATGTTTTCCTCATCTTACAACTTCCTGGTTTACGCTCCACCTTCCTCCTCCTAAGTTCTCAAATCAGTTAACAGTGTGAAGTAGAAAGGATATCTGGACAGAACATCTGAAATTGCCACTTACTAGGTCTTAACTTGGTTAAGTTACTTACCATTCACAAGTGTCTTCATGTGTCAAATCCGACTAATGTTAACACCTTTCTTACAAGGCTGCTTGAAGAAATTACTTGTGAAAAATGCTTTGTAAACTACAAAATTCTATTTAATTGTTAGTTAATACTCTTGGCATATCTTGTGTAGACTGTAAGCTCTCTGTCCACATGGGGACTCTTTCTTAAATTCTCCAAGGTGCTCACACCTTGCTCAATAAATGTTTGTCAGAGTTAAAAAAAAAAAAAAAAAAAAAAAAGAAAGAAAGAAAGAAAAAGGACAGGCATTAAGATTGAGGCAAGCATCACCATCTCTGCTTTGAATCTTCATGGTTGCTGCAAAAGGAAAACTGGAGGACATTTGCCCTGCCTTTTCCAGTGTAAATGTGATGTGCATTTACTCTGTATGTGCGGAGTCATTTGTGAACTCAGCTTCCTGCTTTTTCAGGAAAGGTATCAAGTAAATGATTTTATATATATTATATGTATAATATATATAAAATCATTTACTTGATTTACTTGAGATACATATATATACATACACATACATATATGTATACAATATATATACATACACACGCACAAACACATGCATATATACATACACATGAATATACAAATTTGTAACATACACCCAAAATATATTATTACTAAAGTGTGCTAAAATGAAATCCGATGTCTGGGATTACTTCGAAATAATCCAAATGAAGAAAGTGAGTGGGGGGTAAAGATGAAACGTTATGCTGTTATTTCTACTGTTACCTAAGTTTGAAATTTCCTATAATGAAAGTTTGTACAGTGTGCTAAATCACAGATGAGCGTACACAATGCCTAACACAGTACTCCGCACATGGGTGAATCAGAAAGAATATGGAGTCGGCCGGGCGTGGTGGCTCACGCCTGTGATCCCAGTACTTTGGGAGGCTGAGGCGGGTAGATCACCTGAGGTCAGGAGTTCGAGACCAGCCTGGCCAACGTGGCAAAACCCTGTCTCTACTAAAAATACAAAACTTATCCAGGCATGGTGGCAGGTGCCTGTAATCCCAGCTACTTGGCTGAGGTGGGAGGATCGCTTGAACCCGGGAGGTGGAGGCTGCAGTGAGCTGAGATCGCACCACTGCACTCCAGTGTGGGTGACAGAATGAGACAAACAAACAAAAAAAGAATATGGAGTCAGTTTTACATGGTGTGAAGACCACAATATGAATACACTACTAAATTTTCCAAGTTAAAGTACAAAGAATTTAAATTCCATTGTCACCTAAGGAAGAGCACACGAAAAGACGGTGATAAAAGCAGGTGGAAGTTTAAAGGAATAATAATGATATAGAACACAGTATTTACAGACATCTTCAAGATATCGTGGGTTTGGTTCCAGACTACCACAGTAAAGCAAGTTATCACAATAAAGCAAATCACACAAATCTCTTCATTTCCCAGTGCATTTAAAAGTTATGTTTACACTATATTGTAGTCTACTAAGAGTATAATAGCATTATGTATAAATAAAGGGTTTGTACCTTCATTAAAAATACTTTATTGCTAAAAAATGCTAACAATCATCTGGGCTTTCCAGTAAGCTGTAATCTTTTCGCTGGTGAAGGGTCTTGCCTTGATGCTGTTGGCTGCTAACTGATCAAGGTGGTGGATGGCTGAAGGATGGGGTGGCTGTGACAATTTCTTAAATTAAGACAACACTGAAGTTTGCCGCATTGATGGACTCTTTCTTTTGTGAAAGATTTCTCTATAGAATGAGATGCTGTTTGATAGCATTTTACCCACAGGAAAACTTCTTTCAAAATTAGAGTCAATCCTCTCAAACCCTGCCACTGCTTTATTAACCATGTTTACGGAATATTCTGAATCTTTTGTTGTCTATTCAACAATGTTCACAGCATCTTCACCAGAAGTACACTCTATCTCAAGAAACTACTTTCTTTGTTCATCCATAAGAAGCAACTCCTCATCTGTTAAAGTTTGAACATGAGATTGCAGCAATCCAGTCCCATCTTCAGGCTCCACTTCTAATTCTAGTTCTCTTGCTATTTCTACGACATCTGCAGTGACTTCCTCCACTGAAGTCTTGAACCTCTCAAAGTCATCCGTGAGGGTTGGAATAAACTTCTTCCAAATTCCCATTAACGTCGATATGTTGACCTCTGCCCTTGAATCACAAATGTTCTCAATGGCATCCAGAATTATGAATCCTTTCCAGAAGGTTTTTAATTACCTTGCCCAGATTCATCACAGAAATCACTATGTATGGTAGCTGCAGCCTCATGAAATGTATTTCTTAAATAATAAGACTTGAAAGTCCAAAGTACTCCTTGATCCATGGGCTCTATGGACTGCAGAATGAATGCTGTACTAGCATGCATGAAGACAACATTCATCTCCTTGTAGATCTCCATCAGAGCTCTTGGGTGACCAGATGCATTGTCAATAAGCAGTAATATTTTGAAAGGAATCTTTTTCTCTGAGCAGTAGGTGTCAAGAGTGGGCTTAAAATATTCAGTAAACCATGCTATAAACAGATGTGCTATCATTCATTTATAGAGCATAAACAGAGTAGATTTATTGTAATTCTTAAGGGCCCTAGGATTTTTAAAATGCTAAATGAGGATTGGCTTTAAAGTCACCAGCTGCATTAGCCCCTAACAAGACTCAGTCTGTCTTTTGAAGCTTTGAGGCCAGGCATTGACATCTCTCTAGCTATGAACGTCCTAGATGGCATCTTCTTCCAATACAAGGCTGTTTCATTGATATTAAAAATCTGTTGTTTTGTGTAGGCAACTTCATCAATGATCTTAGCTAGATCCTCTGTGTAACTCACTATAGTTTCTACATCAGCACTTGCTGCTTTCACCTTGCACCTTTATTGTATGGAGACTTCTTTCCTTAAATCTAATGAACCAACCTCTGCTAGCTTCAAATTTTTCTTCTGTAGATTCCTCACCTCTCTCAGCCTTCATAGAATTGAAGAATTAGAGGCTTGCTCTGGATTAGGCTTTGGCTTAAGGGAATGTTGTGGCTGGTTTGATCTTCTATCCAGACCACTAAAACTTTCCCCATATCAGCAATAGGGCTGTTTCACTTTCTTGTCATTTGTGTGTTCCCTGGAATAGCACTTTTAACTTCCTCCAAGAACTTTTCTTTTGCATTCACAACTTGGCTGTTTGGTACAAGAGGCCTAGCTTTGGCCTGTCTCAGCTTTCAACATGCCTTCCTCACTAAGCTTAATAATTTCAGCTTTGGATTTAAAGTGAGAAAAGTACAACTCTTCCTTTTACTTAAACACTTAAGAGGCCATTAGAGGGTTATTAATTGGTCTAATTTCAATACTGTTATGTCTTAGAGAATAGGGAAACCCAAAAAGAGGGAGAGAGATGGAGAACGGCTGGTTGGGGAAGCAGCCAGAACACACACCACATTTATCAATTAAGTTCACTGTCTTACATGGGCACGGTTCATGATGTCCCTAAACAATTTGCAATAGTAATATCAAAGATCATTGATCACAGATCACCATAACGGATAAAAAAATGAAAAGGTTTGAAATATTGTGAGAATTGCCAAAACGTGACAGAAACAAAGTGAGCACATCCTGTCGGAAAAAATGATGCCAAAAGACTTGCTCAGTGCAAGGTTGCCACAAACCTTCAATTTGTAAAAAATGCAGTTATCTGTGAAGCACAATAAACTGAAGTGTAATAAAATAAGGTATGCCTGTACTGAGCCATTGTTTAGAGTTGTACACGCATTATTTTTCATTTAATCCTTAGAATAATCCTATGAGGTAGGTTTTTTAAAAAATCCCCCAAATTTTACAGATGCAATATCTAAGGCTCTCCTGTGAGAGCGATCAAATAATTTGCCCCAGATCATGTGCCTAGGATGTGGCAGAGCTAAGATTTAAATAGACCTTATTTCGAAGCCCATACTCTTAACCAGTGTATAATACTGCCTTCCCAGTACTTCATAAGTCTATTCAATGCTACTCAAAGGTTTTTAAAGAGCTTAATATCAACATCAAAATCTCCCTATATTTCCATTTAATAAAAGTAATGCAAACTGCGGCCAGGTGCGGTGGCTCACGCCTGTAATCCCAGCACTTTGGGAGGCCAAGATGGGCAGATCACGAGGTCAGGAGATCGAGACCATCCTGGCCAACATGGTGAAACACTGTCTCTACTAAAAACACAAAAATTAGCTGGGCGTGGTGGTGGCGCTTGCCTGTAATCCCAGCTACTCGGGAGGCTGAGGCAGGAGAATCACTTGAACCAGGGAGGCAGAGGTTGCAGTGAGCTGAGATCGTGCCACTGCATTCCAGCCCGGGCGACAGAATGAGACTCTGTCTCAACCAAACAAACAAACAAAAAACAACAACCAATAAGTGAATTATTAAAGCAGGTAAAGGCTTCAAATCTACATAAATTATAACATTTTTAAGATACTTTTAATATAACTACGGTGACCCTATTTCCTGAAACATAAACTGAGTTATATCATTTGACAAGCAATTTCTAATATAAAGTTTCAGAACTGTCCATTAGGGAATCCACCAGGTCCTTGAATAAAATACAGACTATAGCCTCCAAGGTTAGGCACAAAAGATTCCTTTACACCATCTCAGAAAGCATGGGATTTTGTGGTCACTGTAATTCTAACACTTATCACCACTTTATCTTTTTAAGTAATTTCAGACTTATAAAAAAAGTTGTCATAAAAATTCCTGCATACCCTTCACCCAGATTCTAAAAATAATATTTTACCACATTTGCTTTATCATTCATTCTCTCTCAATATCCATACACATTTTTTCCTAAAAGGTTTAAGAGTAAGATGAAGCCATGATGTCACCACTGTATTTTAATGTTTGTCACATATCTGTCACTTAATTATGTCCTCCCCCACTCCCCCCAAACTAAAATTACATATGTATTAGTCTCATTTGATACACGAGGACACTTTGCCTTGTGAATAAGTTAACCAAGTTAAGACCTAGTGGATGGCAGTTTCAGACTTTCTGTCCAGATACCCTTTCTACTTCACACTGTTAAATGATGTGAGAACTTAGGAGGAAGAAGATGGAGCATAAACTAGGAAGATGTAAGATGAGGAAAACAGTGGTTAAGAAGAGAAGACAATCAGAAACGGGACAGACAAGGCTTTAGAATACTAGGAGGAGCGTTGGTGTACTGGTAAGTTGGGCATTACTCTCCCCAATTTACCACACTCAAAAACCTTATAATCACATAAAATGGTTCTATTTCTGACATCCCTATGTCACACTCTGGGACCACAAATGCTTGTTTTCCTAAGTACTTTCATTCTCATTGTTCTTCAACCCTATTAGGACCTCTAGTCCATTGATGCCTTCTTGTTTCTTGTTCTGCTGTCACTTCCCTCCCTATCTAGCTCAAACTGCTCTCTTGCAAATATCCTAAACTCCCATATCCCTTTACTTCGTTAAACTCAATTGGCAAGATCCCAATTTTTATTTACCCAACCAGCCACTTTCTCTATGCACATACAGGATCCTGAATTACTGGTGGAAAAGTCACATCACTTAACTGTTGGGAACCACTACATAAACTCATGGGTACTAACCTCAACAGGGCCCTCAACCTATTCTGGAAACCTTACATTTCTCCAGGCAAACTTCCTCTCCCAGTCTTCAGAGCTATTCTTTCAAACGGTTCTCTTTCCTTCAGCTTCCAACCCTCACACCTTTTGCTACATTCTCCTTCACAGAGAAGACAGACCAGATGGGACCCACTTATCCTCTTCGTTCCCTCTTATTACAGTGGAAATGCCCTTCTATCACAGGCCAATTGTTTTGCTTGGGTGCTGAATCCTTTTTCCTTTACCTTCAATCTCTTCCTGCCCATAGCAACCCTTCTCATAAGGGTCTATGTATCAATTAATTCTCCTCCTAAAAAAAAAAAAAAAAAAAAAAAAAAAAAAAAAACCGAAGGCTGGGAGGGTGGCTCAATGCTTATAATTCCAGTACTTTAAAAGGCTAGGGTGGAGGACTACTTGAACCCAGGAGTTCGAGACCAGCCTGGGCAATGTGGCAAGACCCCGTTTCTACAAAAAAAAATGTAAAAAAAATTAGCCGGGTGTGGTGGCACATGCCTGTGGTTCTAGCTACTCAGGAGGCTGAGGTGGGAAGATCGCTTGAGCCTGGGAGGTTGAGGCTGCAGTGAGCCGTGATTGAGCCACTGGATTCCAGCCTGCGTGATAGAGTGAGACCCTGTCTTAAAATAATAAATAAAAATAAAAGGCAATTAAGTGAAAGAGGCCAATCTGAAAAAAGCTATACACTGTATGATTCCAACTACGACATTCTGGAAAAGGCAAAGCTATGGAGACAGTAAAAGTATCAGTGGTTGCCAGAGGTTGGGTAGGGGAAAGGGATGAACAGGTGGAGCACAGGGGATTTTCAGGGCAGTGAAATGAATCTGTATGATACTGTAATGGTAGGTACATGTCATTATACACGTCAAAACCCATAGCATGTACCACACCAAGAGTGCACTAATTTAAACTATGGACTTTGGGTGATAATGATGTGCCAATATTGCTTCATCCGTTGTAACAAGCGTACCACTCTGGTGTGGGATGTTAATAGTGGATAGGCTGTGTGTGTGTGTGTGTGTGTGTGTGTGTGTGTGTGTATGTATGTATGTTAGGGGTTGGGGAAGCGGAGATATACAGGAACTCTGTACTTTGTGCTCAATTTTGCTATGAACCTAAAACTGTTCTAAAAATAAAGTCTATTAATTAAGGGAAAAAAGCCACCCTTTAACTTCCTTCTAACTATTCCCTGCCCCTTTACAAGCAAACATATTAGGAGGCTTACCCGTGTTACTATTAACATCCTACACCAGAGTGGTACATTTGTTACAATGGATGAACCAATATAGGCATATCATTATCACCTGAAGTCCACAGTTTACATTAGGGTACTCTTAGTGTGGTACATTCTATGGATTTTGACATGTATGTAACATGCCATGTCACAAATCTTCAATTTCTCACTTCCCATTTGTCGAGGTGCATGTCAATATGGCTTTTGCCCCTATTACTCTACCCAAACTATTTTCTAAGGTCACCCATAGCTCTGTTGTCACTGAATCCAATGGATACTTTTTCAACAGCCCACCAAGTTGACCATTTGGTTCCTTCAGGAACTATTCTCTTCCTTCCTTTGGTTTCCAGGATGTAACACTAATCTGACTTTCCTCCTACCTCTCTAGCCATTCTTTTTCTCTCCCTTTGCAGGCCCATCCTTCTATAACCAGCCTTTAATTGTTAAAGTTCCTCAAGGCTCAGTCCTAGGCCCTTTCCTCTTCTGAACTCTCTCCTTAGGGGATTTTTCCTCCACTCACAAAGATGCAATTATCTATACTCATACTTGGCAAATTTCTATCTCTAGCCAAGATCTCTATTCTGAGAACAAGAACCATATAATCAATCCATCTGCTTCTCTGATATCCCCACTTAGCTAGCTCATAGGTACCTCAAACTTGATCTTTCAAACTTAACTCATCAACTTTCCCCATAAGCTTACTTCACCTCTCCTGTTATCTAAGCAAGTGGCACCCTCAGTCACCCATTTGCATATGCCAGAAACCTTGGAGTCATCTCCAATATCTCTTTTCCCTTATCCCTATATTGGATGCACCTAAGTCCTATCAATTCTATCTTCAAACACTCTCTCAAATTTGTCTACTTCTGCTCATCCCCGTAGTTACAACTCTAGTCCAAGCCTTCTATCATTACTAACCAGGATTCCTGCAACAAGCCACTCTCTTTGCTTAAAACCCTCAATTACCTCTTGCTGTTCTTAGGATAATATTCAAAATCCCTACCAATCTGGCCCGTGTATTCCTCTCCCAACCTCATGTGCCACTCTACCTATCAGTTTTGTTTGCCTGAATAAGAGACAGGGTCTCATTCTGTTGCCTAGGCTGGAGTGGAGTGGTGTGATCGTAGCTCCCTGCAGCCTTGAGATTCTGGAATCAAGTAATCCTCCTGCCTCAGCCTCCCGAGTAGCTGGGACTACTGGTGCACATCATGCTCAGCTAATTTTTAAATTTTTTGTAGAGAGAGGATCTCGCTATGTTGTCCAGGCTGGTCTTAAACTCCTGGCCTCAAGCCATCTCCTCACTGGAGCCTCCCAAAATGCTAGGATTACAGGCATGAACCACCATGTCTGCCTCTATCTATCTTTTACTTACATAGCTTTCTATCAATTCCTTGGAAGCATCAAGTTCCGCCCTGTCTAAGTCTTCAAAGATCCTGTTCCTTCTGCATAGAATGTGCCTCCAATCCTCTTTAGTCTTTTAAGACTTAATTTAAATGAAATTTCTTCATAGGTCCCCCCAAACATTTGCTCATGGCACTCTAATTTCTCATTCATGGCATTTATTATAATTGTAACCTATTAATTGTGCAACTATTTATTTAATGTACATCTCTCATATTAGACTTCAAGCTCTTTGGGGCAGAGACCCATCTAATTTATGCCTATATCCCCAATTACCTAACAGGCCTGGCAAATAGTAGCTGAACTATATTTACCAGCTTGTATATAATTCCAGAAGGACTCTGTCCTCAGTTAACTGTCACCATTGATAGGGGAGATATTTTTTAACAGAAATACTTTCTTTTTATTTTGGAGACCAAGTCTTGCTCTGTCACCCAGGCTGGAGTGCAAATGGCATAATCTCGGCTCACTGCAACCTCCGCCGCCTGGGTTCAAGCAATTCTCCCACTTCAGCCTCCTGAGTAGCTGGGATTACAGATGTGTGCCACCACACCGAGCTAATTTTTGTATTTTTAGTAGAGACGGGGTTTCACCATGTTGGCCAGGCTGGTCTCGAACTCCTGACCTCAGGTGATCCACCAGCCTTGGCCTCCCAAAGTGCTGGGATTACAGGAGTGAGCCACTGTGCCAGCCCAGAAATGCTTTCTTATATGTTTCGAATCATTTTATAGGCAACTTATCTAAGCCCATCACCACTAACAGGTAAATACATACAGTTCCTGGGACGGGCATTCTAATAACCTAGTGACATAATGATAGCTAAAAACTCCATATAGATTTTTTAAATTGCTTTTCAAATCCACAGTCCATTTTTTCCTGAAGCAAAACTGATGACATAGGTTTTAGGTATTTAATATTCAATAATATTTTATTTGTGATGGAAAAATTGAATTGCTATATTATGCAATTATTCTCAAATTTAATATTTCAAAACAGCTCATTTTATATAAAGCTAACATGGCAGATTGAATTATATATTAATAGCATTTATCATATTAAGTATTAGCAAAGTAAGTATTGAGCCACAGATGGCAAATGACCAAGACATTACCATAGATATTAATTCTTCTTTGTTCTGGAGACTAGTGCAGTACAATTCTTTTTTTTTTTTTAGTGCAATACAATTCTTAAAAGACAGTCCCTGAAATACAATCCTATAACCTCCCATCATAAACCACAATCATAAAGGAGAACATATGTTTCCCATTAGAACAATGGAATAATTGGAAGTTCTGTTTCTGACAAAGCACTCAAAATCAACTAAATTTGAGCTAGATCAATGTGATAAAAGCCAGAAATCAATAAATATAAAGCTTTAATACTTGAAATTATAAAATTATTCTTTCAAGGTCCACAATGTGAGTATAAACATACTATATATAAAAATGACACAAGCCCCCCACCCACTGTTCTGTAGACGTACACATCGAATCCCAAATTCAAATTAATTGTATCACAAATCTGAAGTTATAATAATGCTGCCAGTTACATTAAAAGAAAAGTCTTGAAAAGTATGAATTTAGATCTCTATTAAGTGTCACAGTGCTAAAACATGGCCAAAATTATTCTACTTTATATAGTTTGCAGTGACTTCTCCCTACCACTAGATGGTACTGTCAGCTTCAGAAATCCAGGGAATAAAATGGGAGCTATCTACATAATCAGTATATATTAATCATCCTTCTTAATTATCTCAAATATCCTGTCTCAGTGTGCTCATACTTGTATTCATCAGATCATGAGTCTCAGTCCTCAGCTTAACATACAGCATAACATAGTCTCAATCCTCAGCTTAACTTGAATTGTTTGAAATAGGGATGGATACCCCATTCTCCATGATGTGCTTATTTCACATTGTGGGCCTGTATCAAAATATCTCATGTACTCCATAAATACACACCTACTCTGTACTCACAAAAATTAAAACCATATAGGGCCACTACAATCTTAAAGAGAATGAAATAAATGCACTGTTAAAATCTGAAGTAATGAAAGGTGGAAAAGCATACTCAATCTTTCACAAAGGATTTTCCCATTCAATTCTAGAATTCAGTGAGCAGAAAACAGAAGAAAAGCACTACTAAGGTTTTTTCCGTCATATTTTATCACCTCAAAAAAACATCGTTATTATTTATCCAGCTTGTTTACCTTAAAGACTAGATTTTGCTAACGACTGTATTTTTAACCAACACTTTAAAGTATCTGGACTAATCTCGAGTCCAGAAGTGGAAACAATATTGTTTTGTATTATAAAAGCCAAGATCTAGAGATCAAAAAGGGCCACCAATTTTAACATGAGAATACCAATAATTAGGTAAATCTGCATAAAAGAAACAACTTCCTAAAACAACAGTGCTCAAACCATTATAATTCTAAGCAACATATTCTCAAAAGTGAACAAAAATTTTAAAGATCTCTAATCTAAATGAAGGGCTAGAACAATCGCAGATTACAACTAAGCCATTTTATATTGCTAGTAAAAGTATCAAAACCATCTGTTTGAAAAGGTTTGAAACAAGTCAGAACTCGATATCAGAGTTTTCCCATACTTTTTAAAGATCAAGTGCAACTTGGCTAACTATATATAAATATGACTAACCTGATTTTATATAAATTTAAGTAGAAACAAACTATAAAATAATTTTTTAAGTTTGTATTTTAAATTTGGTTACTTATTAACATATTGGCATTTTTTAAAGTACTACAGATGTGAATAAAAATATAACAGAAAGCCTGGTGATCACAAAATGTACTACTATTACCAAGCTCACATCATTTATAATATGACAGTATCAAGGATCCCAATTATCATCCTTAAAGAAACACGCAGCTGGCCGGGCACAGTGGCTCACACCTGTAATCCCAGCACTTTGGGAGGCCGAGGTGAGTGGATCACCTGAGGTGAGGAGTTCGAGACCAGCCTGGCCAACATGGCAAAATCCCGTCTCTACTAAAAATACAAAAATTAGCCAAGCGTAGTGGCGGGTATCTGTAATCCCAGCTACTCAGGAGGCTGAGGCAGGAGAATTACTTGAACCCAGGAGGCAGAGGTTGCAGTGAGCTGAGATTGCGCCACTGCACTCTGGGCAACAGAGCGAGATTCCGTCTCAAAAAAAAAAAGAAAAAAGATAAAAGAAACGAGGCTGGGCGCGGTGGCTCATGCCTGTAATCTCAGCACTTTGGGAGGCCAAGGCGGGCAGATCACGAGGTCAGGAGATCAAGACTATCCTGGCTAACATGGTGAAACCCCATCTCCACTAAAAATACAAAAAATTAGCCGGGCGTGGTGGCAGGCACCTGAAGTCCCAGCTACTCGGGAGGCTGAGGCAGAGAATGGTGTGAACCTGGGAGGCGGAGCTTGCAGTGAGCCGAGATTGTGCCACTGCACTCCAGCCTGGGCCACACAGCGAGACTCCATCTCAAAAAAAAAAAAAAGAAATGAAACACGCAGCCACCAGCATAATTTCTTACTAAAAATAGATTTTCAGCATATACTTTACAAGGACTTTGGGGTAAAAGTTTTCTTAAAAGTTCAGATCTTGGCCAGATGCAATGGCTCACGCCTGTAATCCCAGCACTTTGGGAGGCTGAGACAGGTGGATCACGATGTCAGGAGTTCAAGACCAGCCTGGCCAACACGGTGAAACCCCGTCTCTACTAAAAATACAAAAATTAGCTGGGCATTGTGGCGCACGTCTGTAATCCCAGCTACTCGGGAGGCTGAGGCAGGAGAATCGCTCGAACCTGGAAGGCAGAGGTTGCAGTAAGCTGTGATCACACCACTGCACTCCAGCCTGGGCGACAGAGCAAGACTTCGTTTCAGGAAAAAAAAAAAAAAAGTTCAGATCTTTTTCACTATGCACATTAGTTTATCCTAACACTTTTCTCAATTCTTCTAAATGTACTGAATGTTGAGATATGTCTTATGGGTAAAATTAATATCGTATAATTCACTAATCTATACTCAAATTTCTTCTTGAAACTGAAAAGTGGCTGAAACGTTGCTAAATGATGTACCTTCGGAGTTATGTGCAGTTTTCTTGTGTTTTCGGCAATAGACCCTATAAAAAATGAAGAAATCAAAAATTAGTAAGCAAACTAAATTAAACTCACTTTTCAAATTAAGAAAACGAGCAGTACACTTCACCCCATTCACTAGCTGGGTTCAAAAGATATTATTAAACTTCCTGTACTATTTCTCTAAGTATTAAATTTCTTATCAAAAACACCCTTTATGATGCTGATGAAATGCTTTGAAATGGGAAAAATTTTTACAAAAGCCCAAAGAAAGTATGATTGTTAAAAAAAAAAAACTTAAAGAGAAGTTAAATAATTACATGTAAATTCCTTGTGAAGGTTTCTCTCGTATTTGAGCTTTATCATGCAATGCACAGTGGTAGTGGTATGTCCTGTGACATGTTTTCACATCACAACCAATTGTTGCTCCAGGACAATGGCACAAAGAACACATCTACAGCAAAACGACAAAATAATATTATTAGTATGTGACTTTCTAAGGCTATATATCAGATTAGAGGCATATCAATTTCAGTCAAGGAAAACAAATTGGTTATTGAAAACTTTTGTAATTAATACTACCTTTCTTGTTTTCCTCCTTAGAATAACTGGAATAAAATTCTTCTGGGGTATTTTTTTCCCATGTTAAACACTGACAAAATTAACAGAATGTTATTAATGTCTATTGTTTCATTATGGTCAAGAGAAAATTTGAAATACTGTAATTCAGGAATGTGAGCTGTATATAACATTATAAAAGAGATCTTTTAATGCAATCCAGATCTTCCTGGGTACAAGTAACTGGAGAAAATGTCTCATACCAGAAAAAAATGTTTTCCTTAAAATTTCCACGTAATTGCTAGGCGCAGTGGCTCATGGCTGTAATCCCAGCACTTTGGGAGGCAGAGGCAGGCGGATCACAAGGTCAGGAGTTCGAGACCAGCCTGGCCAACATGGTGAAACCCCATCTCTACTAAAAATACAAAAAAATTAGCTGGGTGTGGTAGCACATGCCTGTAATCCCAGCTACTTGAGAGGCTGAAGCATAACTGCTTGAACCCGGGAGGTGGAGGTTGCAGTGAGCCAAGATCGCGCCACTGCACTCCAGCCTGGGCAACAGAGCGAGACTTCATCTAAAAAAAAAAAAAAATCCACTTAATTAATGAGACTCTGGGAAAAAAATCTCACATAACTTACTATTTGAGAACCTGGTAAAATCCATTTAAAGTGAGGGAAGGAGAGAGGATAGAAGAATTAGGTAGTTTTTTTAATATCTTGAGCTCTGAGACTATTTTGTGATGTCAAGTTGATTATATTGTGAAAATATGCACGGTACTTCAATTTAATCTATGTCACTTACCTCTTGCATTATGAATTCAGGCACAGATACAAGAACAGATTCTTTCAATGTATTTTATTATACCTTACCTTTTGAATTTAATGGATAATTCATATTGATTAACTAGCTCATGCTCTACATTTAGGAAAAAAGTTATCTTTAAAAAGTTACATAACGATGACTTTCAGTGGTTTTGATTAACATATCATAATGTACTGTACCAAGAGAACTTTTATAATGAGGCCATTTAACTATACATGACACGCCAAAATAGATTCACAACAAGCTAAATCTAAAAAACTGTTCATTTGTTTCTTGGTTGCTGAATACCTTGTTCTAAAGTGTTCTCATCCCTCTTTTTATTAATTTGAACATAAAGAACACTTAGCATTCCTAACTTTTGGATAACTCGGCCTCTAAGCAATATTGGTGTACCAAGAGACTAATATAAATTCCAATAAAATTTCTTAC
Source organism: Nomascus leucogenys (assembly GCF_006542625.1). Lineage (NCBI taxonomy): Eukaryota > Metazoa > Chordata > Mammalia > Primates > Hylobatidae > Nomascus > Nomascus leucogenys. The sequence continues at coordinate 120,167,032 of NC_044406.1, read as the reverse complement.
ATTTCTCTAAGCAAGTCAAACACTCAAACTCTAATTCAAGCTAGCATTTAAAAAATATTCATATATGTCAGAAACAGAAACAGTCTCACTACAGCTGTTTCCCAGAAAACATGAGGGCCAGTGCCCATTATTGATACAAGAAATACCCCTTTCTTCCTTAAATAAATACAGAAACTTCAAAGTATTACTGTAAAAAGAAATACTATGCCAAATTATCAAGAAGGCAAAGCTTTTCGATGGCTTATAAATTCTTGAGGTACAGCATTTGAATTGCAGCTTAATTACAAAGTTCTATTACATTAAAGAAATTTTGGAAAACATAAAAAAGCACAAAGAAAATTTTTACATCACTCATACTCACCAAGCAGAGATGCCTTGCAGTGTTACAATGCTTATGTGAAACGTAATTCTACACGTACTATTTTGCAATCTATGTTTTTAACGCATCAAACACTATCCCACTTCACTAGGAACTTTAGGGAAAGTAGTTTATCTTGAAACTTACATCTAAAACAGGTTTAGATGGGTACATTTTGAAAAAAAATATATTAAATTCAATTAGCGAGCAAAACTGAAGAGAGGTGTCATTTAAAATACTATATTGAGCTCAACATTTGACAAGATACAGTTAAGATGGGCACTCTTGTATACAGCTGGAAATTGGTACATACTCTCTAGAATGCAATTTGCCTTATTCAACAAGGTTTTTTAAAAATTTGTATTCTCTAAGCCAGTAATTTTACTCTATAAACCTAGTCTAAAAAATAATCACACTCAAGCAATTAATGCACAAGCACATTCATTGTAGAATTATTTAGAACAGTCTAAAATGTAAAACCACCTACCAACAATTGAAAAATGTTTAGGGCTGGGTATGGCAGCTCACGCCTGTAATCCCAGCACTTTGGGAGGCTGAGGTGGGCGCATCACCTGAGGTCGGGAGTTCAAGACCAGCTTGACCAACATGGAGAAACCCCATCTCAACTAAAAATACAAAACTAGCCTGGTGTGGTGGCGCATGCCTGTAATCCCAGCTACTCGGGAGGCTGAGGCAGGAGAATCACTTGAACCTGGGAGGTGAAGGTTGCGGTGAGCCGAGATTGCACCATTGCACTCCAGCCTGGGCAAAAAGAGTGAAACTCCATCTCAAAAAAAAAAAAAAAAAAAAAAAAAAAAAAAAAAAAAGAAAAAAAGAGAAGAAAAAGAAAAAATGTTTAAATAAATTATAGTATATACATACGAGAGAATGTTCTACAGCCACTCTTTTCAAAGAAATTGGAATGGCTCAGGAAGATCTATGTGTAATGTTAAGTAAAAAAAAATGAGGCAGGATACAAAACTATGTGAATTATGAACCCAACTATGTTTATAACATAGATTCTTTAAAACAGGTAGAAGTAAAAACAGCAAAATGCTAAGTGGCTATCTCTGGGTGGCTGGTTTTCTTCATAATGCCCTGTATTTTTATTTTTCTACAATGGGCAAAAGTACTTTTATATGCAAAAATATTATTTAAAAAACAAATTAGAAAAACTCTAGTAAATGGTTTCAATACCCATCTCTCAGTCTGGTGAAAATAAGATGGGAACCAAAAACCCAAAATATACCAAAATAGTTTTTGGCTGGTTATAAATTTAAATCTGCCCAAAGTAACTGGTTTTAAGCTGCTATGGTGAAATATATGCATTTTGCAAATAACCAGTTAACTACAGCAACTCAGGACAGATAACTTTTTTAAAGCTTACTTTATTTTTATAGTCAGTTTCACTCAAGAAAGACAAGAAAGAGGAAGACATACCAATAAAAAATATTTTCAGAGTGGAAACTTCTTTACAAGGTTAGGAGTTGGAATTTTGCTAAATTAGAATTCCTAGGACCTATTTTACGCAGCATTCACATACAAGCAGTCAAATTTCTGGCAAGGTACTAACAAAATAGCAAAAATTATCCATAATAAAGCCAAAATACAATGTTTACATTTGCTTGCTTACCTATGAATACAAAAAGGGAAAATTATCTTAGTCTACCATGCTATATTCCAACCTCTAAAATGATCCTTTTTCTCTAAACTCCTATGGGACTTAAGATATATACTGTCCATTTTGGCTCTTATCATTTTACTCCATTATATGGCTGATTATCTTTATAAATACATAAATTTTATCAATCAATTCATTCTAGACATAATTTTTTTTGAAGACTAACACTGTGCCTTACAAAGTAGTGCTCAGTAAGTATGTCATTGCAAACATACTCTATTATTGAAGATCTTAATCTTATGGCATATTTTTTCTCATTCATGTTTCTAATACCTGCAGATTTAACATAATTATCTTCAGCTACTTCTAAAAATATTTAAACATTCTGATCTAGGACTGGGAATGGTGAAATTGGGGAGATCAATCCAGTTGGAGGAGCACAGAATGAACTGTGGCGAGAATGTTTCAGGGAAAAGATCGGCCCCGCTAGAAACAAGGTTGAGAACTAAGATGAGATAAAAAGAAAAATTATAGAAGCTGAGAAACCAGATAGGTGGCTAGTCCAGCTTAAAAAATGTTATAGGAAATAAAAATAAAACAAAGAGGCCTTCCCTAGAAAAAGGTGAAATAACTGGAAAATGGGGACCCCTCTACCACAAGGCACCTGGTTGGTTATACCCTAATAATGGCTCTAGTATCTCCCTTTACACAAAACATTTGCTCTCCAATTTACCACAGTCCCTACTGGGCCTTCAGAAGAATGACTGTCAGCTGCCATGTACCATCATGCTTGCACAGTATCCATGGCTCCCTCAAACGTGGGAAAATGAAAGTTAACCTGACAAAAACATGTTTTTCAACAACAATGGAAGACCTCTCCCCCACTCCCCCCCAAAAAAGGCCTGCCCTGTATATCAAATATTCTGTTGAGGGCTAATTTCCTGCCTCCAACATAGGCATACATGTTAATTCTCAGCTTATCCTGCTTGTATCCTGATTTTAAGTTCTTGATTTAGATAGAGGTGAAAACTTCTTCATTAATAATAATTTTTCTCTTACTCCCCTATTCAGTTTGCTACCTAGTCGACCTAGTAAACCTTAATCATTAATTACCAGCTTCAAATTAGGGATACTGGAAAAAGAGGTCCTGTCTTATCACAGATATTTGCATGGCGTCTCTATCATATTGTTAGAAGCTACACTAACTTAAGGTTCAATTGTGCAACATAAGCAGAGTCTCAAAGAGCTGATCCACTGATGAAAGAGGAACTAAGTCATGCATGAGAGGAGACACAAGGAACTAAATGGACTGAGACTTAGCTAATGTCGGGTAGGAGCCAGAAGCTGGGACATACCTGCTCCTCAGTCAACTTAACTAGGACAGGACTGAAATTCAGTTTGCAAAAAGAAGTCTTAAAGAGCAAAAGGAAAAATATTGCTTTCTCAGTAACTATAGGGGAGTAAAATGAAAATGAGATTGCCAACTTCTATGACAAGGCTCTTGGGGAAAAGCTGGAACCTAATGGTCAGATAGAGCCATAGGGAACTCACGGAGGAAAGGCTGTCTGCAACTCAGCTTTGTCCAGCTTCATCGTCCTATATCTAGTATGTCTGTCAGTAACTGACTACCAGTATATAGATACACATTCTCACAGCGAAGCAGTTAACTGTTCTCAAGAAACCTGCTCCCAGAAAACTGCTACAAATGCACAGACAAAGCAAAGGAGGGTACAAAAAAAGGTCACGTTCTTGAGCCTGTAGGCAAAGGAAAAAAATGCCAAAGGCTCTTGGAGTAGGGAACGCTGTACTGAGGATATTTGCACAGGAGATACGAGCCAAAAACAAAGTGAGAGCAGCTTACCTTACACAGGTGCTTGGCTTTTTGTTTTGTTTTTAGTAACACATAATACTACCTCCAATAAAAACTAGGAAGTGACAGTACAGTTGGGTGCAAGTTTTCAGAGATGCCCCAAAAATGCTCCTTAACTCCAGCTTCATTGCTTTATTTATAGTAATACCTCACATATCCAAATAACTAGACAACAGAGTGGCTCTGAATTATCTGGTTAACTGCTGTTTTAGTTTTTATTTGTTAAATTTACGTGTTAAAAATTCCTAAAAAAGTGCCACTTCATGGGATGGTGGAATATGAACTCATAACTGTTTCTGTTTGATCCTTTAGTTACTATTTTTTTTAAATACAGCATTTTGAAGGAGGTCTCATAAAAACACAAATTTAACACTACTTTTAAGGTTTAAATGGAAAGCCAGAAAACAACAGTGAAATCTGAAAGCTGTCAGTCACTGAAAAGTGGCAAGTTGCTTGAAAAACAGATTAGGACCTTAAATTCCAGGTGCTTCTAAAAAATAGGGCCACTGAAAAGTACTCATTAAATTTTTACTAGATTTAACAGACTAAATCTAAGTAGTTACTGAATAGATCATTTCAGATGTCTTAGAAATTGGAGGGAAATGAACTAAGCCTTAACCTCATCTCCTGACCTTGCTCAGAATATCACACACTCCAACTCTATCCAACTTTCTGCATCATGATTGATGAGGAATATAAATTATCTTATTGGAGTTTCCGAAGTTTCTTTTTGTGTATCTGAAAGATTCAGACAGACATTTTCTGAGCTCAGATTTTTATGTCCAACCTTTTCTCGGGTATGGGTTTTTCCAGCTGAGGGTACTCTAAACTGCTATGCCGCTTGCTATATTTAGTTTGTGAAGAACACCTCGTCCACACCTATGCTCAAATAAGTACCAAGACAGCCCCCAACACCAAGAATACATTTTGTTTATTTTATTGGTTTTGGATCTCCTCCATTAGCAAAAATAAATGAGGATTTTATAATGAAATTAATTGACAGTATTCCCAATTGCCAAAAAGTATTAAATGGAGGCAAATAAAAAAATTATGCATTAAAAAAATGTATTCAGTAATAGCCAAAGACCCAATTTTCTCCATCATTACACTTCCAAGTTTCTCTTTGACCTTACATTCATTCTCCTTTATCACCTCAAAAGTAAGTTCATTTTAATATAAATAACTGGTAAAATATCTGCATACATTAAAATTAATCTGCATGCCATAACTGGAGCTTTTAAAAAAATTCACATTTATATGAATACATTCACAATGCATGTACACTTAGCTACACAGATGACAATGAGGCCACTGAATAAATCTTCAGGAAGAAAATTTACCTCTTTTCCTCCCTACAGAAGGCATCCTGTGGGCCTAATCCACAGGATTTACAAACTTTGTTTTATTTACAAAAAAACTTTGTTTTTGTAAATAAAAAGTTTAATTAAAACACAGCCATGCTCATTTCTTTGTGTATTGTCTGTGATTTCAACTGAGACCACATAGCTTACAAAACCTTAAATATTGTCTGGTCCTTTACAGAAAGTTTGCCAACCCCGACCCAAGGCAATGGTCCATAATCAGGGTTGTTCATCAAAAATCACCTGGGAGGCCAGGCACGGTGGCTCACGCCTGTAATCCCAGCACTTTGGGAGGCTGAGGCAGGCAGATCATGAGGTCAGGAGATCGAGACCATCCTGGCCAACATGGTGAAACCCCCAACCCCATCTCTACTAAAAATACAAAAATTAGCTGGGCGTGGTGGCGTGTGCCTGTAATCCCAGCTACTCGGGAGACTGAGGCAGGAGAATCGCTTGAACCAGGGAGACGGAGGTTGCAGTGACCCAAGATCACACAACTGCACTCCAGCCTGGCAACAGAGTGAGACTCCGTCTAAAAAAAAAAAAAAAAAAATCATCTGGGAACCTTTTTCAAACGATTATGTCTGCAACACAACCCCCACCCCTGCCCCTTTTCTGATTTAGTAGAGTTGGTTAGGTACCACTGCTCTAACAATTTAGTAGCACCAATAGTCATCTAGAATCTTCAGCTTCTGTGATTGCAGAAAGCAAAGTGGCAGCATTCTATACAATGTGGGTATTCCATTTTGCCCCTACTGAATGCTAAGTAAGTCACACAATCTACTATAAATAGCACTGGCATTTAATACTTATTTAATATTTTTTGACCACTTCTTCCTCCTTGAAACTGTTTGTCTTTGACTTCCATAGCATCACTCTCCTGGTGGAACACATTTCAACTCTCGTTTTCTATGGAGCCTTCTGACTTCTCATAATTAACTGCGATCCTCTTTCCCAGCTCTCCTGTGCCATTCTTTACATACTTCTAAGGCTAAACCATATTTATTCATGTTTACGTTCAAAGTACCTAGCATTGTGCTGGTAGAAAGTGGGCACTCAAGTATTTGATAAACAGATAGGTGGATTCTAAACTCTATACTATATGGGGCCTTGACAAATATAATACCTAAGGAAACAACAAACACAAAACCATACTGAGGGAGTGAAGGCTGGAGAAACATGAAAACTCTCATGTTTGAGGCATACACAGCTCTCCATTCTCTGGAAAAAAATAACCAACCTCATTTTTCCCTCTAAATTACTCTCCTCCCTTTTCAAACTGCTCAAGTTGTGAACAACACTAAAATACTAATTAACCAAAAGAGAGGAATTTTGTGCTACGCCATGACTTCCCTGGTCAATTTATACCTAGCCTGTTATTAAGGCTTCACGCTATTACCCAGCTGAAGCCCTTTCCATCTTCAAAGTCCACCAACAATGAGCGCCCACTTATTTATTAGAACACTTGAGCACAAAGAAGACATCAAGCACCATATTAAGAGTTTTCTATGCATTATCCCCACGTCATGCTAGGCTGGGCAAAGAGAATACAGTCTTACTCTCCCAGAGTCAACAATACAGTGGAGAAGAAAGGCTTGCACATGTGTATCAAATACAGTACATATTGTGTTATGCTATATGACAGAAATGAAGTGTGAAGTTTGAGCTGGAGCTCAAAAACAGACAGAACTTTTGAGAGGCAGCTAGGAGGAAAAAAGAGCCGCAAGCAGAGGTGAACATCAGAACATGCACCGCAGTGGGGACGGAGACAGGATGCTTGGAAAACCTAGAGGAGAGAGAATGAGATAAGGATGGAAAAAGTGGGTTAAGACAAGACTTCTGAATGGCAGGCTGAGGCCTCTGGACATTATATTGTATGCAGTAAGAAATCATGAAAGATTTCCAGTTAGGGAGTAGCATTAGCTTTTAAAAGCAGAGATCAAGTTAACTACCAGTAGTATGTTGGAAGGGTGGGAGGAGCAAGACTGGACATAGGGTAGCATTAAGAAAGAAAAGGCAGGCTGGGCGCAGCGGCTCACGCCTGTAATCCCAGCACTTTGGGAGGCCGAGGTGGGCAAATCACGAGGTCAGGAGATCAAGACCATCCTGGCTAACACGGTGAAACCCTGTCTCTACTAAAAATACAAAAAATTAGCCGGGCGTGGTGGTAGGCGCCTGTAGTCCCAGCTACTCGGGAGGCTGAGGCAGGAGAATGGTATGAACCCAGGAGGCAGAGCTTGCAGTGAGCCGAGATCGCGCCACTGCACTCCAGCCTGGGCGACAGAGTGAGGCTCCATCTCAAAAAAAAAAAAAAAGAAAGAAAGGGAAGGAAAAAAAAGAAAGAAAGAAAGAAAAGGCAGAGACATCCCACAAATAGAACTGATGTGACTGATATGGAAGAAGGAAGTGTTGATGGTAAAGGATTCAGAAGGAGAATCAGGTTTCAGGGAGTGGGCATGGTGGGGGGTGGTGGTGACGGATACTGGTTCAGACACGTTGAGTTTAAGATGCCTGCAGGACATCTATGTAGAGTAGACAAATATGCTGCCATTATTATACTTCATTCTGCAGTGACTACTGTATATCACCTGTCTCCTGAAAAATCCTGCTTTTACCCTTCCCCATCCCTTCCTATCTGAGTTGAAATTCTTCTCTAATGTTGGAAGACCCTGCAATCATCCCACATTACTCAACTGGAATGGGTCTCAAAGACCCATTCTGGTATGGCTAACCTATTAATATTTCCTAGACTCATTCCATTTTTTTAACCTTACCAGCTCTAGGAAGCAGTCTGAACTATCTCAATAGGTAAGACTCCTCCCAGACAGAAGACACCCTGTTTCTTTAAAATGCTAAGTACTCCACTGGTACTGAGTAAATAACAAAGTGAAGACTATGTGGAAACGGTCTTTTTATTTTCAGAGGCCACAAAAATATCTGGCGGGTAATAATCACAATATTCTTACATAGGATGTATATAGGGTTTTTGTCCTAAAAATTAACAAGATATTACTATTTAACAGAACATATTACTAGGAGTCTGATTATGTCCTAAATTCAGTACTATTTCCATCTTTATTAGAAAACTGCTAAGCTGTAATCCTTATGTTTCTTTAAATGTGATTTTGGAGTGGGTAGCTTAAAAGATAGTCTAGCGTAACCTGGTGATTAGGAGTTCTGGCTTGGGAGTCAACTGACCCTGGATTCAACTCACCTGAGCCTCAATTTCCTCACATGTAAGATGAGAATACTTCCCTATATCACAACATGATTATCAGCATTAAAAAGGATCATGTAATTAAAAAACTTAGCATAGTCCCTAGCACATGTTAAGTGTCTAACAAATATTAGCTATTTCTACTACTAGAAAAAGCAGGAAAACTGTTCAGAGGATTTCATAAGACACGAGTAAAATTTAGTTGGAAAAAAGGGAACGTTTAGGAGTGACCTGAGGACAGTCATCAAGTATATGAAGAGTTTTTTTAATAAGAAAAAAAAAACTCAAATATTTATTTAATGGAAGGAGACAGATCTAAAATGGCTTTAAATTAAGAGAAATACTTAATTTATACAGAAGGATGAATTTCTCAACTCTGAAGAGTGTTATATATTACTGGTCTTGTTTCAGGTTACTTAGGTAGAATCACAATTTCTTGATATATTTAAGAACGGCAAAATTTTTTTTTTTTTTTTGAGACGGGACCTCACTCTATCACCCAGGCTAGATGGATACAGTGGCACAATCATAGCTCACCACAGCCTCGAACTCCTGAGCTTACGCAATCCTCCCACCTCAGCCTCTTGAGTAGCTAGGTCTACAGGAACAAGCCACATTTCAAAATTTTTAAACTTTTGTAGAGATAGGGGTCTCACTTTGTTGTCCAGGCTGGTCTTCAACTCCTGGCCTCAAGCAATCCTCCCAGTCGGCCTCCCAAAGCACTGGGATTACATGTGTCAGCCAATCCTCAGGCCAAAAATCTTATCTTGAGTGGCTTGTAGGAAATCTTGCCTAGGGGTAAGACAGGTGAACTAAATGGCCTTCTGAACTCTTTCTCTTCTTGTAATCTGTGATATAATCTGACACCGGTACCAATTAGAATAATAGCTATCTGCAGAGGCAGGCGGATCACCTGAGGTCAGGAGTTTGAGACCAGCCTGGCCAACATGGTGAAACCCTGTCTCTACTAAAAATACAAAAAATTAGCTAGGCGTGGTGGTGGGCACCTATAATCGCAGCCACTGGGGAGGCTGAGGCAGGGGAATTGCTTGAACCTGGGAGGCGGAGTTGCAGTGAGCCGAGATCATGTCACTGCATTCCAGCCTGGGCAACAAGAGCGAAACTCCATCTGAAAAAAAAAAAAAAAAAAAAAAAAAAAAAAAGAATAATAGCTATCCAATGTAGATAGTAGATACCCTTAGTAATCTCACCAGCTAGCTTCATCCAGAAACAGTAAATTCTTCAAATATCCTTCTCTCAAGTATCTCCTTAAACAAATTCAAAAAAGCAGTGATAACTCATAATTTTACTTGGAAATTTGCATTTCTTGGCTAGATGACTGGAGTTAAGTAAGAATAGATGGTACAGATGTGGTATCTCCATATGGCTTCAGTAGAAACTGGAAATCATACTGGAAAAATATATATCTGTCTAAACTGCAAAAACAGGGCATCAAATCATAAAAGCCTCAGTACTCTGGCAAATTTTTCCTGGTCCATCTTGGTGCTATATAATTAAAGACCGTGTAAAGGAGATGAAAATGTTCATGCAGAGTGGCTTTCCTCCTTTGATCCTTGTGGCTGACATGAACCTTGGAAAATTGCCTGTGGCAGCAAGAACATAAAAACCACTCACACCTCCTGCTCTACTGAGCCCTCTCATCCTCAACTCTGACCCACCTGGCTGTTGATACATACACTTTCACCTCAAGCCCTAGCCTCCTTATCTCTCTGTTCTTTTCTTTGGGGCAAGCGAGCAACTTTGGAGTCAACACCAGGTACAGATTGAAATTTGACTTGAAAGCACTCAGGGTTTAGTACTCCAGTTTTCGATGATTTTGAATGAGTGTTCATGACCTACTTTTCACCTAGAAATCCAGATGAACAGGAGCCAGAGCAAACAGGTTCACGGGATAAAATGCCTTAAAAAGTCAATTAGGGGCCAGGCATGGTGGCACACGCCTGTAATCCCAGCACTTTGGGAGGCCGAGGCGGGTAGATCACCTGAGGTCAGGAGTTCGCGACCAGCCTGACTAACATGGTGAAACCCCGTACTAAATACAAAAAAATTAGCTGGGCATGGTGGCGCATGCCTGTAATCCGAGCTACTTAGGAGGCTGAGACAGGAGAATCGCTTGTACCTAGGAAGCAGAGGCTGCAGTGAGCCGAGATCGTGCCATTGCACTCCAGCCTGGGCAACAAGAGCGAAACTCCATCTCAAAAAAAAAAAAAAAAAAAGTCAATTAGGGAAGCTGATTACCTAGTTTATATGCAGTTTATCTAGTTACATAAAGCTCTTCACTCTTTCTTCCCCCCTCCTATTTGATTCATAGCCCTTTTATTGCTTAGACAAATTGACACAGGGAATAGTAGAAAATCAAACTTAAATATAGAATTTTGGTTACCTGATAGCACATCATGTAAAAATGATTTAATGAAAGAAGCAAAACTGAAAGCTAAAAGGAGTTTCAAAAATTATTTCAAACCTAAACGTATAAATGTTACACTCCTATCCCCTATATAAGTTGTTTAAACTGTGACATTCTAAGGGAAGGAAACGGAGCAAAAGTTCTTCCCTTCTGCCACTATTCCTCAGTGCTCACGCCTGGAATCCCAGCACTTTGGGAGGCCGAGGCGGACAGATGGTCTGAAGTGAGGAGTTCAAGACCAGCTTGGCCAACGTGGCAAAACCCTGTCTCTACTAAAAATAAAAAATAAAAATAAAAATTAGCCAGGCATGGTGGCACACACCTGTAGTCCCAGCTACTCGGGAAGCTGAGGCAGAATTGCTTGAACCCAGTGGAGGCTGCAGTGAGCCGAGATCGCACCAATGCATTCCAGCCTGGGCAACAGAGCAAGACTCCATCTCAAAAACAAAAACAAACAAAAACAATAAGTGGTGGCTACTATTTGTCAAGTCCTAACCATGTGCCCAGCACCACCTTAAATCCTATATACTTCCTCTTTTAATTCTGGCAATAATTCTGGGAGGCAAGTACTGTCATTATCTATCCCCTTTTGCAGGTGAGGAAAACATGGCCTGGAGAAGTAAATAACTTACTCAGGATCACCTAGCTAGTAAATGACAGAGCTGGGATTCAAACTCAAGTCTGTTACTAAAGCTTGTGTTCTCATTTCCCAGTATTGTTCCATTCCCTAGATCAAGGAACAAGTTTCGTTATTTATAACACACTACACTTGGGGAAAAAATTATCTCCCTACACTATAACACTAAAAATTAATCAAAACAATTTATAATAGTAAAACTCATACAAAGTTCTGATGCTTTAACAAATAGGTTCAAGGCCGGACGTGGTGGCTCACGCCTGTAATCCCAGCACTTTGGGAGGCCGAGGCGGGTGGATCACGAGGTCAGGAGATCAAGACCATCCTGGCTAACATGGTGAAACCCCATCTCTACTAAAAATGCAAAAAATTAGCCAGATGCAGTGGCGGGCACCTGTAGTCCCAGCTACTTGGGAGGCTGAGGCAGGAGAATGGTGTGAACCCGGGAGGTGGAGCTTGCAGTGAGCCAAGATCGTGCCACTGCACTCCAGCCTGGGCGACAGAGCGAGACTCTGTCAAAAAAAAAAAAAAAAAAAGCCCCAAATAAATTAAATCTCCACTGAACTTGGCAACACTGACAGATGTATGCTGTTGCTTCACATAGTGTAACACTAGGCATTGCATTTGTTAATAATGTTTCAACATTAGGGACCAAAACTGCTTTTGTTCTGACTATACGAGCTGTGTCAAGTGACAAAATGCTAACAAGTCAGGATACAGAAATATTTTCCAGGGATATTCATAATGTCAAGCAATAAATAAAGGGGTAATAAGGTTTACAGCACAATCACTTTCAAGTAAGTATCATTCTTTTTTATATCTGCATTTATTTTAAGGACTAGGAAATAAAAACATAGTGCTATGGTTCTCAGAAATCAGCACAGTAACGTGAAGAAACCTAAAACCACCAAATAAAATTCACATTTAAAAAACAGGACTTTCTAGGCTGAGCGTGGTGGCTCACACCTATAATCCTAGTACTTTGGGAGGCCAAAGTGGACAAATCACCTGAGGTCTGGAGTTCAAGACCAGCCTGACCAACATGGTGAAACACCGTCTCTACTAAAAACACAAAATTCGCCAGACATGGTGGTGCATGACTGTAATCCCAGCTACTTGGGAAGCTGAGGCAGGAGAATCACTTGAACCCAGGAGACAGGTTACTGTGAGCCGAGACCGTGCCACTGCACTCCAGCCTAGGCAACGAGAGTGAAACTCTGTCTCAAAAAAAAAAAAAAGAAAAAAAAGAAAAAAGAAAAGAAAAGAAAAAGGAAAAGGAAAAAAAAAACCCCAGAGATTTCTATTACTATCTATAGTTTTTGGGATGGGGAAGATAAACATTTTCACACTTAAGGTCTCACTACAACAGAAATGGTTTGACCTCTGAATTCTCATTTGTACTAATACTGATATTAGGATTTGAGACTATCCTAAAGCAAATCCCAAATGTCATTTTTGAACCCATATTTCTTCATATTGCTTTTTATGTAAAACGATTAATAGAAGACTACTTTTCAAAACATATTATTCCTGCTCATCAAAATGATAGCGCCCCCCTTCCCATTACCATTTCATCCAAAAACTACCATCTCAGAGTCTTTGTGAAATAAGAGGTTATTTAGTAACCACAAACACAGTTATATGTTTGGCAAAACCCATATTTTAAAAAGTGAAACTGGATAGCAAAGCTATTAAAGGTGCATTTATGGATGTAATTTTAATAAAGTGTTCAAATGAGAAAAATAAAAATAAATCTTCCCATTAATTGTTTCAAAGTACCCGGGCACGGTGGCTCACGCCTGTAATCCCAGCTCTCAGGGAGGCAGAGGCGGGAGGACAGCTTGTGCCCAGGAGTTCAAGACCTGCCTGGGCAATATAGCGAGAGCCCGTTCTCCACAAAAAGGAAGGAAACAAAAAAGACAAAAAAAAATTGTCTCAAAGTAAACCATAATGTGTCATAAGTACCAACTGAGATGACACTACTATTCCAGCAGAGCAACGTAATATCTTACTAATATGGTTATTGGTAGTGAAGACAACTACAGGAACATTACTGTAATGCAGCTTCAGAAAAGCTCCTGTGAAATTCACTGAAAGTTATCTAAAGTCATAAATGTTGTGTTATACAGCTGAACTACAGTAAAATACTTTGTTCAGCAAGTACTAACATTTTCCTGTTGAGAGGCTACTGTCACGTTCATTTGTAATGACCATAACTTTATGATGGAGATGAAAACATACAGAATTATGAAAAATAAACTTGAATGAAGCCTTTAACACAATATATACTCAAATTAACCAAACTGTTTTCTAAGTTAACAGCCTCCAAAAAGATTTTAATTCTCTTTGAAAAGCAAAAAAAATTGAATAGTATAAATATTGACTCATTCCTTTTTTGTTGAGTGGTAAATAAGATAAACCCGGCCTTGGATTTTGCTGGCTCAGACCAAAAAAAAAAAAAAAAAAAAAAAAGCCTGCAATTTAAAATTATACTCAGTTAATAATGCAATACACTCTAAAATAAGCAATTTCCTCTTTAATGAGTTTAAATAATTTTTATTCTCAAGAGGCAGAAATACCAACTTACCAGCTTCGTGCCTCTTTTAATTTCCTTTTGGACATCTTCAATAGAAAATCCACCAAGACTTTCATTATCAGAGTGTGATGATACCAAAGCAGATGAAAAGAGCTATAAATTACATTTAAAAAAAATTAAGGTTCATATATAAATTAATTACAGTAAAACAGTAAATAAGAGGTTAAATTTAAATGGTAATTTTCTACTAAAAATGGCATAGCATTAGTGATAAACCATTTCTTAAAATTTAACTGAGTTTTTTTTGGTTTTTGGTTTTTTTAGTATTCAGGAACATTCATGTGTTATTAAGAGTCTCATGAATCGTTTCAAGGTCTCTGTTGCTGCCGGTATACTTACCATGCACTTATGGTGCGCTGCCACCTTCTGGTTTTCAGATATTAGTAACTGTCCACATTCCTTGTCTCTATTTGACTTACAAAAGCCACATTTGCGCTGTCTTGTAGGCCCTTTTTTCTGTTCAACTGAGCTTGACATGATTTTTAAATTGTCTTTAGAATGCCACTTTAAGCCTCAAGAAATGCTACAGAGAATAAGAAGGGTGACAATGTTAATTTTATTTTAAAATCAGTTTATACATATTCATGAAAGTTGTTAAAAATTTGACCTAGGTTTTAATATACACATTTTTAAATGTTTATTTAGTATAGACAAATTAAGCCACTCTAAGCCCCAAGAAATGCTACAGAGAATAAGAAAGGTAACAAAGTTCATTTTGTTTTAAAATCAGTTTATACATATTCATGTAAGTTGTTTAATGTTTGACATAAGTTTTAATATATACATTTTTAAATGGTTATTTAGTACACATAAATTAACATTAAAACCTAAGATGCCTCTGTAATAAATACAGATAGACAGATAGACAGATAACAGACAGCTAAATGAAGTTTAGAGTAATTGAGAAAAATCAAACTGCTCCCAAATTGGAGGATATGTGAATTAACTGACACTATTTCTGTGTGGATAAAAATGTACAATGTATAATATTAAATTATCCCCTGCTGGCATAATTAATGTAAAATATTTTCATGTGTAGCTAGGTGCCCTTTCAAGGCGATAAAGAATTATACCTCTTAAGAACAGGGTAAAAGCTACTAAGGAAACTTTAGAATACTCCGTGGGAACAGAATTCTGTAATTGAACAATTTCTTAAAGTTCACATATTGATAAAACAATAAAAGTAAAATGAATTTACCTAACTATGACTTTGGTGCACTTTAAAAATTATTTCTGAGTTTAAAAAAATCAGGAATATGTCTTTAATAAATTAATTTTTGCTATTCTATTCCATTTTCAAGTAAATAAAAAGGCTTCTGACAGTCTATTTAAAAATGCAGACTTTAAGACCCAATTATTTATAAAACCACCATATCATATGACTAAGATTTACTCCAAGCCTGCTTATCAATTAAAGTCACAGACTGATAGTGGTCTTCTAAATGTAGTAACTTCCATACTTAAATTAGTAATATTGTGTAAAGGAAGAAATTTTTTTCTGAATGAGCCTTAAATTTGGTCACATTTTCATTATAGGTAGTACGGTATAGTCAAAAAAAAGGGAAGGAAAACTCTAACATGAAAGGTTTCAGATTTAGATAATCAATCTTAATATGGATTCTTCAGAAGAAATTTAAAACCAGTTACTTGATTTGTATAGTTTTCCCAAATCAACAGGACTAAGCAGTTCAAGATCCAGGTTGCCACAACACATGTCACAATCAAGAAAAATCTCAAACTTTTGTCTTAAAATTAATTTACTAAATTCTTTCAATTTGTCTATACATTTGAACAGCTTCATAATACTATGTTGAAAAAAAATTGTCTAACACTATATTGCAGCTGAGAAGCACTCGTTCACCAACAAGAACAGTAGCAGCTGTATGCTAGGAAGGTAATATCTACAAACTATTCAGTGCTTTTCAATATAAAATTCAGATACTTAATCAAAATTTAACCTGAAGCCACAAAGAAAACATGTCTTCTCATCCATTTATGTCTAGAATTTTCTTTTTAACACAACTTCAAAGGCCCTGACAGTCTCTGCTTTGATAGGTTTAATAAACTCTTAATGCTATCTATAATTTTAAATATCTCGGTCTTCCAAGTAGCAACGGATACTTTACCATAGTATTGTATTCACAGCACTGGCTATAAACCGTGAAACTGATTGAAAACAGGCAGCAAATACTTTTAGGATTAAAGAAAAAAAAAAGGACATAACAGAGAAACAAAAGAAACAAAAGGGAAGTGTGTTTGCATTTGCTCAGGCAAGTATGTGTTCGGTTGCTTTATCAAGAGTATACCTGCCCAAATTCTTAGAATTAACTATGCAAAATACCAAAATCCATAAATAGCATCAGAATTTGCTATTATATTTGAATTCTAAATTAGTTTCTTTACTACTATGCAATGAATAGTAGGCACTCTGAAATCACCATAATAATTTATTCAGCATTACTCCCGGTCATCCTGACCAGTTGAAAGGATGGCACAGTATAAATCAAATCCCGTACAGACATCTTTAATGTGTAATTTCCATACAATCCTAGCACTGGCTATAAAGCTGGCTTAAGATAAAGAAAATTTCTAGAATGGAAAAAATCACTTCATATTCTTAAAATTAATTCCGAAATGGCATCCCCAAAATTCTATCTATATTTAATTCTGCCTCTTCCAATTTATAAACAGGCTAATTTCTCATCCTAATTTTGAGAACCTGCTTTTCTAGATATCAAAGACCCCAAAATCTAAAAGAGAAAAAAGGTACACTTTATTTTGCATTCAAAAATATTCTAGTATTTTTTCTGTAATCAGCTTAAATTTAATTTGTAAAGTAAGAAGAGCCACAAAAAAAGTGCACCAAACCAATTAAAAACTTTCCCCAATGTGCAATGACTAAATGGATTTTTCCACTAAAATTCAAATAATACATCTGCGCATATCTTGGTAATTTTTTTAGTCTCCTTGTAAAACATGAAGTGGAGAACATCATGGAAACAATGACTCCTAGCAAAAATGTCTTTATCATAAAAGTACAGATTTTTATCTAATGTTGTCACATTTGTGGTCTCTACTTAAGTAGAATAAGGGCATTCCAAGGACCAATACTAAGGGGTTCATAATGATCCACAGCCATATGGCATTTTAATTTTAGTCTAAAAGGTTTTTCAGGCCATGCGGAGATCAAAGTTTGATGCTTTCACGCAACAATGAAGCCTTTTCTTTAAAAGAAACATCGCATTACGGAAAATACTACAAAGCAGAAATAAAGAGGCAACAATAACAGCGTGAAATACATAATTTAAATGCCTGGAAAAAAAATAAAAGCTAGATTAGTTAAGCTGAAGCAATCAATGCATTTCTGATTTTCCAAGATGCTGCGAAGCACCAAGGTAGAAATAACCTGAAACATCAGAGAGAGCATTCAAGAACCAACTCCAGAGCTCATCAATGCCTGGTATCTGAAAAAGCATTTTCACAGAAAAACAAACAAAACAACAAAAACTGCAGTTCCGGAAGATTAAAACATTCCACGCGAAAGCAAGCTGAAATATACAAATCAAAATAGATAACAAACGTGATTCCCCAAAGAAGCAGTATTTCTAACAGGAAAGTTACAGTGGACAGAAATAAACGAGTAAGATGTACCGGAAGGGCACCTGAATTTGGTTGCACGATATTATTACATGCTTCGCACTGCTTTTTGCGGTTATTCAAAAGGAAACTAAAGGAATTTTCCAGTTGTTTCAAACCCAAGGGTAGAGAAAGAATTTGAACAGTATAAATAAGACATGACATTACGTAGTAAGGCGATGAAAATAAAAGATTTTCTAAAAACAAACGATTTTTTAACTTCCACGCAGAATATCAAAACGAATGGAAATTGGAAAAGAATACCGTGGTGTTCATCCATATAATGAAAGACGGTACACATAAAGTACCGGATCCTCTCCGTTATTTATTCCCCCAATACACACTAGACTCCAAGATCTCCCTCTAATCAAGCGCTAAAGTCACAAAACTATCTTCCTCTAAAACACTTCAGCAGGTTCCTTTCCGTCGTAAAGTCAGGGTCCCCTAATCGTCCTTTTCCAATCCTCCCGAATCCAGGAAAATATCATCCTACCACTTTCTTTATGCCCCCCTCCCCCAAGAGTTAGCCCTCTCACAGTCTTCGTTGTAAGCTTCCCCTTATACCTCAGTTTCACCCCTAATTCCCCCCACCCCGGAGTTTTTCCTCATTCCGTAAGGCTCTCTCTCGCCATCCTAACAATTCTTCCTCTTACTCTTCCCAAACTGGGAGTCTCCCTCCTTCCCAAATATGTTCTAAGCAATGGCAAAAACTAAAAATTCCCAGTTTTTTCCCTCCTCAAATGTTGCGCCCCCTCCCCCGAAGTCTAGGCGTAAGCCTAACCTCTCCTTCTGCACCTCCAAAGCACTTTCTCAGCAGCCTCTCCGCCAAGCGCCTACAGTGAGCGGCGCTTCTGGGGTCCCTGACAATAAAGCGAGACCACCAAGAGTCCCCTTTAACAACGGGCAGGGGCGGCGGCCTGGCCACCGCCATCCTCCTTGTCTTCTCCCGCCGGGCAGAGAATGGGGGGCCCCAGGGTTCCGTGGGGACTCACCAGCAGGGCCCAGAGGCGGACTGCAGGAGAGAAGCGCCAATGAGGGTAAAGAGAAAGAAGTCGGTCTCGGTTCTCCAGCAGTGCCTGAGAGCGGGGCTCTGTCGCCGGAGGTTGTTTCCTTTCATTCGAGGAGAGACGGGCTCGCGGAGCGCCCTTACGTCGCCCCCCTCGCACGCACGCGACCCACAGAGCGTTTATACGTCCCGAGCGCGCCGCGGGCCCTGATTGGCCACAGAGAGGGGGCAGTTGAAGCCGCAGAGCCACAGCGCATGTGCAGAAACCACCCCCTGTACGGCTGAAGGCGGCAGGCCCCGCCTCCTGTTCGCGCGCGGACCTTCTATTCTCCGCTCCGCCGCTCCGCCGCTCCGCCGAGCGTTTGGGGGCAGGATCCGAGGAGACAGAGAAAGAGATTCAAAGATATAGCTGTGG
This sequence comes from Nomascus leucogenys, assembly GCF_006542625.1. Taxonomy (NCBI): domain Eukaryota; kingdom Metazoa; phylum Chordata; class Mammalia; order Primates; family Hylobatidae; genus Nomascus; species Nomascus leucogenys. Next base: position 120,147,887 of record NC_044406.1, on the reverse strand, counting down.
GCTGGGCGGAGAAGGGGCAGGATTGGGACGGAAACCGTTGGACAGGGGCCCTGGGTAACCAGTTCACAACAGTGATTCACGTAGACAGGCCTTATCCCTTGCACTTGTTCGCCGAGGCCTTTTCACATCCATTATTTCATTGTACTCTCATGGCATCTCTTTGAGGTCCTCCGTTCGTTTTATTGCCAGGAATGACTGAGAAGCTTGTAGTGGAGTCAGCCTGCCTGCATTTCAATCCTTGGGCAAATCGTTTTAACCTCTATACCTTTTTTTTTTTTTTTTTTGGTCTTTGGGGATAAAAATAGTGCCTCACGGGTTTGTGGTAAGGAAGAAATGAAATAATGCAAGTAAAGCGTGTTATTAGCGTCCCTGGCGTAAAACAGACTCTCCATAAATGCTGGGATTATCACAATCAGAAAAGATAAGGTGATTTTCTTTATAATCTACACATGTAAACCAGACACCTAGACGAGTGCTTTCCTCTTTGGTGTATTGGAGCCATGCTTGGGTTTGAACTCCAGCTCCGCCACTTCTAGCTGTATGACCTTGATCGCTTTGTATTACCTCTCAGTCCCTCAGTTTCATCCTGTCCAAAATGGAGATCATAATAGTATTCATCTCAAAAGGTAGTTGTGAGAAATGAGATAATATATGTAAATCACACAGAATAATGCCTAGGCACATAGTATGCCCTATGTAAGTGTTAGCTTTTGTTATTTTCTATGGGCTTCACAGACTTTAACAACAACAACAAAAAGCCTTAACCAGTGAAAATTTAAAGATGCTCTTCAAGAGCCATTTTTCCTGTAGTGGCGGTGGATTTCCACTGTCTTGATCCAATGCTGTTTCTATACTGTTTCGTCAATCTTTTTACTTTTCTCTGCAATGTCAACTTTAAAGTGTAATTTCCCAAGCAGTGACCATGGTGGTGTGACGTTGAACTCTTCAAATAGGTACCTAATAAGGGTGGACAAATCAGCCATTTAGCTGCAAGGAACCCTTAGCCCTTTAACCCAAGGCCCTATGCTGTGAAAGGGAGTGGCTAAAGATTTGCATAAGAAGATCCAGAATGTGTATTCCAAACATTTATGGTGTATATGAAGATAGGTTCCCCAGCATCATTTTTTACCAGCTTTACACACTTACTGATGCCAGGATGAGACAGATGATCGTGTAACTGACAAAATGCAATGCCTATGCAGTATGCCATCTTTTTAAGTTTCCCTCTAAATCCCCACATTTTGCTATCTTTTATTCATTATTTCATCTATGCATTCATTTCAACAAACTTTGATTCAATAAACACTTGCAAAACTACTAAGTTCCAAACACAATGGAGACCTAGATCAATACAACTCAATCCCTGCCCTTGAGCTCATGGTCAAAAAGAAGAGACAGCAAGCAAACATATACAGTATGATGTGATAAATGCTGTATTACAGACTGTGGCTGGTACAGACATCTTCTGCCTACTATGTACAAAGCACTATGCTGAGGTACAGCACAACAGTAACTAAGACACAGCCCTTGCCTTCAGTTGTTTACAGTCTACCAAGAAAAAGATAAATAGTTACAATAGGAGATAAACTGCACTGAGTGCCTTAAAAGTTGGAAAGGAAGTGCAGAGAGAGTTCAGGAGAGGGAGATATCAGTGGCTCCAGTTACTTCCAGGCCCCAAGTCTGGTAGCCAGTCCCAATTAGCATGGCTGATAGATGCAGCCTGTTATTTCAAGGCCTACAGAAAGGAATCGGATTGTGATAACATGCCCTTAATGCCTGGGGATATAGCATGAGATCTACTCATCTCTTACTGATTCACCAATACACTCTCGCCAACACTCTTCCAGTTTTTTTCTTCAGGCTCCAGATCTCACTTTTTCCACCTCATTCTCAACAAAGGCATTAACTTTATGACTTATTTAGCAAAGGGCCATCTGAGCTAAGCTACTTTATCTTATACACCTACCCTCTCATGCTGCCTTCAAGACTCACTAAGAGCTGTCCCTCTTGCTTTCTAAAGCTTTTCAAAGCTGTGCTTTTAATTACATCTTTTCCATGCTCTGGAGGATCTGATTCCCTGCTTATTACCTGCTCCAGCAGCATCTACTTCCCTGCTCTCATTTGCCTTCAAACTATGGGATTCATTTACTTTCACTGCCAGACTGCAGTTGCTCCTTTGCCTCCAATTGCTCTCCAATCATTCATTCAGCAGGCATTTACAGACATCTTCTGTATGCCAGTTATTATGCCAGACCCTGGAGATTTGAAAAGGAACAAGATATGGCTTCTTATCAAAACACCAAATTGTATACATTAAATATGTAAAATTCTTATTTGTCCATTAGATCTCAATAAAGCTGGTCGGAGATGGAGAAAGAGATGAAAAAAAAGGCACAGCTTCTGCCTTCAATAAATTCTCAGTCTAATCAGGAAGAAAAACAGGTGAGCAGAATTTTAGTATAATAGGTGAACTGCTATAATAGAGTTATCTACCACAGGGATTGGTGGACTCAGTCCAAGAAATATATCACTGGGAGGCAATGTTTTTAGTTGAGTCTTGAAGGACAGGTCAGGGCCCAGAAAAATCTGTATTTTATCATTTACAGAAAATATACTCCAAGGCCACAGTTGATCTTTTTGCCAAATTCAACAGCTTTTCTCTATCTTCACTTTTTTTTTTAATTGAGACAAGGTCTCGCTCTGTAGGTTGGAATGCAGTGGCATAATCACAGCTCACTGAAGCTTTGACCTCCTGAGCTCAGGTGATCCTCCCACCTGAGCCTCCTGAATAGCTGGGACTAAGGGGTGCAACACCACGCCCAGCTAAGTTTTGTACTTTTTTTTTTGTAGAGATGGGGTTTCGCCATGTTGCCTAGGCTGGTCTGTCTTCATTCTTGAAATCTCTGTTACCTTTGACATTTTTGGCCATCTACTTGTTCTTAAACTTTCACCTCCCTTGACTCATAACAACAATGCCCTGACTCTGGCTCTCTGGCTGCTCTTTTTTTCTTTCATAGGTTTCTCTTCTTCTTACTTTATAATATTAATATAAGGCTGACTCTTCCCCCAGATACAGTCTTAGACCTTCCAGGCCCAGTAGTTCTTAAACTTTGGAAGTGAGAATTACCTGGAGAGCTTGTTATACGTGCAGAATTTTTGGCACTGCCCCCGCCCTTTTTTTTTTTTTTTTTTTTTTTTGGAATTCAGACAGCCCCTTGACTTTCACTACCCTGTAAACCAATGCTCAGCAACTGCATCTGCTCTGCTTAGATCAGCCCTGCTCTTGACTTCAAATCACCAACTCCAGTACATGCAAATCATTCTCTTCAGCAACTAGGAAGTGACTCCTTTGCCCCTTTTCAGTGTTTCCGTATAAGATACCGCTAGCATTTCTGCTCCTGCTTAAACCAACAACTAAATTCACCTACATGTGGCCTCCTGGCTATAATCAACACCAGTAGATCACTCATGTATTCATTAAACAAATATCGATCACCTACTATGTGTTAGATAAAAATTGATATGATTCATTTTGGTGTAGTAGGGGAGATGGGCCTGAATCATATAATAACATAAACAAATGTAAACTTGCAAACATGACAAATACAAAAAGAAAATGAAGTATTATGTATTTGCATTTTGTATATGGAATACATTTTGTATTTTTTATTCTTTATTTTTCAAGTGGATGGATTAAGCATTTTAAATGTTTCTGTGGGGGAAAAAAAGCTATTTATTTGTATGAAATGCTGCATAAGATTCAGATGTCCTGAGTGTTAATCACTGGCCTGCCACTAACTAGCAGAGGTTACTTGGGCGATTCATTTGCTGCACTTAGCTTTAATTTACACATCAATTAAATGAGAATTGCAAGGTTGTTATGAGACACAAGAGAGATAATGATGATTGTGAATGTTCTTGTCCCAACAAATACGAAGGATGGTTTTTTAAAATATATCCCTTAACTGTCATATCATCTGATTGATCTACCTACTAGTGTGTTGGTTCCCAGCGTCTACTTAGTTTTTGTTTATTTTTTAATTTTCACTTACTGTATTGGTGAGGCTTTATAACATTCTTTTTTTTTTTTTTCTTTTTTGAGACGGAGTTTTGCTCTTGTTGCCCAGGCTGGAGTGCAATGGCACGATCTCGGCTCACTGCAACTTCTGCCTCCCAGGTTCAAGCCATTCTCCTCTCTCAGCCTCCTGAGTAGCTGAGATTACAGGTGCCCGCCACCATGCCTGGCTAATTTTTGTATTTTTAGTAGAGACGGGGTTTCACCACGTTGGCCAGGGTGGTCTCGAACTCCTGACCTTAGGTGATCCACCCGCCTCGGGCTCCCAAAGTGCTGGTATTACAGGCATGAGCCACTGTGCCCGGTCAACATTCTTAATTCTATCCAGCCTATGGAACTACTCAGCTACCTAATTGAGGAGCTGAGGACTCTGATGGACTTTGTTGTTGATACCTCTTCCTTGTTTAGCAATTTGAGGCTGGGTATGGTATAGACACAGCTCAGGAAACTAGCAACCGTGGCAGGGGAAATGCTTTAGAGACACAGGAACATCTCTGAAACATTGTTTATTGAGTGCTGAATAAACACAGAAGCTGAACTTAATTTAATATGTTGATGACAATATTGCAGAAGTAACTAAACTTCACAGTACTAGTGCAATCATGAGTCATTTCAAAAGGAGTTAACCCTGACTGCAGACAATGTATCAGGCACTGCACTCAGTACTTTATGTATATGATCTTATTAGATCCTTACAACAGCACTGAGAAGCAGAGAATATTATTAGTCCCATTTCACAGAGGAAGAAAGTGTTGAGCAATTAAGTAACTTGCTCAAAGTCAAACAACCAGGAAGAGGAAGGACCATGTTTCAGGGCTACATTTGTTTTAGCTCCAGAGCACAAGCTCTTAATCACTGTGTCCTACTGCCTTTTATTTACTTGTTCATGTGTTTATTATCTGTCTCTTGACTAGAATGAAGCTCTATCGGAGCAGGAGCTTTGTTTTGTCGTGTCCACTGCTCTATCCTCAGCCCATAGAACTCTGTGCCTGGTTCATAGTAGGCACTTAGTAAATATCTACTGAAGTGAGGCCCTGGAGAGAGAAGGAGAATCTAATGAAGAATGGGGAGAAGGGGAACTGAAATGGAATGAAATCATTTCACGAATTTGTTTATAATTTAGCAGCCCAATTCCTACCCCAGCAACTCTGGCATATGTGTGAAATGGGGCCCAGCAACTATATATTTAAAACAAGCTCCCCAGGTGAGATCGTGATATACACAAATATATGAGAACCGCTGACCTGCAGCCATCAAAGTGAAAACAGAAAAAAAAATAACATGGCTGTCTCATCAGTTACATTGGAATGTCCAAGAGACTTCATTCTGATTAGTATCATTTTTAGGCAAATATTTTAGTGAGGACACACAGGAATAACTAGCTTTGCCACTGGGTCTCCAGTGACCTTGAGAACCTTTGTTCCTTTAACCAACAGCCCTATTTTGGTTGTTGAATAACATGATCAGACAGATCTACACTACTCCCAAATATTATAATAATAAGTGTAAAAGGTAGAGTAATTCCATATGGATAAGATTTGTGGGAAGCTAATATTCACAATAGGACATAATCCTGACAGGGAGGCAAAGAACCAAATGGCCTGGACACAAATCCTGGTTTCGGGTTAATTTCTCAGTGTCTTCATTGTCTCATATGTAAACTAAGGATGCTAGGAGTACCTTTCTCAAGGATTTCTATGAGGATTGTGTGAAAAACTTAGCACAATTTCTGGCTCATAGAGCTCAATAAAAGTCAGCTGCAAGAGCTAGTTTATAATTAGTGATACCGAGTGGTTTTTATCTTATTTCACTTAGGAATAGCTGAGTTAATTGTTTCCAGTTTTCCTGATAAGGGGAATAGGAGACAAAAGGTCTTTGTTTCTTTTCGGGGTTTTTTTTTTTGTTGTTGTTGTTTGTTTGTTTTGAGATGGAGTCTCGCCCTGATGTCCAGGCTGGAGTGCAATGGCTCAATCTCGGCTCACTGCAACCTCTGCCTCCCAGGTTCAAGTGATTCTCCTGCCTCAGCCTCCCGAGTAGCTGGGATTACAGGCGCCTGCCACCACGCCCAGATAATTTTTGTATTTTTTAGTAAAGACAGGGTTTCACCATGTTGGTCAGGCTGGTCTCGAACTCCTGACCTCGTAATCCACCCACCTCAGCCTCCCAAAGTTCTGGGATTACAGGCTTGAGCCACCGCGCCCGGCCTAGGTCTTTGTTTTTTATTCATGTTGTTCTTGCTTCCTAGAACTGCTCTTGGCAACTTTCTTGGATTAGCTGAGACCTAGTGGCCTTGAAGATTCAGTTCACATGTCAGTGTCCAAAAAGCCTTGACCTTATCTTTTGATTAGGTGAAGCTACCCTCCTCTTTGCTTCCATAGCACTCTGGCCAGACCTCTATTTCATCATTTACTGTATTATATTTAAATTAAAAGTATTTCATCTGTCTCTCCCACTAGATCTTTGGGAGAAGGGACCATGTCTTATTCTTTTTATATCCCTAGGCACCTAGCACAGTGCCTGCCCAATAAATATTTGCTGAGCTTTCTCAGATGAACATGTGAGAGATCCGATGGTTACTACTGTTGGAAGATTTTGTCCTATCTAAGATAGTTGTCCATACTCTGAGCCTTGGCTCCTGTTCCTCCCTGTTGCACTTACAGTCATGCCATGCAATTTAGCACTTAATTATATATTGTATAACATATATTATTCTCTAATTGCTTCATATGTTAATCCACCACTTATTTCCTCTTCCTTCAGGCACTAAGAAGTGATTATAAATTGAAAGTGGATGATCCAGCTGTAAGCCACACCCAGCTGTCACTCAACTCTGCTTACTGAATGCCCCAGCACTATGAATACAACTATTAGTCACCAGAGGTGAATGCAGATGAAAAAGTAGCATGATTTAAAACTACTGCCTGCAGCAGTACATTCACACAGTAGGCACTCAAGAAATATTTGTTGAATGAATAAATGATTTCATAAAAAGAGCAGTGCACTTAGTTAGGCTAGAGATCGGGAGCCCTGGCTTCTAATCAGATTTCTATCACTTCATTTTGAACTTGGAAAGTCACTTCTTGTTTCTGGGACATGCTTTTATATTCTGTAAAATATGAAGGAAGACCAGAAGATCTTTAAAGTCTCTTTCAAGTATATTTTCTATTTTTATTTTTATTTTATTTTATTTTTTGAGACAGAGTTTCACTCTTGTTGCCCAGGCTAGAGTGCAATGGCGCGATCTCATCTCACTGCAACCTCCGTCTCCCAGATTCAAGCAATTCTCCTGCCTCAGCCTCCCAAGTAGCTGGGATTACAGGCACCCGCCACCACACCCAGCTAATTTTTTGTATTTTTAGTAGAGATGGGGTTTCACCTTGTTGGCCAGGCTGGTCTTGAACTCCTGACTTTAGGTGATCCACCAGCCTTGGCCTCCCAAAGTGCTGAGATTCCAGGCATGAGCAACCGTGCCCGGCACTCTTTCAAGTTTAATATACAATTCTTCCTCCAAATAGTAAGCACAGATATATGTCTTATGTACATCTTCATAGCACCTAGCATGGTGCTGTGCACACAAGAGGATTTGATAAATACCTAAAAAGGTAGAACTATCACGCTCAATAGTCACCTATAACCAACATAAAAATGAAACAAAATAACCAACGGACACTAAACTGTACCGTGAAACATACCTTATCTCTAAAAATGAGCCCTAAGAGAAAAATAGGAGAAAACCTGAAAATCTCTTCTAATTGTTGCATTTCAAAATCTTTAAGATATTTGTGATTTAAAATCCTAACTTAGGTGTCAGTTTACAATCAAGTTATTTCATTAATCCAAGTAAAAATTGGGTGCATACAGAGTAACAATTGCAGCTTAATCTTAGGCCCTCTCTTCTCTCTTCTTGGTAATCATTCACACTCATCACATTTTTTTTTTTTTTTTTGATACGGAGTCTTTCTCTGTCTCCCAGGCTGGAGTGCAGTGGCACCATCTTGGCTCACTGCAAGCTCCGCCTCCTGGGTTCACGCCATTATCCTGCCTCAGCCTCCCGAGTAGCTGGGACTACAGGCGCCCGCCAACACGCCCGGCTAATTTTTTGTATTTTTAGTAGAGACGGGGTTTCACCGTGTTAGCCAGGATGGTCTCGATCTCCTGACCTCGTGATCCGCCCGCCTCGGCCTCCCAAAGTGCTGGGATTACAGGCTTGAGCCACCGCGCCCGGCCTACCCATCACATTATTTACCATGTTCATTATCACTGGGACTGATGACACACTCATTTATCTCTCCAGCCAATATCTCTCTAGCCAACATTTCTCCCCTAAATGCTGGCATCATATATCCAACTGCTTATTTGAAATTGCTTAGTTATCTCAAAGGCATATCAAACTCAATATGTCTAAAAGAGAACTCATGATCTTCTCCCTGGTACTGGCCCACTGTTTCCTAACTCAGTGAGTACACCTCTATCCACCCAGTTCTGCAGGCCAAAGACCAAGGAGTTATTCTTGACACTGCCCTCTACTTCACTCCCCACATTCATCTCCACTTCATCATTAATCATGGCAATTTTGCTTTTTTTTTTTTTTTTTTTTTTGTGATGGAGTTTCGCTCTTGTCTCCCAGGCTGGAGTGCAACGGTGCTATCTCAGCTTACTGCAGCCTCTGCCTCCGGAGTTCAAGCGATTCTCCTGCCTCAGCCTCCCGAGTAGCTGGAGTTACAGGCGCCTGCTACCACGCCTAGCTAATTTTTTTGTGTGTGTATTTTTAGTAGAGGGGTTTCGTCATGCTGGCCAGGTTGGTCTCAAACTCCTGGCCTCAGGTGATCTGCCCGCCTTGGCCTCCCAAAGTGCTGGGATTACAGGCTGAGCCACCGCGCCCAGCCTGCAATTTTGCTTCTTAACTACCTCTTGAGTCAGTGTATTTTTCATTATCTCCAGCATCTCTACCATCTCTAATCTGGACCATTCTATTAGCTTACTAACTAGTTTATCCTAGTTTGATTATTCTCTCCTCCAATCTATTCTCCACATTCCTTCAAATGTCATTAATTCATTTAGTCATCAAAAAATATTTATTTAGTGCCTACTGTGTATCAAGTACATGGAATACAGCAGTGAACAAAACAGACAAAAATCTCTATTTTCATCAGGTTTACATTTTAATGAGTCAGACACACACTAAAAATAATATGTAAAATACGTAATAGTGTCAGAGATTCACTTCCAGCATGATGAATTAAGGAAGTTAACAGAGCTCCAAAAGCAACTATTATAAAGCTGGACAAAAATGTCAAAAACAATTCTTTCGGTGCTCTGGAAAGCTACCAAAGGCATAATAGGGTGACCAGTCATCCTGATTTCCTTGGTACTATCCCAGTTTTAGTGCTAAAAACCCTGTATTCCAGGAAAGCCCTCCGCAGGATGCAAAAAAGTCTCATTTTTCAGCAATGGTTGCTCAAGTTTTAGGGCAAAGGTACCAAACCCATACCCTGTCTCCCAAAATAAGGGTTGAAAGCAACACTGTTTTTAGTGTCAAGTGGATATGGCATAGATACCCATAGTCACAGTCACTGTTTTTGTTTTGTTTTGTTGTTTTCAGATGGAGTCTCACTCTGTTGCCCAGGCTGGAGTGCAGTGGTGTGATCTCGGCTCACTGCAACCTCCGGCACCCCGGTTCAAGCGATTCTCCTGCCTCAGCCTCCTGAGTAGCTGAGATGACAGGTGTGCACCACCATGCCCGGCCAATTTTTGTATTTTTACTAGACATGGGGTTTCACCATGTTGACTAGGCTGGTCTCGACCTCCTGACCTCAGATGATCCGCCTGCCTCAGCCTCCCAAATTGCTGGGATTACAGGCATAAGCCACTGTGCCAGGCCCTGTTACTGTTTTTAACCCTGACCACTCATGATGGCAACCATGATTTGCAGTTCACAATAATGGATTATCCATTGTTGCATTGCTCCAAGGGATGCAACTTAAGTGTGCAATTTCTGGGCATTGCAGTCGTGAACAGTTAACATTGTATCTTTGACTTTGGATTACCTGGTGTGATTTGTATGGAGATAGGGCTACTTTGATTTTTAACATTATAAATATGCTAAACATGTGTTCTAAGTGTTCAGATAAAAAGAGAATTATTACAATACTAACCCCAGCTTGACCCAGACATTACCAAAAAATAAGGCTAAGTGACCATGTTGTTTTAATAATAGATAGAAGGACACATACAACTTGCATTAGGGAGTTAAACAACCAAAACAGAGCATACTGGGCAATAAGCAGAAAACAAGTTGGGACTAGGCATGACAGAGACAGGGATATGAAAGCACATACGGATACTGAATCTCACAGTCCAGGGTGAGACAGATAAGTACTATAAACCAATGAAAAGCTTTTGATCTTCCCCAAAGACACTAATGTTAACTCGAAATTGATGGCCACTGATTTAGCCTAAATATGCCACATGCAGAAACATGTATCATTGTATCATTCATACATGAAACTGAATAAAATTACATTTCCTGTTTAAGAGGTTGCAACTTAAATGTCCTGTGGGTGAACAAAAGAGTTAATTTAGGTACGAGATGTGTTTGCCTCATACAGTGTAGCTCTGATTTTGTCAGATTTTACCAGAAATCATGCTTCGTACAGTAGTATATCAAGCGACTTGTCAAATCACTGTTTCTCCTACCTTTTATGTACTTTGATTTGAAAAATAGAATTTCAAATCACCTTCTTGATTTCTATGATGATCAAAATGAAACTGCAGAAAATATAAAACAAAAAAGATTGTTGATATCTTGTCTAAAAACAAACTAAACTTTGCTCATCTATTTGCATATTCAGCAGACAGTACAAATGTAAATTTTGGAAATCAGACAGCTTTAGAACACCAAATAAAATGTCACCAGAAAAGGACAGTCAAATTAAATAGAACTTTCTCAGTTTCCTTACTAAACCACTAACTTATTTGGAATTCAATTTTGATTTCACAATTACAAGTTATTTCTGTACTTTAAAGCCATTTTCTCTAAGAAAGAAAGAAAGGATTAACTTATGATGGCATCCAATGTGGTTTGCAGTGTTTAAAAATGACGGACATTCCAGACATGAATAAACCTATATGATTAATTTATAGATGCTGAGAACCTGATTGACAAACAGCTGGTCTACCAAAAGCAGCCTGACACTATAAAGCGAATGAATATTTTTCAAGAGCTGGGAACTAATTCCTAAAAGTCTAAAAACCTGATGTTTTTGCTTAATAAAATACATATATTCCATGCTCAAAAACTTTTGAGAGGATATTTTAGCTTTTACATTTAAGCGTTTGATAAATTTGTGTTAATTTTTGTATATACTGGGAGGTAGGGGTTCAATTTTATTCTTTTGCATGTGGATACCTAGTTGTCCTTGCACCATTTGTTGAAAACACCATTCTTTCCCCTGTTGAATTGTCTTGGCACCCTTGTTGAAATCAGTTGATCATAAATGTGAGAGTTTATTTCTGGACTCTCAATACTATTCTATTGATTGATATCTTTAGCCTCATGCCAGTACCACACTATCTTCATTACTATAGTTGTGTAGCTAGTTTTGAAATAAGAAAGTGTGAATCCTCCAACTTTGTTCTTTTTCAAGATTGTTTTGGCTATTCTGGGTCCTTTGAATTTACAGATAAATTTTAGGATCAGCATATCAAAATCTGCAACAAAGCAAGCTGGGATTTTTATAATAGATGGCATTGAATCTGTAGATCAATTTGGGGAGTATTGCCATCTTAACAATAATAAGTCTTCTGATCCATGATGGTATGCTTTTCCATTTTTTAGGCCTTTGATTTCTTTTTTGTTTTTTTGAGACAGAGTCTCACTCTGTCACCCAGTCTGGAATGTAGTAAAAGAGGTATGTGCCACTACACTCAGCTAATTAATTTTTTTTTTTTTTGAGACAGTGTTGCTCTGTCACCCAGGCTAGAGTGCAGTGGTATGATCTTGGCTCACAGCAACCTCCACCTCTGGGGTCCAAGCGATTCTCATGCCTCAGCCTCCTGAGTAGCTGGGATTACAGGCATGTGCCACCATGTCCAGCTAGTTTTTGTATTTTTAGTAGAGATGGGGTTTCACCATGTTGGCCAGGCTGATCTCAAACGCCTGACCTCAAGTGATCCACCCATTTCGGCCTCCCAAAGGATTGCAGGCATGAGCCACCACGCCTGGCTTAAAATTTTTTATAAAGACAAGGTCTCACTATGTTGCCCAGGCTGGTCTCAAACTTCTGAGCTCAAGTGATCCTCCCACTTGGGCCTTTCAAAGTGCTAGGATTACAGGTGTGAACCGCTGCATCTGGCCTTAATTTCTTTCGATACTTTTTTGTAGTTTTCAGTGTACAAGTCTGCTCTTCTTTTGTTAAATTTACTCCTATGTATTTTATTCTTCTTGATGCTATTGTAAATTGAATAATTTTAAAATTTTTATTTTCAATTTGTTCATGACTAGTATGTAGAAATCCTATTGAGTTTTGTATGTTGGTCTTGTATCCCCAACCTCACTGAACTCACTTAAAAGTTCTAGCATTTGTAGTATATTCCTCAAGATTTTCTGTATACTAGATTATGTTATCTGCAAATAGAGGCAGGTTTACTTCTTCATTTCCAATCCGGATGCCTTTTTCTCCTTTGCCAAAGCTCTCATTAAAACCTCTAATATAATGTTGAATAAAAGTGTTGAGATGAGACAAGCATGTTTTGTTCCTCATCTTAGGTGGAAAGTTTTCGATCTTTCACCATTAAGAGTCATATTACAATAGCTATGGGTTTTTCACAGTTGTCCTTTATGAGGTTGAGAAAGTTTCTTTAATTCTTAGTTTGTTTAGTTCTTTTATCATTGAGGTGGTGAGTTTTGTCAAATACTTTGTCTACATCTATTGAGATGATCATGTGGTTTTTGTCCTTTATTCTGTTGATATGGTGTATTACATTAATTGATTTTGGGTATTAAAACAGTCTTGTAATCCTGGGATGAATCCCACTTGGTCATGGTGTATAATCCTTTTTAAATGTTGCTGGATTACTTTCCTAGTATTTTGTTGAGGATTTTTGTTTCTATTTTCATAAGGAATTTTTGGTCTTTAGTTTCCTTTACTTGCTATGACTTTGTCTGGCTTTGGTGTCAGAGTAATATTGCCTTATAAAATCAGTTAGGAAGTATTCCCTCCCCTTTTATTTTTTGGAAGAATTTGTGAAGGACTGCTGTTCATTCTTTAAGTATTTGGTAGAATTTACCAGTGCAGCCTTTTTTTTTTTTTTTTTTTGAGACGAGTTTCACTCTTGTTGCCCAGGCTGGAGTGCAATGGTACAATCTCGGCTCACTGCAACTCCTCCTTCCAGGTTCAAGCGATTCTCCTGCCTCAGCCTCCTGAGTAGCTGGAATTACAGGTGTGCACCACCATGCCTGGCTAATTTTGTATTTTTAGTAGAGATGGGGTTTCTCCATGTTGGTCAGGCTGGTCTCAAACTCCCGACCTCAGGTGATCTGCCTGCCTCGGCCTCCCAAAGTGCTGGGATTACAGGCGTGAGCCACTGCACTTGACCCAGTGCAGCCTTTTTTTGTGAATACTTTTAAAATTGCTAATTTAATCTGTTTACTAATTATAGGTCTATTCAGATTTTCTCTTACATCAGTTACAGTTTGTGTCTTCTTAGTAATTTGTCCATTTCATCTAAGTTGTCTAATTTGTTGTCATACAGTTGTTCATAGTACTCCCTTATAATCCTTTTTATATTGGAAAGTTGGTAGTAATGTCCTCTCTTTCATTCTTGTTTTTAGTGAATTGACTTTTCTTTCTTTTTCCCCCTCCTTGGCCAGTCTAGCTAAATGTTTTCAATATTCTTACTCTTTCAAAGAACTGATTTTTTTGCTTCATTGACTTTCTCTATTCTTTTTCTATTCTCTATTTCGTTCATTTCTATCCTAATCTTTATTATTTTCTTCTACTTGCTTTGAGTTTAGTTTACTCTTCTTTTCTAGTTTCTTACAGTGGAAGATTAGGCTATTGATCTGAATCTTCTTTTTTAATGTAGGTGGTTATAGCTACAAATAATATGTTAGCTGCATTCCATAAATTTCAGTATGTTGTATCTACATTTTTATTTACCTCAAAGTATTTTGTAATTTTCTTTGTGATTTCTTCTTTGGCTCATTATTTAGGAATGTGTGGTTTAATTCCCACAAATTTGTGAATTTCCCAATTTCTTTATGTTGTTAAAGTCTACTAATTTTACTCCATATTGATCAGAAAACATACTTTGTGTGGTTTCAATATTTTAAAATGTATTAAGGCTTGTTTTATTGCCTAACATCCTGGAAAATGTTCCATGTGCACTTGAAAAAAATGCATGTGCTTTTGTTGTTTGGTGTGTTCTCTCCATATACATCTGTTAGTTCTAGTTGGTTTATAGCATTTTCCAAGACTTTTATTTTCTTTTGATCTTTTGCCAAATTTTTCTATCCATTATTATCATTATTATTTTTTGAGATGGAGTCTTGCTCTGTCACCCAGGCTGGAGTGCAGTGGCACGATCTCAGCTCACTGCAACCTCCGCCTCCTGCGTTCAGGCGATTCTCATGCCTCAACCTCCTGAGTATCTGGGACTACAGGTGTGTGCCACAACACCTTTATTTTGTAAAAATACAAGAAAAATACTTTTTGTATTTTTAATAGAGACAGAGTTTCACCACGTTGGCGAGGCTGGTCTCGAAATCCTGATCTCAAGTGATCTGCCCACTTCGGCCTCCCGAAGTGCTGGGATTACCAGCAGTGAGCCACCTCGCCAGGCCGACTATCTATTATTGAAAGTGGGGTACCGAAGTCTCCAATTATTATTGTTGATTTATTTAATTTCTCCCTTTACTTCTTGTTTTTGCTTCTTGTATTATTTTGGGGCTCTGTTGTAAGTGCATATAAGTTTATACTTGGTGTATGTTTTTGGTGGGTCAACTCTTTTATTTATATAAATATTCTTCTTTGTCAATAGTAATGATTTTTGTCTGACATTAGTATACCCCCTCTAGCTTTCTTACCGTTGCTGTTTGCATGATATATCTCTGTTCATCCTTTGACTTTTAACCTATTTGTATCTTTGAATCTAAAGTGTGTCTCCTCCAGTAGACAGCATATAGTTGGATCTTGTTTTATTTTGTCCAGTCTGACATTCTCTGCCTTTAGATTAGATTGTTTAGTTCATCTATTTTAAATTTTATTATTGATATAGTTGAATTTACATCGCAATTTCACATTTTGTTTTCTATATATCCCATGTCCTTTATATCCCTGTATTCCTTCTTTACTGCTTTCTTTTGCACAACATGAATATTTTCTAGCTTAACGATTTCATTCCTTTGATGATCTTTTTCACTGTATTTTTTGAGTTTTTTATTTTTATTTTTTTTTTTAGTGGTTGCTCTAGGGCTTCTTGTGTACATCTCAACTTAATCAGAATTTACTTCACATTTATACTGGCTTAATTCCAGTGACATATATAATAAGCATTACTCCTATGTAGCTCTATTCTCTCTTCCCCCTTTTTGCTGTTGTTATACATATTACATGTATGTGTGTTCCAAACACAAACATACATTGTTATAGTTGTTAGAATATGTAATTTTGGCCGAGAGTGGTGGCTCACGCCTGTAATCCCAGCACTTTGGGAGGCAGAGGCGGGTGGATCACCTGAGGTCAGGAGTTTGAGACCAGCCTGGCCAACATGGCGAAACCTGTTTTTACTAAAAATACAAAAATTAGCTGGGTGTGGTGGCAGGGCGCCTGTAATCCCAGTTACTCAGGAGGCTGAGGTAGGAGAATGGCTTGAACCCAGGAGATGGAGGTTGTAGTGAGTCAAGATCGTGCCACTGCATTGCAGCCTGGGAGACAGAGCGAGATTCCATCTCAAAAAAAAAAAAAAAATATATATATATATATATACAATTTTATGTCTACTAATGAAGCTGAGAAAAGAAAACAGGTATAGGCCGGGCGCGGTGGCTCACGCTTGTAATCCCAGCACTTTGGGAGGCCGAGGCGGGCGGATCGCGAGGTCAGGAGATCGAGACCACGGTGAAACCCCATCTCTACTATGTTTGTGTTTGGAACACACATACATGTAATATGTATAACAACAGCAAAAAGGGGGAAGAGAGAATAGAGCTACATAGGAGTAATGCTTATTATATATGTCACTGGAATTAAGCCAGTATAAATGTGAAGTAAATTCTGATTAAGTTGAGATGTACACAAGAAGCCCTAGAGCAACCACTAAAAAAAAATTAGCCGGGCGTGGTGGCGGGCGCCTGTAGTCCCAGCTACTCGGAGAGGCTGAGGCAGGAGAATGGCGTGAACCCGGGAGGCGGAGCTTGCAGTGAGCCGAGATCGCGCCACTACACTCCAGCCTGGGCGACAGAGCGAGACTCCGTCTCAAAAAAAAAAAAAGAAAACAGATATATATTTATGGAGTTTACTTTCTTATTTACCATTTCTGGTTCTCTCCATTGGATTCTGTGGATTTGAGTTACCACTTAGCATCATTTTTTTACTCCAATACAACTTGCTCCCACCCATCTGTGTTGTGCGCTTATTGTCAAATATATGCCATTTTTTGTTATAGGTACAACAATATAATTATACACATATTGTTTAATAAAATGATTTTTAAATTAATTAAGAGAAGAAACGAGATGAAATATACATTGATACTGTCTCTTATAATTACATATTTATAAAATTACCTTTATTGGTGCTCTTTGTTTTTTCAGGTAGATTCAAATTACCATCTGGGGTCACTTACATTCAGCCTGAAGAACTTCCTTTAGTATTTCTTGTAAAGTAAGCCTGCTAGACCATATCTTGAGTCAAAAAACAAAACACATTTGGTAGAATTGAGATTTTCTTTGACTGTAATAAAGAACTAAAGTAGAAATCAATTCCAGAAAGATACAAACAAACCCAAAAGACTCTCCAAGCTCTTAAAAATTCAGCAGCAGATTTCTATACAATCAATGAACCAAAGTGGAAATTTGAAAGTAAATTTGAAATTATTTTGAATGAATTAAAAGGAAAAGACAATATATCAAACTCTGTGGGATGTAGCTAAAAGGGAAATGCCTGTTTAGGTTGTTTGCCCATTTTTCTACACGATTGCCCTATTCTTAATTATCTGCTGGAATTCTTTTTTTAAAATTTTATTTATTTATTTATTTATTTATTTATTTATTTTAGAGACAGGGTCTTACTCTGTCACCAAGGCTGGAGTGCAGTAGTGTGATCGGAATTCACTGCAGCCTCAAACTGGGCTCAGGGGATCCTCCTGCCTTTCAAGTAGCTGGGACTATAGGTGCACGCCACCATGCCAAGTTAATTTTTCAAATTTTTTTTGTAGAGATAGGATCTCAGTATGTTGCCCAGGCTGGTCTCGAACTTCTGGCCTCAAACAATCTTCCTGCCCCAGGCTGCCAAAGTGCTGGAATTACAGGCATGAGCCACCGCGCCCAGCCAATTTACAGAAATTCCATATATATTTTGAATAGAAGTAAGCCCTTTGTCAGCTAATTTACAAATATAGTTTCCCACTCTGTGCCTTGCTTTTTATTATCTTAATAGTATCCTGTAATAAAAATAATGTATTAAATTTAATTTAGTCCAGTTTATCAGCTCTTCTTTTATGGTTAGTGCCTTGTTTTGGTTTGGTTTGTGTTTTTTTGTTTTTTTTTTTTTTTTTGAGACGGAATCTCCCTCTGTCACCCAGGCTGGAGTGCAGTGGTGCAATCTTGGCTCACTGCAACCTCCGCTTCCCAGGTTCAAGCAATTCTCCTGCCTCAGCCTTGCAAGTAGCTGGGATTACAGGCGTCCACCACTACGCCCAGCTAATTTTTGTATTTTTAGTAGAGACAGGGTTTCACCATGTTGGCCATGCTGGTCTCCAACTACTGACCTCAGGTGATCCGCCCACCTTGGCTTTCCAAAGTGCTGGGATTACAGGCCTGAGCCACCATGACCAGCTGGTTAGTGCCTTTTGATCCTTTTATTTATTTATTTATTTTTTCTTTTGGTCCATTTAAATAAATTATTGCTTTTGCTAAGGTCATAAAGACATTCTCCTTTGCTTTCTTGTAGAAGTTTTATTGATTTACCATTTTCATTTAGATCCACAATACATCTGAAATTTATATGTATTACATATATATGTGTATATATATATGGTGTGAAGTAAAAGATCAAGATTAGTTAATGTATATAGGAATACCCAATATATTTAACGCCATTTACTAAAAAGATCATTTTGCCCCATTTTATTTATTATCACCTTTATCATAAATCAGACGGCTATATATATGTGAATGTGTTTCTGGCCATTTTCTGTTCCATTAATCTATTTGTCTTTTTATGTGCAAATACCGCACTGTTTTAATTACTACAGGTTTACAATAGGTCTTGATGTGTTACAGTATAAGTCCTTCAGCATTGTTCTTCAAGATCATCCTGGCTATTTGGCTGTTTGCATTTCCACATAAATATTAGAATCAATGTGTCAATTCTTAATGGAATCAAAACAACCTGTTGAGATTCCGATTGCCATTGCACTGAGTTTATAGATCCATTTGAGAAGAATTGACATCTTCATCTTATTGATTCTTATACTCCATCAACATGGTATATCCCTCTGTTTTTAAAGTCATTATTTGAAAAAGATACTTGCATATATATGATGGATATATATATATCCATATATATATGATGGAATACTATGCAGCCATAAAAAGGAATGAATTAACAGCATTTGGAATGACCTGGATGAGATTAGAGACTATTATTCTAAGTGAAGTAACTCAATAATGGAAAACCAAACATTGCATGTTCTTACTGATATGTGGGAGCTAAACTGTGAGGACACAAAGGCAAAGGCATAAGAATGATACAATGGACTTTGGGGACTTGGGGGGAAGAGGGGGAGGGGGGTGAGGGATAAAAGACAACAAATATGGTGCAGTGTATACTGCTTGGGTGATGGGTGCACCAGGTTCTCACAAATCTCCACCAAAGAACTTACTCATGTAACCAAATACCACCCATACCCCAATAACTTGTGGAAAAATAAAATTAAAAAATAAAATACTTTTTAAATGAAATTTTAATGAATTTTCTCAATATTTTGTTTTTAGTATAAAGC
The DNA here is from genome assembly GCF_006542625.1 of Nomascus leucogenys. NCBI lineage: Eukaryota > Metazoa > Chordata > Mammalia > Primates > Hylobatidae > Nomascus > Nomascus leucogenys. The sequence continues at coordinate 120,128,587 of NC_044406.1, read as the reverse complement.
TCTTGGATATCCTTTGTTATATTTTTTCCCCTAATTATTTGATTTTTTGATACTATTGTAAATGATATCTTAAAAATTTCGGCTGGGTGCGGTGGCTCACGCCTGTAATTCCAGCACTTTGGGAGGCTGAGGTGGATGGATTATCTGAGGTCAGGAGTTCAAGACCAGCCTAGCCAACATGGCGAAACCCTGTCTCTACTAAAAATACAAAAATTAGCTGGGCGTGGTGGCAGGTGCCTGTAATCTCAGCTACTTGGGAGGCTGAGGCAGGGAGAATTGCTTGAACCCGGGAGGCGGAGGTTGCAATGAGCCAAGATTGTGCCACTGTACTCCAGCCTGGGTGACAGAGTGAGACTCCATCTCAAAAAAATTTTTTTCATTTTATATTTATTTAATGCTGACATATGGAAGTATACTTGATCCTTTTAAAAAAGATAAACCTATCTAGCAGCCTTGCTAAATTTGCTCATTAATTTTAATAGATTTTCTGTAGATTCTTCTGGATTTTCTTTGTGTACAATCATGTCATCTACAAATACTAGTTTTATTTCTTTCCTATCATGTACTCTTTATTTATTGCTTTTTCCTGTCTTATTGCACTGGTTAGGACACCAAGTTTAATGTTGATCAGAAGTGGTAATAACACTTTCCCATTCCAGATCTCAGGAAACAATGTTTGAATAATTCATTGTTAAAGAAGATGTGGTACATCCAAACCATGGAATACTATGCAGCCATAAGAAAGAATGAGATCATGTATTTTGCAGGAACATGGATGGAGCTGGAGGCCATTATCCTTAGCAAACTAATACAGAAACAGAAAATCAAATACTGCATGTTCTCACTTAAAGTGGGAGCTAAATGATAAGAACTTATGAACACAAAGAAGGAAACAACAGACACTGGGTTCTACTTGAGGAGGGAGGGTGGGAGGAGGGAGATGAACAGTAAAGATAACTATTGGGTACTGGGCTTAATACCTGGGTGATTAAATAATATGTACAATAAACCTCCATGACACACATTTACCTGTGTAACAAACCTTCACATGTACCCCCAAACCTAAAATATAAGTTAAAAAAATTAAAAAAAAAATAAAAATTCGTCCTTAAGTGATGTTTAATGTTGATTATTTGTAGATATACTTTATAAGATTAAAAGCATTCCTATTACTAATTTGCTATGAGTATTTTTTCTAATCATGAATGAATGTTGTATTTAAAATTTGTTTGGCATCTATCAAGATGGTCATAAGATTTATTCCTCTTTCTGTTTGTATTGTAAATATATTTGTTAATTTTAAAATGTTAACTTTTACCTTCCCAGAATAAATTCATCTTGTTTCTGATGTATTATTCTTTGTATGTAGCTCTTGGTTTCTTTGATAATATTGTATTTAGGAATTTTGAATCTATGCTCATGAGATAATTTTCTGTAATTTCCTTTTCTTATAATCCTTGTCAGGTTTTGAGGAAAATGTCATTTTGGCCTCATAAAAATAATTTAGATGTGTTCATTTTTTCTATTTTCTGAAAGTGTTTGTGAAGGTTAACTTTCTTTTTTTTCCTTAGATTTCTAGAAGCATTCACTTGTACAGCCATCTAGGTTCTGGGGTTTTCTTTGGGAAGATGCTTAATAAGGTGGTTCAATTTCTGTAATGGATAACTAGATTTCCTATTTTTTTCTTGTGTCAGTATCTTAGTTCATTCCTGCTGCTATAACAAAATACCTTAGACTGGATAATTTATAAACAACAGAAACTTATTTTTCACAGTTCTGGAAGATGGGAAGTCCAAGATCAAGGCACCAGCAGATTTTTTTATTCTTTTTTGTTTTTTCATTTTTATATATTTATTTTCACAGACATCACCCGTTAGAGCAGATTTGACGTCTGGTGAAGGCTTGCTCTCTGCTTCCTAGATGGCAAGATCTTGTTGCTGTGTCCTCACATGGTGGAAGAGATGAAAGGGCTAGACAGCTCACTGAAGCCTCTTTTATATAATCATTAATCTCATTAATGTGAGCTCTGCCCTCGTGTGTTAATCATATCCTAAAGGCCCCATCTCTTAATACTATCACATTGGCAATTGTTTCAACATATGAATTTTGGGGGACACATTCCGATTATAGCAGTCACTTGTGGTAAGTTGTGTCACTTTTTATTTTTTATATGAGGTCTTGCTATGTTGCCCAGGTTGAACTTAAACTCTTGTACTCAGCAATCCTCCCTCCTCAACCTCCTAAGTAGCTGGGACTACAGGTGTGCACCACCATGCCCAGCTTTAAGTTGTGTTTCTTGAGCAATTCATTATGTCATACAAATTGTCAAGTTTATTGGCCTTAAATTTTGTTCATTATATTCTGATATTATTTTTTCATGTTTATAGGACCTATAGTGATGCAAGCTTTTTTATTCTCATATTGGTGATTGGTGTTTTTTCTCTTTTTTTCTTTGATTAATCTTTTTTTTTTTTGAGGCGGAGTCTTGCTCTGTCGCCCAGTCTGGAGTGCAGTGGTTTGATCTCGGCTCACTGCAAGCTCCGCCTCCCAGGTTCACGCCATTCTCCTACCTCAGCCTCCCGAGTAGCTGGGACTGCAGGTGCCCGCCACCACGCCTGGCTAATTTTTTGTATTTTTAGTAGAGATGGGGTTTCACTGTGTTAGCCAGGATGGTCTCGATCTCCTGACCTTGTGATCTGCCCGCCTCGGCCTCCCAAAGTCCTGGGATTACAGGCGTGAGCCACTGCGCCTGGCCCTTTGATTAATCTTTCTAGAGGGATATAAAATTTATTATCATTTTCAGAAAACCAATTTTGTCTTTATTGACTTTTTTCGATTGTATGTTCATTTTTTAGTTAATTATTTTTCTTATTTTTATCATTTCATTCTTTCTTCTTTTTTGGTATCTGATTGCCATTCTTTTTCTAGCTTCTTGAGATGGAAGACTAGATTACTGGTTTTCAGCTTTTCTTCTTTTCTAATGTATGCATTTGAGGCTATAAATATCCTTTTAAGCATTGCTTGATTCTGGAAGTTTTGAAATGTTGTATGCTCATAATCATTCAGTTAAAATGGTCTCAAATTTCCATTGTGATTTACTGTCTGACCCATTCGTTATTTAGACATATGTTGCTTACTTTCCACATAGTTGAGAATCTTCCTTCCTTCATTCTTTCCTTCCTTCCTTCTTTTCTTTTCTTTTCTTTTTTTTTTTTTTTTTTTGAGACAGGATCTCACACTGTCTCTCAGGCTGGAGTGCAGTGGCGTGATTTCTGCTCACTGCAACCTCTCCCTCCTGGGCTCAAGTGACCCTCCCACCTCAGCCTCCCGAGTAGCTGGCACTACAGATGTGCACCACCACACCCAGCTGATTTTTGTATTTTGGGTAGAGGTGGGGTTTTGCCATGTTGCCCAGGCTGGTCTTGAACTCCTGAGCTCAAGCGATCTGCCTGCCTTGGCCTCCCAAAGTGCTGGGATTACAGGTGTGAGCCAATGTGCCCGGTCAATAATTTCCTAGTCACCTTTGTATTATGGATTTCTGGCTTACTTTTATTGTGGTGAGAGAACATACTCTGAATAATTTGAATCCTTTGAAATGTGTTGATACTCACTTTAGGACCTAGTGTATGGTCAACTTTGGTAAATGTTACATTTGCATTTGAAAATAATGCATATTCTGTTGTTGGGTAGACTGTGTGTGTGTGTGTGTGTGTGTGTGTTGTGTGTGTGTATAACAAAATTAACAAACCTTCCTCTCTGTCTCTCATTCCATATACAGTCGTGCTATTAGGTGATTTTGTCATTGTGTGAAAATTATAGAGTATACTTACACAAACCTAGATGGTATAGCCTACTATATACCTAGGCTACAGGATATAAACTATTGCTCCTAGGCTACAAATCTGTACAGCATTTTACTGTACTGAATACTGCAGGCAATTGTAACACAGTGGTGAGTATCTGTACATCTGAACATAGAAAAGGTACAGAAAAAAAAAACAGTTTAGGCCAGGCGCAGAGGCTTACGCCTGTAATCCCAGCACCCCGGGAGGCCGAGGTAGGCAGATCACCTGAGGTCGGCAGTTTGAGGCCAGGCTGACCAACATGGAGAAACCCCGTCTCTACTAAAAATACAAAATTAGCTGGGCATGGTGGCACATGCCTATAATCCCAGCTACTCAGGAGGCTGAGGCAGGAGAATCGCTTAAACCCAGGAGGCGGAGGTCGCGGTGAGCCTAGATTGCACCATTGCACTCCAGCCTGGGCGACAAGAGCAAAACTCCGTCTCAAAAAAAAAAGTTTAAAAGATAAAAAACGATACAACATCCATGGCACTTATCATGGATGGAGTCTGCAGGATTGGAAGTTGCTCTGGGTGATTCAGTGAGTGAGTGGTGGGCAAATGTGAAGGTCAAGGACATTACTGTACACTACTGTAGGCTTTATAAACACTATACATTGAGGCTACACTAAATTTATTTTATTTTATTTTATTTATTGAGATGGAGTTTGCCCAGGCTGGAGTGCAATGGCGCGATCTCGGCTAACTGCAACTTCCGGCTCCTGGGTTCAAGCATTTCTCCAGCCTCAGCCTCCCGGGTAGCTGGGATTATAGGCGTGTGCCACCACGTCCAGCTAATCTTGTATTTTTAGTAGAGATGGTTTAATCATATTGATCAGGCTGGTCTTGAACTCCTGACTTCAGGTGATCCGCCCACCTCAGCCTTCCAAAGTGTTGGACTTACAGGCGTGAGCCACCATGCCTGGCCTCACTAAATTTATTTTTAAAAAGTAATTGTGCTGTGATGTTATGATGACTATGCTGTCACTAGACAACAGGAATTTTTCAGCTAGTTCCGTGATAACCTCATGGGATCACCATCATATATGTGGTTCATTGTTGACCAAAATGTTGTCACGTGGCACATGGCTGTCTCTATATATACTTATAATAGATATAAAATGAGGGAGAAAGAGAGAGAGAAGATGGTTAATTTTGTTATTTAAATCTTTTATCTTTTTTTTTTTTTTTTGAGATGGAGTCTGGCTCTGTCGCCCAGACTGGAGTGCAGTGGCACAATCGTGGCTCACTGCAAGCTCCGCCTCCCGGGTTCACGCCATTCTCCTGCCTCAGCCTCCAGAGCAGCTGGGACTACAGGCGCCCACGACCACGCCTGGCTAATTTTTGGTATATTTGGTAGAGACAGGGTTTCACCGTGTTAGCCAAGATGGTCTCAATCTCCTGACCTCGTGATCTGCCCACCTCGGCCTCCCAAAGTGCTGGGATTACAGGTGTGAGCCACCGCGCCCGGCCTTATCTTCTTAATAATTTTTTGTTTCCTTGTTCTGTCATCTACTAGAAAGCATCTGTTGAAACTTTCTGTGATGGTTGTGGATTTGTCTATTTCTCCTTTTAGTTCCATTAATTTTTGCTTTATGTCTGTTATGGGTGCATGTAGCTTTAAAATGTGTTGTATTTCCCTGGCGGATTGATTCTTTTATCATCATAAAATATTATTCTTTATTTCTAGTCATGTTTTGTCTTTTATTATAAATAGTACAGCAGTATCAGCTTTCTTGTGGTTAGTACTTGCAGGATATATCTTTCTCCATTCTTTTACTTTCAACCTTATGTTTAAGGTGTATCTTCTGTAAGCTGTATGTAGTTGGGTTTTATCTTTATTCAGTCTAATAATTTTGATTGTTTGGTATATTTAATCCATTCACTTAAAATTAGTTTTATTTTTTATTTTTATTTTTTTTGAGACAGATTCTCTTTCTGTCACCCATGTTGGGTGACACAGTGGTGCGAACACAGCTCACTGCAGCTTCGACCTCCTATGCTCAAGCAATCCTCTCACCTCAGCCTTCTGAGTAGCTGAGGCCACAGGCACATGTCACCATGCCTGGTTACACTTTTGTTTTTTTGTAGAGACATGGTCTCACCGTGTTGCCCAGGCTGTTCTTGAACCGCTAGGCTTAAGTGATCCTCCCGCTTCAGCCTCCCAAAGTGCTGAGATTACAGGCATGAGCCTCCACATCTGGCCTTTTGTTTTTCATTTTTTAGAAACGGTCTTACTCTGTTGCCCATGCTGGAGTGCAATGGTGCTATCACTGGTCACTGTAACCTCGAACTCCTAGGATCAAGTGATCCTCTTGCCTCAGTCTCCCAAGTAGCTGGGACTATAGGTGTGCACCACCACCCCTGGCTAATTTTTTAGTTGTTGTTGTTGCTGTTGTTGTGTGTGTGTATGTGTGTGTGTGTGTGTGTGTGTGTGTGTGTGTGTGTGTGTAGAAACAGGGTCTCACTATGTTGCCCAGGCTGGTCTTGAACTCCTGACTTCAAGTGATCCTCCCACCTCAACCTCCCAAAGCCCTGGGTTTATAGGTGTGAGCCACCACACCTGGCCCTCATTAACTTTTAAAACAGCTTTATTGAGATACAATTCATATGCCACTCAACTCACCCATTTAAAGTGTATAATTCAATGGCTTTTAGTATAGTCACCGAGTTATGCAAGCATCACCACAATCAATTTTAGAACATTTTCATCACCAGTCCATTTACTTTTAATTAGCAATATATTTGGGGGTTTTAACTCCCACGTATTTTTCTTTTTTCTTTTCTTTTTTTTTTTTTTTTTTTTTTTTTTTTGAGACGGAGTCTCGCTCTGTCGCCCAGGCTGGAGTGCAGTGGCGTGATCTCGGCTCACTGCAACCTCCGCCTCCCGAGTTCACACCATTCTCCAGCCTCAGCCTCCCGAGTAGCTGGGACTACAGGCAGCCGCCACCAAGCCTGGTTAATTTTTTTGTATTTTTAGTAGAGACGGGGTTTCACCATGTTAGCCAGGATGGTCTCGATCCCCTGACCTCGTGATCCACCTGCCTCGGCCTCCCAGAGTGCTGGGATTACAGGCGTGAGCCACCTCGCCCAGCCAACTCCCACATATTTTTCTATTTCATCATACTGTTTTATGTTTCCTTCACTTTTCTTTTTCATTTTCTTTTAGATTAATCTTTTATTGTTGTTATTCAAGTTTTCTCTTCTATTAGCTTGGTTGGTTGTACATTTTTTTTTGACTCTTTAGTGGTTACCTTAGAGATTACACATGCATCTTTGACTTATTAGGGCCTAATACAAATTATTTTTTCCCACTTTCCCAATAATGTCATATTTTCCCACTTTCCCAATAATGTTATGATCCAAAAGCTCTTTAACTTCATTTACACCCTCATTTTCCATTATTGTGTTCACTGTTAAAAAAGAAAGAAGTTGACACATACACACAGATTTCAGAGGTAGGACTAGGTTCAGATATGGCTGGATCAAGGAGCTTAAATCCAATATCAATCTCTCTCCAGCTATCATCTCTGCTTTCTTCTGTTCTGGATTCATTTCAGATAAGCCATCTCACTGTTACATTCAGATGGCCCTTGGAATCTCAAGGCTTACATCCTGCTGTTTAGCAACCTCAATGAAAAAAGAATGCTTACATCACGATACTTTTGATTAGTTTTAGGGCTGGTACTTGCTGGTTCTTATGGCTTCATCTTTGGTCATATACTCCTCACTTAACCAGTCATCATGGTGTTTTATTGGCCAGATCAGTACTGTATGCCCAACCCTGAAATGAGGGATTGGGATGAACCTGGTCCAAACTCCATGGTGTTGTCATGCATTTTAACTCTATGAAAGTTTACTATTATTGCTTTCTACAATCAAATTGATTTCTTTTTACCCACATATTTATCTGTCCGTTGCTCCTCATTCTTTCCTGCATTTTTTATTGTCTACCTGGGATTAGTTCCCTTTTGCTTGAAGAACTCCATTCAGTTCAGGCCAGCTAACTATAAATTCATTCAGATTTTGTTTGCCTGAAATGTCTTTATGGTACCTTTATTTTTTAAGAGTAGTTTCTCTGGTTATGGACTTGTGATTTTGCAGTCATTTTTTCACACTATAACAATGCCATTACTTTGTGTTTCCTCTACCATTGTTTCTGTTGAGAAATCATGTTTTAAAACTAATGTTTTGGCCAGGCACGGTGGGTCACGCCTGTAATCCCAGCACTTTGGGAGGCTGAGGTGGGCGAATCACCTGAGGTCAGGAATTCGAGACCAGCCTGGCCAACATGGTGAAACCCCGACTCTACTAGAAATACAAAAATTAGCTGGGCATGGTGGTGGGCGCCTGTAATCCCAGCTACTCAGGAGGCTGAGGTGGGAGAATTGCTTGAACCTGGAAGGCAGAGGTTGCAGTGAGCCGAGATTGCACCATTGCACTCTAGCCTGGGCAACAAGAGTGAAACTCCATCTCAAAAACAATAAAATAAATAAATAAAAATAAAAAGTTTTATTTGCAAAACATGTGATTAAAATGGCATGGTGCTTACACTTTTTTATGTACCACCACTTTAGAACTGACACTTTTCACTCCAAATGTGTTATTAGTTACAAATGCACTCAACATTTAATATCCATATTTTTAAAAAAAGTCTTATATAGTACATTGCTTTGGCATTCTGTGGCAATACGCTTCCATTTATAGAAATTTGAATTTATAAATCCACTTTTTCAAGTTCTTCAAAGTGAAACTCTTTAAGTATATATCTCTATGTGCACTATTGTATGTGTGTGTGTTTGTGCGTGTGTGTGTGCATTACTGAGGCTTTTTAGAGACATCTTCTTTTGACCTCGGTCTTAACTTACCCAAAAGCAACACTATCTAGCATTTTGTTCTCAACTTTCTACACCATAACTGTTCCAATCATCCAGGATTAAAACTTTGAAATTATTTTGGAATTCTTCTTTTTCTCCATCTATTTATTTTGATTTTGATTTTGATTTTTTTGAGACAGGGCCTTGCTCTGTCACCCAGGTTGAAGTACAGTGGCGCAATCTCGGCTCACTGCAACCTCCATTTCCCGAGCTCAAGTAATTCTCCCACCTCAGCCTCCCGAGTGACTGGGAATACAGGCATGCACCACCACATTTGGCTAAATTTTAGAAAATATAGTGAGACCGCCAGTTAGAATGGTGATCATTAAAAAGTCAGGAAACAACAGATGCTGGAGAGGGTGTGGATAAATAGGAATGCTTTTACACTGTTGGTGGGAGTGTAAATTAGTTCAACCATTGTGGAAGACAGTGTGGCGATTCCTCCAGGATCTAGAACAAGAAATACCATTTGACCCAGCAACCCCATTACTGGGTATATACCCAAAGGATTATAAATCATTCTACTATAAAGACACATGCACACATATGTTTATTGTGGCACTGTTCACAATAGCAAAGATTTGGAACGAACCCAAATGCCCATCAGTGATAGACTGGATACAGAAAATGTGGCACATATACACCATGGAATACTATGCAGCCATAAAAAGGATGAGTTCATGTCTTTTGCAGGGACATGGATGAGGCTGGAAACCATCATTCTCAGCAAACTAACACAAGAACAGAAAACCAAACACCACATGTTCTCACTCATAAGTGGGAGTTGAAAAATGAGAACACATGGACACAGGGAGGGGAAGATCACACACCGGGGCCTGTTGGGAGGTAGGGGAGTAGGTGAGGGATAGCACTGGGAGAGATACCTAATGTAGATGACGGGCTGATCGGTGCAGCAAACTACCATGGCCCGTGTATACCTATGCAACAAACCTGCACGTTCTGCACATGTACCCTAGAATTTAAAGTATAATAATAATAAAAAAAATATAGTGAGACAAAGTCTCACTATATTGCCAAGTCTGGTGTCAAACTCCTGGGTTCAAACAATTCTCCCACCTCAGCCTCCCAAAGGGCTGGGATTATAGGGGTGAGTCATCATGCCCAGCCCCTCTATCTCTTTATATTGTATCAAAGAATAAAGGGAACAGGAACAGAATTGGATCAGGAGAGATGCTTATGTTTCAACTATTTATATTGAAGTGTATAGAATAAGACTGCATAGTAAAGCAAACTAGACATAAAATGTGAATGTAAATCCATATTTCTAATAGTCTTCTTGATAATTAGACTTTTGCACCAGGCACGGTGGCTCACGCCTGTAATCCCAGGACTTTGGGAGGCTGAGGCAGGAGGATTGCTTGAGGCCGGACCAGCCTGGCCAACATGGCGAAGCCTCGTCTCTACTAAAAATTAAAAAAATTAACCACGCGTGGTGGCGCCTGCCTGTAATCCTAACTACTTGAGAGGCTGAGGCAGGAGAATTACTTGAACCTGGGAGGTGCGGGTTGCAGTGAGCCTATATCATGCTACTGTACTCTAGCCTGGGGAACAGAGCAAGACTCTTGTCTCAAAACAAAACAAAACAAAACAAAACAAAAAAAACCCAAAACTTTTAGCTGACTTTTTCATATCTAAGTACCGTGTTTCAGTCTTCACCATGAAATAGAGATGAAGAAGCTGGGAGAATGAGAAACATTTGCTTTGCCATTTTCTCGTTTGTTTGTGCTTACATTATTGGCATTCATTTCAATTCATGGGCTCTTTGTTTTGAGATGGAGTCTCACCTCTGTTGCCCAGGCTGGAGGGCAGTGGTGCGATCTCAGCTCACTGCAACTTCTTCCTCCCGGGTTCAAGTGATTCTCCTGCCCCAGCCTCCAGAGTAGCTGGGACTACAGGCCCACACCATCATGCCTGGCTTATTTTTGTATTTTTAGTAGAGAAAGGGTTTCGCCATGTTGGCCAGGCTGGTCTCGAACTCCTGACCTTAAGTGATCAGCCCAACTTGGCCTCCCAAAGTGCTGGGATTACAGGCATGAGCCACTGCACCCACCCTCCATGGGTTCTTTTTAAAGGTCTGTTCAAATCATTTTTACACTATATTAGGATTGATTTAGCTAAAATTAGATAATATGCATGAATACATTTAACCCTTGTATTTGTCTGTTCACAATTCTTGAGTCTGGGACTCCTAGATCAACGTATGGGCAGGTTCAGTGTCTGTTAAAGAACTGATCTGCATTTCCAAGGTGGTGCCTTGTTGTTGCATCCTCTGGAGGTGAAGAACTCTGTGTCCTCTCATGGTGGAAGGTGGAAGGGCAAAAGAATGCTCCCTTCAAAGTCAAGCCCTTTCATAAGGGTGCTAATCCCATTCATAAGGTCAGAGCCTCATGACTTAATCACTTCCCAAAGGCCACACCTCTTACTATTGTTGCATTGAGAATTAAGTTTCAACATGAATTTTGGAGGGGAAGCCATCATTCAAACCATAGCAATCCTCCACAGGTAAATTGTAAAAACCAAGGTGTGTGGTAGAGTACTACCGGCAAGCCGTTTGCTTTGTGGAACTCTCCCTCTTATTCAAGAATCCTCTAGGCCTTGTGTGTGATCATCTGATATGTGGAATCGGGGAAGTTTCTGATGTCAATATGCACATTAAACATTAGTAAAGCTGACTTTTATAATTTTATTTGAATTAGAAGAATTGTAGGTAGAAGTTCTAATATTTTCTTACAGCACAAACGGAACATTTTGTATCTCATCTGGGTGTATTATACATTTTGAGGATCATTACTATCCACTCTGCTGTAATGATGACCCATAAATAGGGGAGTGGAATCTCACCACGGATGGTCAGACAAAATGACAGTCTGCTTTCCGCTCACTTTTTCCTATCCCAACTCTAAAGTCCTTGGTGCAGAGAAGAGGGCGGAGAGAGCAAGAGAGAAGGAAACTCCCTACTCTGGTCTAGACTCCTGTTGGAAACTTTTTCCTGCCCTATGACAAGAGTGCTTTCAATGGAATCAAAGAGTGAGGCTTAGAAATCGGCATGATTGAATCTTAATTACTAAACTGAAACAATGCTACTTACTAAAGGAGACTGAAAACTTGTGGGAAAGGACTGAGATGCCATTGAGACAAGTGCAAAGTGGAGAAGAAAGAAAAGTTCAAAATACAGTGGAATGGTAACTACATTAAAAGACAAAATCACAGGGAAATATCATAATTTGGGACACCAGAAGCATTCATATGCAAGTACAAATATCAGAGTGAAGAAACCATGGAGTAAACTGAGTCAAGCTAATGGAAGGAGGCATGGAAGTGGTGCCACTGTGGGGTATAACACAAATCTTTCATGTGGACTGTGTGAACAGACTTGCCAAGGGCCATGGCCAGCCTGGCATAGGCAAGCGGTGGGGGTCATCTAACAACCTAAGCACAAACGTCAAGGTCAGGTACCTATTGGATTGGATCTTGGCTCTGCCACTCTAAGCATGTCGCTTAACTTCTTTAAGCCTCAGTTTCCCCAGTTGTAGAGTGGAAATGATAATAGTTCTTCTTTTATAGGGCTGCTGTTCAGGGTAAATAAAGGTAAATTGGCACATAGTGACTGCTCTAATAAATGGTAGTTAGAGTCATCATGATCACCATCATACTCTTCATCATCAGATGGTGGAAATTGCTTCTCTTTCTGCAGAAAGTGAAGCATCTGGTAAACTGTTTACTTACTCTGCTGAAAATTTTACATCTTAAAAGAAGATATTGGGAGGTGGTGCATGTGTGGGGGCAGGGGATATATGGCAAATCTCTCTACCTTCCCCTCAATTTTGCTGTGAATCTAAAACTGCTCTTAAAAAATAGTCTGGCTGGGCGGAGTGGCTCATGCCTGTAATCCCAGCACTTTGGGAGGCCGAGGTGGGTGGATCACCTAAGGTCAGGAGTTCAAGACCAGCCTGGCCAATATGGTGAAATCCTGTCTGTACTAAAACTACAAAAAAAATATCAGCCGGGCGTGGTGGCTCATGCCTGTAATCCCAGCTACTCGGGAGGCTGAGGCGGGAGAATTGCTTGAACCCTGGAGGCGGAGGTTGCAGTGAGCTGAGACTGCACCATTGCACTCCAGCCTGGGCAACAAGAACCAAACTCCGTCTCAAAAAAAAAAAAGTCCTTAAAAAAGAACAAAAAAGAAGATATTGGCTGCCTTCATAGACCTTTTATATCATAGTGGCTACTGTGCTAAAAGTATTTCTTACATAGTTGCCACGCTAATACTAACAGGTGGATTCTGTCTACATTTTACAGATGACAAGCATCACCGAGGTTTAGAGAAGATAACCAACTTGCTCAAGGTCACACAGCTCATTAGAGGCAGAACCATGCTGTTTCTGTCATACTGCAATGCCTCCCACTGAGTATGCGCCTCACTCTGAAGAACCTGTTGATAATATGGAAGTGTTGATAGCATTGAAAGAAAGCGACTGTGTTGACAGTAAGTTGGAGTTGTAATGAGAAGAACTAAAGGCATAATCATAAATGTATCTCTGATTTTAAGTGAGTCGATTTTAAAATGCTCAAAGGTGGAATGGAGAAGTCAGTTTTAAAACTTATTTTGCTTTTTTGAAGGTAATTTGTTCTTTTTCTTTTGGCCGCTTTTAAGATTTTGTCTTTGCTCTTCAACAGTTTTATGATGACCTGCCTATATATATCTTTTTGTATGTGTGTATTTATTCTGTATGTGATTCACAGAATTTCTTGGACATCTTTACTCAGTTTAGAAAAATGTTCATCATTTTCTCTTCAAAATTACTTCTGCCCCATTTGTTCTTTTTCCTCTCCTTCTGGGCCTTAAATGACATGTATATTAGACATTTACAATGCGTCCCACATGTTTGTTCTTTTCTAAATATTTTATTCTTTTTTCTCTCTGTGCTTTGCTTTGACTTGGGCGCTATGCATTTAACTGTCTTGCAGGTCACCAATTCTGTCTTCTCCCAGGTGTATGCTGTTGTTAAATGCCTATGTTTAGTTCTTAATTTCAAATACTGGTCTTCAGTTCTAAAATTTTATTTTATTTTATTATTATTATTTTTTTGAGACAGAGTTTCACTCTTGTTGCCCAGGCTGGAGTGCAATGGCACGATCTTGGCTCACTGCAACCTCTGCCTCCTGGGTTCAAGCGATTCTCCTGCCTCAGCCTCCCGAGTAGCTGGGATTACAGGCATGCACCACCATGCCCGACTAATTTTTTTCGTATTTTTAGTAGAAACGGGGTTTCTCCATGTTGGTCAGACTGGTCTTGACCTCCTGACCTCAGGTGATCTGCCCACCTTGGCCTCCCAAAGTGCTGGGACTACAGGCGTGAGCCACCGTGCCTGGCTATTTGATTTTTTTTTTATAGATTCCAATTCTGTGGTGAAATTCTCCATCTTACTATCTATTTTATCAATTTTCTCTGTTTTCTTCAACACATCAATCATCTTTATTTTAAAGTTTTTGTTAACTCAAATTTCTGGATTCCCTATGGATCCATTTCTATAGTTTTGTTTCTTGTGGCATACCTAGTAATTTTTAATTAAATGCTGGACGTTGTATCTAAACATTGTAGAGACTCTGACTCTTGATTGTGTTCTTTTTCTTCAGAAAGTGTTCAGCCTTTTCTTAGGGCTTTTCTCTGCTAGCCAGATAGAATGAGTGATCAATCATCTTATCCCAGTCTGATTGAAGAATTGTGGAGAAAAGAAATGTCTTGCAGGAGTGGAAGAAGGCAAAGGAGCCTGGAGGAATATATTAGGTTGGTGCAAAAGTAACTGCGGTTTTTGCCATTTAAAAGTAATGACAAAAACTGCAATAACTTTTTTCACCAATCTAATATAAAGTCATTGGAAGTAGACAACATTGTGATGAATCCTTGCTCTGGTGCTCAATCAGCTTATCCTAGTCAAGGGCTTAGCTAGTTAAGGTTGGTTGCAGTTTGGTAATGCTTGGGTTGGTTTGCTTCTCACTTGTTCCCAGAGCAGACCCCTCCAGGGCCTGCAATAATTACCAGGGCTCTCCCCTTGGAGAGTCCTTAATGCTGCTCTTTGCCTCCTCAGCAACAGGAGACTAGAAAACCTTGCTTTGATTTTCAGAGATTTTTCTCTTAAGTTTTTAGCCTCCTACCCCATATAGCATCTTCTTCGCTGGTCTTGACACTTCCATTCTTCATACCCCCACCCAATTCATTCTCCACTCTGCTTTCAGATTGACTAGAAAATAAGACATTCATCTCATGCTACTTCCCTGCTTCAAATCAGTCAAACACTTCCTGTAACTTTCAGGATAAAGTCCAATCACCTTAGCATAGTTTATGTATAGTTCACGAGGTTTTGCATGATTGTGATCTACATTACTTTTTCCATCTCCAACAAATATACTCCTCTGCTTTCATCCTATATTTCAGCCACACCACATTATTCATATTCCCCAAAGTCATCCGACTCTCTTTTACTTCTTGGCCTTTGAACATTTTGGCCCTTCTAGTGTGAATCGCTTTCCCTGACCTCTCCTCCAAGCCTGATAATAATCCTTTAAAATTTACTTCACATGTCATTTCCTGGAAGATTTCCATGGTCCTGCCTTACCTCCCTTCACTTATCCTACCATGCACCTTTAATAGGGTTAAGATTAGGTTTCCCTCCTCTAAGCTTTCACAGAACTCAGTGGTTTACCCTTATCATAGCACTTTTTCCATTGTAATACAAGTGTCTTCTCAACTGTTTTTCTCACTAGATATAAACTCCATGAGGACAGGAATGGTGTTCATCATGCTAAACACCATACTCTCAGTGCCTAACCCATATGGTACTCGGTTAACATTTGCCGACTGAAAGAAAAATGACTGAATGAAAACAAAAAGGGAAGGACATATAAGCAAAAACAAATACATAAAGGGTGGCATAACTAATTTTGAATAGTTATAAGGAGCTCTAAAAGATCTGAAACTTGCAATAAATGCTGTAAACTTAAAAAGACTCTTAGGAAATTTATATTCAGAGCAGCAGGAGGAGGAATATTAGGAAAGATATATACCTAGTGCTTTGAGCTGATGATGCGGTTTGATAGATGACATAGAGAAGGACCTAACTCTTCAACTCTTATTGTGTTCCTTTCTTCTCTGATTGAAGAATTGTGGAGAAAAGAAATACCTTACAGGAGTAGAAGTAGGCAAAAGAACTTCGAGGAATATATAAAGTCATTGGAAGTAGACAACAATGTGATTAATCCTGGCTCTGACTCTTACTACTATGTGACTTTGGTTAAGTCACATAAATAATTCTCTGAGACTCAGTTTTTCCCACGTGTAAAATGAGGATATACCTAACATGCAAGATAATGATTTGAATGTTGAATGCTAGGTGCTTGATACTTAATATACTACAGAGTATTTTCACCCAAAGACATGTTTGATGTTGACACAAGTAAGATTCTAGCAAGCATTATTTAAAATGTTTTTGAGTACTTGGATAGAGAAGGGACCAATTTGAATTTTATATATATATAATTTCATTTCTTCCTTTGGCAGGGTAATTTAGGCAGATTTGACTGGATTACCAAACTGCTTGATCATATAATATAGGTATAGTGCTCTGGACTTCAGCAAGGCATTTAACAAGGGCTGTTTGACAAGTGAACAAATATGGATTGACTGGCTTTTAAAAAATGCTAAAATACACGAAACATGAAATTTTCCATTTTAACACATACAATTCAGTGGCATTAAGTACAGCCACAATTTTGTGAAACCATCACCAGTCTTCATTTCCAGAACTTTTTCATCAATCCAAACAGAAAATCTGTACCCATTACACAATAACTTATTATTTCCTCCTTCCCCGGCTCCCGGTAACCTCTATTCTACATTCTGTCTCTATGAATTTGACTAACCTAGGTATGTCATATAAGTGGAATCATACAATATGTGTCTTTTTGTGATTGGCTTATTTCATGTGGCATGTTTTCAAGGTTCATTCATATTATAGCATGTATCAGAATTTCATACATTTTCTAAGACCGAATTTTTTGTATGCATATATCACATTTTGCTTATCCATTCATCTGTTGATGGATACTTGGGTGGCTTCTACTTTTCAGCTATTGTGAATAATGCTGCTATGAATGGGCTGACTGTTTAACCAATCTTGTGAATTGGCAACTGGCTGAATGATCGTGCTCAAAGGGTGCTGATGAAAGTGAAAGTGAAATGACGGCACCCTTGAAGGAAGTTTCCAGTGGTTTGCCACAGGGGTTTTCCTGTAGACTTTTTCTGCCCATCAATTTTCTCAAGAAGATATAGAAAGTATGATTAGCTAATTTGTTTTGCAGTCAACACAAACATGGAGGAATGATAACTATATTAATTAGCAAGATTCAAACTCAAAGAGATTGATGAGTTAGAGAGACTGACTGAATATCAAGAAACAAGAATTTCACAGGGGAAAAATACAAGTTCATATACTTGAGTTCAAAAAACCAATGGCATGAGTATAGTTTGAGAATGCTGCCCCTTTAAAAGAGTAAGCTGAATGTGTGCCAATAGTGTTTAAGTGTCCCTTCAAACATTAAACTGATGTTAGGTTATGTTAGTGGAAATGTAATATTGAAAATGGAGGTGCTGGTCATACTTTACTCTGTTCCACACTTGAGGTGTTGGTGTTCATTTTCGAGTTACACCTTTAAAAACAGAGAATAGTGTAATATGAGCTTTATTGTCATTACACTGCCATACGTCAAATTCCAGTTTCATTATCTTTTTTTTTTTTTTTTGAGACGGAATCTTGCTCTGTCCCCCAGGCTAGAATGCAGTGGCGCAATCTTGGCTCACTGCAACCTCCACCTCCCGGGTTCAAGCAATTCTCCTGCCTCAGCCTCCCGAGTAGCTGGGATTATAGGTGCCTGCCACCGTGCCTGGCTAATTTTTGTATTTTTAGTAGAGACAGGGTTTCACCATCTTGGCCAGGCTGGTCTCAAACTCCTGACCTCGTGATCCACCTGCCTCAGACTCTCAAAGTACCGAGATTACAGGTGTGAGCCACCATGCCTGGCCCAGTTTCATTATTTCTAAATCTATGAGTTTAGGCATGTGACTTAACCTCTTGATGTCTCAGTTTCCTCTTGTAAAATAAAGATAATAATAGGGTTGCTGTGAAGATTAAACGAAGTAACACATAGTAAGTACTTCATAAATATTAGTTTTTGAAATTATGTAGACAAGCTGAAATATATTCAAAGAAGAGTAACCACTTATTTATTCATTCTGCAAATATTTATTAAGCACCACCACTGTCGTAGGAGGAACACGTGAAGAAACTAAGGGTGTTCAGCCTAGTGATGCCATGTTGTGGAGGATATGAAAGCTGTCTTCAAATATTTGAGGAAGAGGCATTAATCTCTTTCTGGATGAGCTCATAAAATAGAACTAGAATTAGTTGGTGGAAGCCACAAGATTTGAATCAATGTAAGAAAACTGGAATTGGCTTTATTAACTGTTGTTGCAGGTGTCTAAGCAGAGGCTAGACAAATAGTTTGTGATGGTGTTATAAAGGATATTTTAGCATCAGATGGGTGATTTGAGTAGATAATCTTTAAGGTTCCTTAATTATTCCAGACCTGAAAAGTCTATAATGATATGAAAATGCTTTCCCTCTTTCCTACCCTAGAGACTGTATAAGGTCTATTCACCTTCTACCTTCCAATTTCTTCACCAAACCTCATTTGGACCTAAACGAATGCAGGTTGACCTAGGAAACTTTAGTTTCTTTTTCAGCTATTTAGTTTACAAGTGACTCTTTTGTAATCACATCAGAGACCCCAGCCTCTACTCTAATTCCTTTGTATTGTTACAGGGAAAAATAGTGGGCTGGATTTCCTGGATACAGAAGGCTGAGGAAAGTCTGATGAATAATACAACAAAATTTTGAAATGTTCCTAAGTGCTTCTTAAAGCAAATATCATTTCAGGGAGAAAAGTAAACTCAAAATTTTAATCTTAGATTCAGGAGTGACATCTGAGAACAAAATGTAAAGTTTGGTTGAATTTTTAATGGAGTTCATAATGAATAATAAAGCTTTGTACTTTCATAGACTTTTATTGACTAGTGCTTAGGAATTCACAGACTGTAACTGCTATAATGAGAAAGCTTGAGTCAGGGAAGTTTGACTCAGGAAATGTCCTAAACATCCTCATTTTTTTGATCATTTTAAATAAAATGTGAAACAGAATGAACCAGAAAAGAAAGTTTCATAGAAAAATGTATCATACTTTATTTTTTATTACTTCCTTAAAAAGTAAGGCTACCTGCTATTGTTTAAATATGGCTTGTTCCCACCAAAATTCATATTAAGGCTTGGTCCCAGTGTGGCAATGTTGGCAAGTGGGACCTTTAAGAGGTGGGGTCTAACGGGAGGTATTTAGCTCATGGGGACTCCACCCTTATGGGTGAATTGGTGCCCTTCTAGTGAATGAGTTCTCATTCTCATGGGACAGAATCAGTTCTTGTGGGACTGGGTTAGTTTTTGTGAGAGTAGATTGTTATAAAGCAGGTCAGCTTCTTTTGTTCCCTCTCCCTTTTGCATGCCCTCTTCTCCTTCAGCTTCTCTGACATGTTATAATACAGAACAAGGGTCTCATAGAAGCCACCAGATACAGCCTCCCAATCTTGGACTTCCTAGCCTGCAGAACCACGAGCTAAATAAACCTTTTTTCTTTATAAATTACCCAGGCTCAGATATTCTGTTATAGCAATGGAAAATAGACCAAGACAATGCTCTAGATAACAAAGGCACTATGCAAACTACTATGTAAATGAATAAATTGTGACTTGACTACATCCTTTAAATGGGGCAGCTAGGCTGCAGTCATATACTGTATAATAACATTTTGGTCAATGATGGACCACATATACAATGGTGGTCCCATAAGATTATAACGAAGCTAAAAATTTCCTATCACTTAGTGATGTTGTAGTTGTCATAACTTCACAGCTCATTACATTATTTACGTGTTTGTGGTGATGCTAGTGTAAATAAACCTACTGTGCTGCCAGTTGTATAAAAGCCCAGCACGTAACAATTATGTACGGTACATAATACTTGATC
This sequence comes from Nomascus leucogenys, assembly GCF_006542625.1. Lineage (NCBI taxonomy): Eukaryota > Metazoa > Chordata > Mammalia > Primates > Hylobatidae > Nomascus > Nomascus leucogenys. The sequence continues at coordinate 120,108,719 of NC_044406.1, read as the reverse complement.
ATGATAATAAATGACTATTTACTGGCTTATATATTTACTATACTTTTATGGCTAATCAATTAATCTATGTTCTTTTATTGGAGCAAGATTCCTGGTCGGTATACAGTGATATAGTTGCTAAACAGAGACATGTGCAGAAATTATATACTATCCATCTAGACAGGTTTTTGTTACACTTTGTGTATTGATGGAATAGTTCCATTTATCAAGTTTTATTCATCAAAAGCTTTGAATTTGACCAGACTGTCCATTAATTCACCTCTGAAAAAGTAGCACTTAATTTCAGCAATTATGTTATATAGCAACAAAAAGCTTATACATTAGGGTGCTTCTCTGCACAATGGCATTGAGCAGATAGAACTGAGTTCATCATCCCATCCAGATTCACACAGTCACATTTGAGAGAGCCTTATACCAGAGTTCTAGGGCAAAGTTAATCCGAACCAACATGGACTTCTTACTCTGAGAACCTACCTTTGTAGCCACATTTTATAGTGCCAATGAAGACATGCCAGCAAGTTTCTCATGTACGACTGGCATTAGAGCACCAGGTCAATTTGATGGTGGTGGCAGGCACTATTGTTTTATATCCAGGTAAAAGGCCAATTAGAAAAACTGCCACTGGGGATAAAAATCAAAGACACAACATATCAGAACTGAGTTTTGAGCAACCTGGTATTCCAAAATATGTGAATGTTTTCAGAAACCGATGTTAAATTTTTCCCATGTTTCCTAGCTATGGAGATATTTAATACATTTATTCAAATCCCACTACTCAATCCACATAGTGCTTGAGTGCATATCAAAAATATGAAGTTATTTTGGCACGGTAATTTAGGCAGATTGGCCATCCTGCAAAGTGCATATCAAAAAATATGAAGTTAGGGTGATATAGATGAGTATAGATGACAACGATGTTACGCAAGTCAAACTTGGAAGGTCATAGTAAGCATATCTATTCTGAGATAACTTATTGTTATTTTAGAGTGTATTCATTCTACTTATAGAAAAAGTTGACTGAAAAACAGCTTCAGGCAAGTCCTTCTGGAGATATTCCAGAAAAAGGCATTGTTATCCTAGGAGATGACAGCTTCTTGCACGTTATTGCCCCTGAAGACCTCCCAGTGAGACAAAATATGGAGGCAGAAGACCGTGATATTAATACTGACTCTGTATCGGCCTAGGCTAATATATGTGTTTGTGTCTTAGTTTTTAACGAACAGTTTAAAAAGTGAAAAAAAAAAAATTAAAATGTAAAAAAGCTTATAGAGCAAGAATATAAAGAAAGAAAATATTTTGTACACTTGTACAATGAGCTTGTGTTTTAAGCTGTGTTAATATAAAAGAGTTCAAAAGTTAAAAAATGTAAAGTTTATAAAGTAAGCTTTATAAACATTCACAGTAAGCTAAGGTTAATTTATTATAAAAGCAAGAACATTTAAAAAATAACTGTAGGGTAGTCTAAGTGTATAGTGTTTATAAAGTCTACAGTAGTGTACAGCAATGTTCTAGGCCTTCACATTCACTCATCACTTACTGACTCACTCAGAACAACTTCTAGTCCTATAAGCTTCATTTATGGTAAGTGCTCTATATAGATGCACCATTTTTTATTTTTTATACCATATATAAATATATTTTGAGACAGGGTCTCATTCTGTTGCCCAGGTTGGAGTGCAGTGGCATGATCTTGGCTCACTGCAATCTTGAACTCCTGGGCTCAAGCTATCCTCCCACCTCAGCCTCCTGAGTAGCTGGGACTACAGGTGCATGACACCATGCCTGGCTAATTTCTGTATTTTTTTTGTAGAGAGAGGTTTTCATCATGTTGCCCAGGCTGGTCTTGAACTCCTGAACTCTAATGATCCGCCCACCTCAGCCTTCCAAAGTGCTGCGATTACAAGTGTGCACCACCTGCCCCCAGCCATATTCTTACTGTTTAGAAATGTTTTTCTATGTTTAGATATGCTTAGATATATACATACTTACTATTGTGTTACAATTTTCTATAGTATTCAGTACAGTAACATGCTGTACAGGTTTGTAGCCTAGGAGCAATAGGCTATACCATACAGCCTAGATGTGTAGTGGGCTATACTATTTAGGCTTGTGTAAGTATACTATGATGTTCTCACAATGACAAAATTGCCTAATGACACATTTTTCAGAATGTATCCCATTGTTAAGTAATGCATGATTGTATAGGCACAAAATATATAAATAACTAGGTTATTTAAATGAATCTATGACATAGATTAATCTTACACACATGAAAAAGAGGTTGAGTGGTAATGAACTTGCTTAGCTTTTGTTTGGTATTTATCTCTTCATTTTTGAAGGACAGTTTTTCTTAATCCTTCCAAAAAATCGAAGAGGAGGGAGCAGTTTCGAACTCAATTTATAAGGCCAGACTTACCCTGATATCAAAGCCAGAAAAAGATACTGCAAGAATGGAAAATTACATGCCAATATCTCAGATGAACATAAATGCAAAAATCTTCAACAAAATGCTAGCAAATTGTGAGGCCAAGGTGGGCAGATTGCTTGAGCTCAGAAATTCGAGACCAGCCTGGGTAACACTGTGAAACCCTGTCTTTGCAAAAAATACAAAAAATTAGCCTGGCATGGTGGCATGCACCTGTAGTTCCAGCTACTTGGGGGCTGAGGTGGGAGGATTGCTTGAGTCAGGAGGTCGAAGCTGCAGTGAGGGGAGATCTCATTGCTGCACTCCAGCCTAGGTGACAAAGTGACACTCTGTCTCAAAAAACAAACAAAACACAAAAAAACCCTAGCTAATTGAATTAAACAGCACATTAAAGGATTATACACCATGGCCAGGTGAGATTTATCCCTGGAAAGCAAGGCTAGATCAACATATGAAAATCAATAAATAAATGTGATGTCACATTAACAAAATGAAAGACAAAAACCATATGATCATCTCAATAGATGCAGAAAAAGCGTTTGACAAAATTCAACATCCTTTCATGATAAAAATTCTCAACAAATTAGATATAGAAAGAATGTACCTGAACACAATAAAGGTCACATATGATAAACCCACCAGTAACACTACATTCAATGTTAAAAAACTGGAAGCTTTTCCTCTAAAATCAGGAGCAAGACAAGGATGTCTCCTTTTACTACTCTATTCTCTCTCTCTCTTTTTTTTTTTTTAAGATGGAGTTTCACTCTTGCTGTCCAGGCTGGATTGCAATGGCGCGATCTCAGCTCACTGCAACCTCCGCCTCCCAGGTTCAAGCGATTCTCTGGCCTCAGCCTCCCAAGTAGCTGGGATTACAGGCATGCATCACCACAGGCATGCATCACCACACCCAGCTAACTTTTTTGTATTTTAGTAGAGACAGGGTTTCTCCATATTGGTCAGGCTGGTCTCGAACTCCTGACCTCAGGTGATCCGCCTGCCTTGGCCTCCCAAAGTGCTGGGATTACAGGCATGAACCACCACGCCCGGCTTACTACTCTATTCTCTATAGTACTGGAAGTCCTAGCAAGAGCAATTAGGCCAGAAAAAAACACATCTGAATTGGAAAGAAAGAGATTAAATTGTTTCTGCTTATAGACAACAGAGTGATATATACAGAAAACCATAAAGACTCCACCAAAAAAACATTTGAACTAATAAACAAATTCAGTAAAGTTGCAGCATACAAAATCAGCATACAAAAATCAGTATGATTTTGTATGATTTTGACTAATGAGGAACTATCCAAAAAAGAAATCAAGAAAACAATTCCATTTACAATAGCTACCAAAAAATAAAATACTTAGGAATAAATTTAATTATAGAGAAGAAAGACCTGTATTCTGAATACTATGAAACATTGATGAAAATGTTGAAGAAGACCCAAAAAACAATATGAAAAGGTGTTTGTGGATTGGAAGAATTAATATTGTTAAAATGTTCATTCTAGCCAACATGATCTATAGATTCAATGCAATCCCTATCAAAATTCCAATGACATTTTTCACAGAAATAGAAAAACAATCCTAAAATTCATATGAAACCACAAAAAACCCAGAGTAGCCAAAGCAATCTTGAGCAAAAAGACTAAAACTGGTGACATCACATTACCTGACTTCAGAATACGCTACAAAGTGATAGTAATCAAAACAGCATGGTACTGACATAAAACAGACACATTGACCAGTGGAACAGAATAGAGAGCCCAAAAATAAACCCACACATTTACAGTCAATTGATTTTTTTTTTTTTTTTGAGACAGAGTCTCGCTGTCGCCCAGGCTGGAGTGCAGTGGTGCGATCTCGGCTCACTGCAGGCTCTGCCCCCCGGGGTTCACGCCATTCTCCTGCCTCAGCCTCCCGAGTAGCTGGGACTACAGGTGCCCGCCATCTCGCCTGGCTAATTTTTTGTATTTTTAGTAGAGACGGGGTTTCACTGTGTTAGCCAGGATGGTCTCGATTTCCTGACCTCGTGATCCGCCCGCCTCGGCCTCCCAAAGTGCTGGGATTATAGGCGTGAGCCACCGCACCCGGCCTTGATTTTTTTTTATTACATTTTAAGTTCTAGGGTACATGTGCACAACGTGCAGGTTTGTTACATATGTATACATGTGCCATGTTGGTGTGCTGCACCCATTAACTCATCATTTACATTAGGTATGTCTCCTAATACTATCCCTCCCCTCTCTCCCCACCCCATGACAGGCCCCAGTGTGTGATGTTCCCCTTCCTGTGTCCATGTGTTCTCATTGTTCAATTCCCACCTATGAGTGAGAACATGCGGAGTTTGGTTTTGTGTCCTTGTGATAGTTTGCTCAGAATGACGGTTTCCAGCTTCATCCATGTCCCTACAAAAGACGTGAACTCATCCTTTTTTATGGCTACATAGTATTCCATGGTGTATGTATGCCACATTTCCTTAATCCAGTCTATCATTGATGGACATTTGGGTTGGTTCCAAGTCTTTGCTATTGTGAATAGTGCCACAATAAACATGTGTGCATGTGTCTTTATAGCAGCGTGATTTATAATCCTTTGAGTATATACCCAGTAATGGGATGGCTGGGTCAAATGGTATTTCTAGTTCTAGATCCTTGAGGAATCGCCACACTGTCTTCCACAATGGTTGAACTAGTTGACAGTCCCACCAACAGTGTAAAAGTGTTCCTATTTCTCTTCCGCGGGACGGGTGAGGGCGCTGGGCCCCTGGGCAGCACGGGCTAGATGTGTGTCAGCTAATTAGCTGGTCGCACTGGAGTGGTGAGGTCGCCACTGGATAGTGTCCCTGCCCCATTACTAGCGATCTGTGACCTTGGGCCAGTGACTTTACTGAGTCTTGGTTCCCTCATCTGTAAAATGTGGCTAATGCCTGCCTTAGGGAACCGTTGTGAGGATTAAGTGAGACATGAGGTCTCTTTGGAAGCAATAATGATGACTATAACAAGAACTTATCTTGCTTTGCAAGATTCTTCCGCCATCAGAGTTTCTGATTTATTTTCTGGGGTTCCATGTATGCCAGGGAGAAAGAGAGAGTGTGAAAGAGAGAGGATGTCTCTCTCAGACTGGCACCTGTGGTGAAGCTGGCTGACCAGCCACTTGCTCCAAAGTCTATTCTTCAGTTGCCAGAGACAGAACTGGGAGAATACTCGCTAGGGGGCTATAGTATTTCATTTCTGAAGCAGCTTATTGCTGGCAAACTGCAGGAGTCTGTTCCAGACCTTGAGCTGATTGATCTTATCTACTGTGGTCGGAAGCTAAAAGATGACCAGACACTTGACTTCTATGGCATTCAACCGGGGTCCACCGTCCATGTTCTGCGAAAGTCCTGGCCCGAACCTGATCAGAAACCGGAACCTGTGGACAAAGTGGCTGCCATGAGAGAGTTCCGGTTGTTGCACACTGCGCTGCACAGCAGCTCCTCTTACAGGGAGGCGGTCTTTAAGACGCCCAGCAATAAGGAATCTCTGGATCAGCTCACTGTGGCCACCCCAGGCCTCAGCAGTGACCCTATTGCTTTTGGGGTTCTCCAGGACAAGGCCCTCTTCTCTGTCTTCGCTGATCCCAATATGCTTGATACATTGGTGCCTGCTCACCCAGCCCTCGTCAGTGCCATTGTCCTGGTTCTGCACTCCGTAGCAGGCAGTGCCCCGATGCCTGGGACTGACTTCTCTTCCCGGAGCATGCCCTCCAGCTCATACTGGGATATGCCAGGTGGCTTCCTGTTTGAAGGGCTCTCAGATGATGAGGACGACTTTCACCCAAACACGAGGTCCACACCCTCTAGCAGTACCCCCAGCTCCCGCCCAGCCTTCCTGGGGTACAGTGGAGCTGCTGGGCCCTGGCCCATCACCCAGAGTGAGCTGGCCACCGCCTTGGCCCTGGCCAGCACTCCGGAGAGCAGCTCTCACACACCGACTCCTGGTACCCAGGGCCATTCCTCAGGGACCTCACCAATGTCCTCTGGTGTCAAGTCAGGGACGCCCATCACCAGTGATCTCTTCAGCCAAGCCCTACAGCATGCCCTTCAGGCCTCTGGGCAGCCCAGCCTTCAGAGCCAGTGGCAGCCCCAGCTGCAGCAGCTATGTGACATGGGCATCCAGGACGATGAGCTGAGCCTGTGGGCCCTGCAGGCCACTGGTGGGGACATGCAAGTGGCCCTGGAGCTCATCTTTGCTGGAGGAGCCCCATGAACTCCCTGCTTCTCCTGAACCCCCAGCAAGTTGCAGAGGCTGCTGCCTTTGGGAGGCACTCATGAAGGTGCCTCCATCTCTCCCTTCCCCAATATACCTGATGGTCAACTCTCAAAAAAAAAAGTGTTCCTATTTCTCCACATCCTCTCCAGCATCTGTTGTTTCCTTACTTTTTCATGATCACCATTCTAACTGGTGTGAGATGGTATCACATTGTGGTTTTGATTTGCATTTCTCTGATGGCCAGTGATGATGAGCATTTTCTCATGTGTCTGTTAGCCGCATAAATGTCTTCTTTTGAAAAGTGTCTGTTCATATCATTTGCCCACTTTTTAATGGGATTGTTTGATTTTTTTCTTGTAAATTTGTTTAAGTTCTTTGTAGAATCTGGATATTAGCCTTTTGTCAGATGGGTAGATAGCAAAAATTTTCACCCATTCTATAGATTGCCTGTTCACTCTGATGGTAGTTTCGTTTGCTGTGCAGAAGCTCTTTAGTTTAATTAGATCTCATTTGTCAATTTTGGCTTTTGTTGCCATTGCTTTTGGTGTTTTAGTCATGAAGTCCTTGCCCATGCCTATGGCCTGAATTGTATTGCCTAGGTTTCCTTCTAGGGTTTTTATGGTTTTAGGTCTAACATTTAAGTCTTTAATCCATCTTGAATTAATTTTTGTATAAGGTGTAAGGAAGGGATCCAGTTTCAGTTTTCTACATATGGCTAGCCAGTTTTCCCAGCACCATTTATTAAATAGGGAATCCTTTCCCTACTTTTTGTTTTTATCAGCTTTGTCAAAGATCAGATAGTTGTAGATATGTGGTATTATTTCTGAGGCCTCTGTTCTGTTCCATTGGTCTATATCTCTGTTTTGGTACCAGTACCATGCTGTTTTGGTTACTGTAGCCTTGTAGTATAGTTTGAAGTCAGGTATCGTGCTGCCTCCAGCTTTGTTCTTTTTGCTTAGGATTGTCTTGGAAATGTGGGCTCCTTTTTTGGTTCCATATGAACTTTAAAGTAGTTTTTTCCAATTCTGTGAAGAAAGTCATTGGTAGCTTGATGGGGATGGCATTGAATCTATAAATTACCTTGGGCAGCATGGCCATTTTCACGATATTGATTCTTCCTATCCATGAGCATGGAATATTCTTCCATTTGTTTGTGTCCTCTTTTATTTTGTTGAGCAGCGGTTTGTAGTTCTTCTTGAAGAGGTCCTTCACATCCCTTGTAAGTTGGATTCCTAGGAATTTTATTCTTTTGAAGCAATTGTGAATGGGAGTTCACTCATGATTTGGCTCTCTGTTTGTCTGTTATTGGTGTATAGGAATGCTTGTGATTTTTGCACATTGGTTTTGTGTCCTGAGACTTTGCTGAAGTTGCTTATCAGCTTAAGGAGATTTTGGGCCGAGATGATGGGGTTTTCTAAATATACAATCATGTCATCTGCAAACAGGGACAATTTGACTTCCTCTTTTCCTAATTGAACACCCTTTATTTCTTTCTCTTACCTGATTGCCCTGGCCAGAACTTCCAACACTATGTTGAACAGGAGTGGTGAGAGAGGGCATCCCTGTCTTGTGCCAGTTTTCAAAGGGAATGCTTCCAGTTTTTGCCCATTCAGTATGATATTGGCTGTGGGTTTGTCATAAATAGCTCTTATTATTTTGAGATACTTCCCCTCAATACCTAGTTTATTGAGAGTTTTTAGCATGAAGTGCTGTTGAATTATGTCAAAGGCCTTCTCTGCATCTATTGAGATAATCATGTGTTTTTTGTCTTTGGTTCTGTTTATATGATGGATTATGTTTACGGATCTGCATATGTTGAACCAGCCTTGCATCCCAGGGATGAAGCCCACTTGATCATGGTGGATAAGCTTTTTGATGTGCTGCTGGATTCAGTTTGCCAGTATTTTATTGAGGGTTTTTGCATTGATGTTCATCAGGGCTATTGGTCTAAAATTCTCTTTTTTTGTTGTGTCTCTGCCAGGCCTCGGTATCAGGATGATGCTGGCCTCATAAAATGAGTTAGGGAGGATTCCCTCTTTTTCTATTGATTGGAATAGTTTCAGAAGGAATGGTACCAGTTCCTCCTTGTACCTCTGGTAGAATTTGGCTGTGAATCCATCTGGTCCTAGACTTTTTTTGGTTGGTAAGCTATTGATTATTGCCTCAATTTCAGAACCTGTTATTGGTATATTCAGGGATTCAACTTCTTCCTGGTTTAGTCTTGGGAGGGTGTGTGTGTCCAGGAATTTATCCATTTCTTCTAGATTGTCTAGTTTATTTGCATAGAGGTGTTTATAATATTCTCTGATGGTAGTTTGTATTTCTGTGGGATCAGTGGTGGTATCCCCTTTATCATTTTTTATTGTATCTGTTTGATTCTTCTCTGTTTTCTTCTTTATTAGTCTTACTAGTGGTCTATCAATTTTGTTGATCTTTTCAAAAAACCAGCTCCTGGATTCACGGACTTTTTGAAGGTTTTTTTGTGTCTGTATCTCCTTCAGTTCTGCTCTGATCTTAGTTATTTCTTGCCTTCTGCTAGCTTCTGAATGTGTTTGCTCTTGCTTCTCTAGTTCTTTTAATTGTGATGTTAGGGTGTCAATTTTAGATCTCTCCTGCTTTCTTTTGTGGGAATTTAGTGCTATAAATTTCCCTCTATACACTGCTTTAAATGTGTCCCAGAGATTCTGGTATGTTGTGTCTTTGTTCTCATTGATTTCAAAGAACATCTTTATTTCTGCCTTCATTTCGTTATGTACCCAGTAGTCATTCAGGAGCAGGTTGTTCAGTTTCCATGTAGTTGAGCGGTTTTGAGTGAGTTTCTTAATACTGAGTTCTAGTTTGATTGCA